>NW_004955484.1:4980824-4985498 GCF_000276665.1 Chinchilla lanigera
ATCTGTTTCATGCATTCTAGTTCATTCCTGTATTTCTCATGTAATATTTCCATCCAATGCCTATGTTCATCTATTTTTTTATGTTTCTTTAGATGTGCTGAGCAATTGTTTCATTATTATTGTCATTTCATTTTTTGCCTGAGAGATTATTTCTGATCTGATCTCTTCTAAGGCCTGATGGAGTTGTTTCTTTACTTCCACTGCAATCATTTCAGCAATTTGAAATGATTGTGTGTGTTTACCAAGTTCTCCTATGTCAATGTCTCCTGAACTTGTTCTGAGTAGGGTGGAATTCTGAGATTGCATTTTAATCCTTCTTCTTGTCATGACTGATGCTGGAGGCAGAATGCTCAGTCTCCCTCTTCCCTGGCAGCTCAGCAAAGGCCGCTCGTGTCCCTAGTTTTCCTGGTTGTCAGGCTTGCCCCTCAATGTCTGCTGAGATGCTCTGCTTAGTCTGGGGTCTTCTGGCAGATGGGGAAGTGCACCTAGTTCTCCCAGGTCTCAGAGGTGAACTGTGATGTCAGTCGATGGCAGACCATCTGATCCAGTGTCCTCTGGCAGCTCAGGGCAATATATGATGCAGAAGTGGACTACATTGGTGGTGCAATCACAGACCAGTGGTCCTGTGTCTCCAGGCAGTTCAGGGCACAGGCAGAACCCAGACACAAATCACAGAGTCAACAGTTTGTGGACCACCTGATTCTGCATCTCCAGGCAGCTCAGGGCATACACAGGAGTCAGAAGTGGGCTGCACTGGTAGTGATCACAGACAGCCTGTGTCTGTGACCTCTAGGGGCTCAGAGCACAAATAAAGCCCAGATGTGAACCCCAGTGCCAGCAGTTCATGGACCACCTGCTCTAGCACCTCACGTGGTGCAGGATACATGCAAGGAGGGCCCAACATGAGCCCCGGTGTTAGCATTTCATGGACCTTCTGAGTGAGGATCTCCTGTCTGTAGCAAGTGCAGGGAGGGTGGAGACTCAGGCTGTAATGGCGGCACGGTCGTGGGGCACCTCCTCTGCCCCCAGGAAGTAGATGGGAAGTACCTGGTTCTCTAGGTGTTCAGCTGGGAAAGTGATGTCAGCGTGTCATGGACTGCCTGATTCTGCATCTCCAGGCAGCTCATGGTGTGCACAGGAGCCAGACGTGTGCTGCACTGGCAGTGATCATAGACTGCCTGTGTCTGTGACCTCCAAGGGGTCAGGGGGCAAGTAAAGCCCAGATGCGATCCGTGGTGCCAGCAGTTCGTGGACCACCTGCTCTAGTACCTCACTCAGCACAGGGAATGCACAGGGAGGCCCCAGACGTGAATCCCGGTATTAGCAGTTCGTGGGCCTTCTGAGTATCTCCTGTCTGCACTGGGTGCAGGGAGAGTAGAGACTCCTGTTTTTATAGTTTTACATATGAATTTCAATTTGTATAATATGGCTGATATGTGTCATAAATTTTAAGTAAAGTGGATTAACTATATATAATTGCATAATTTGCCTTCTCATAATATGGTATTTTTGAGATTTATCCATATTGATACTGGTAGCTGTAAATTTTTAAATTATATGTATAGATCATGTTTTTAGTCTTATTTTTTTTTTCTTTTTGAGACAGGGTCTTGCTATGTAGTTTGGGCTGACCTTGAGCTCACTTTGTAGCCCAGGCTGACCTCAAACTCACAGCAATCCTCATGCCTCAGCCTCCTGAGTGCTGGGATTACAAGTGTGTGACACCACACCCAGCTTAGTCTATTTTTGGTATTATTTAATTTGTTCACCAGTTTTTACCTTTATAAATGTGCTGATATACAAGCTTATAAATTTTCCCTTTTGCATGTGAGCAAGAACTTCTATCAAGTAGTTATTTCTGACTAGACACTGTCCTCTCCCATGCCTAAAAGTGCTTGGCAGTGTGTAAAGAACAGTCTGGGTTGTTGAATTACTGAGAGGTGTGCTGGGAACTGGAGATGGTTAGTGTTCTTCAATGTATTGGGTGAAAATACATAAAGAATTGTCCCACTCCAAATGAAAATAAGTTCCATCATTAATATATCCCTGTACATGGCAAAATCATGTCACATAGTATGCAATTTCTCAATTTTTAGATTGCCTGACAGCTTTTTCATTTGGTTTTACCAATTTATAATGACACCTGTTCTTGTTAAGTCCACATCTTTGCTAACACATATATTATCAAATGATATAGTTTTTTTTTGCAAATCTAGTAAAAATCAAATGCTGTGTGATTACTGTCTTAATTTCTATTTCTGGGGCTACTAGCTGTAGCTGAACTCCTTCTCATGTGACTGTTGGGGTTTGGTATTCTGTTGAATTTAGTCTTCTGTGAAATGTCTGTTCTGTTCCTTTGTTCACATTTCAAGAACCGATTGCATTTTAGACATATTATGACTAAGCAGTCAGCATACACTGTGAATATCCTGCCCCATCTGTATCAAACCTTTGAATTTTGTTTGTGGAATAGGAAAATTTCCTTTGTAGAACAGAATATTTTTAAAGTTTTAAGGTAAGGGCTGGGGATGCATCGCAGTGGTAATACAATTGCTTAACACGAATGAGGGCCTGGGTTCCATCTCCAGCACTGAAGAAAAAAAAGGGGGAGGAGAACATAGAGAGGAGAAAGAGAAGGTGGAGGAGGAAGAGGAAGAGGAGAGGAGAAGGAAGAAGAGGAAGAGGAAGAAGAGAAAAGGAAAGTTTCAATATAGACAAGTTTACTAAAATTTTCTTTTCTAGTTTGTGCATTTTGCCTTTCAGTTAACAAGTTCTTTCTTATGATTCTCATATTTTCTTCATAAAGTTTAGTTTTTCCTATGTTTTTCCCTATTTTGCACTGCCATCTAGGTTTTTAATCTTTCTGGATTTTTTTCTTTTTGGTCACCTGAAGTAGGGATCTAATTTTTTTTCCCATATGGATTCCATATGGTTTTCCATATGCATTCCAACTAATATATCATTATTAATTTAACTATCCATCATTTTCTTACTGATTTCTAGTATTTCTTTCCTGATAAACCAAGTTTATTTCTATGGTGAGGTCTGTTTTATGACTTTCTTTTCTATTCTTTTTCTGTGGCCCTGTGCAGATGACACAGTGTGTTTAATAATGTGGCTTTATAGTAACTGTTGATTTTGGGGGTAGGATTTTTCTGTTTTTGTTCTTTAGAACAATATTATTTATTCTTGATTCTATATTCTACATAGTTTTTAATTTCAGCTTGTTAAATTTCACAAAAAACTTGTTTTTGGTTTTGGTAATTGTTTTGGAATTGCATTGAATTCATAAATTAATATGAGGTATGATTTATACTTGGATTTTTCATCCATAAGTATGGTGTATGTTTTTATGTATCCAGTCTTCTTGCATCTTTCAATAATGTTTTAATATTTTACACCATAAAGGCTTAAAAATCTTCTGCTAGAATTATTCACAAGCACCTTATAATTTTGGTTTTTATTTTTATTCTATTGGAAAAAGTACTATTTTAATTTTGTTTGATTCCTTAAATTGGCTAATGTTGGGAAAAGGGAAGGATATTAATTTTTAAAATTTTATCTTTGTATATCTTTGCAATATGTAATAACTACATTTGTTGTGGGGAAGTGAATATATATTTATTTCACAGCTTGACCCTTTTTATTTCCCTTCCCCTCCTGTTCCTCTGTCTCACTCCTGCTGACCTCCTTCCCATCTCTACATAATCTATCTTCCTAATCTTCCATAATCTGTTTCCTATCATCTATCTTTTTTGTTTGCTCTTTAAATTATTTATACTTTGGGTTTCTCATGTAAGAGAAAAATGTGGCATTTAACCTTCTTTATCTGATTTATTTAACTTACCATTATGGTCTCAAGGTGCCTCCATTTTTCTACAAATGACTCAAATTTATCCTTTTTATGACTGAGCAGTACTCCATTGTGAGTAAACACCACATTTTCTTTATCTATTCATCTAATGATGGACATATAGGCTGCTTCCAAGATTTAACTATTATAATTTGTGCTGCCATAAACATGGGTATGCATGTATCACTGTAATATGATGTCTTTAACTCTTTCAGGAAAATACCCAGAAGAAGTATCTCTGGGTCAAATATAATTTTTATTTTTAGTTTTTGAGGAATCTTCCTATGGATTTTCATAGTGGATTTACTAGTTTACATTTCTACTAACAATGAATAAGTTTCCTTTCTTCCCACAGCTTTGACAGTATTTGCTTTTTCAGCCTTGATGATTACCATTTTTTCTGCAGTAAGATGGAATCCCATTGTTGTCTTCATTTGCACTTTTCTAACACCAAAGGTGATGAACATTTTTCATGTACTTGTTTTTTTTTTTATTTTAAAGAGTAATGAATGAGAAACACACAAACAAAAGAGTAGAACAGTAGCGGTATCATGAACATAAACAAATAAAAGCAAGAACATTCAAAGTGATACAGGGTCTCAAGACAAAATAATATGAAGCAACAGTGACTGTTATCTTACATATCGTTATCCTCAACTACACTGCTCAGATAACCAGATGTAAGAATGAAAAATTGCCCAAACCATTAAAGAGCATAAGAAAATAATTCTTCAATAAAACATTAGAGATACAGAGTTTCACTAGACAAGATGGTAGGATTTCACCATTGTAATTCCATTGCATATTGTTACCTTCAAATC
>NW_004955484.1:4986103-4987314 GCF_000276665.1 Chinchilla lanigera
ATTTTCCGGTACCAGGAACCGAACTCACGACCTTGCGCTTGCCAGGCAGGCGCTTTGCCGCTGAGCTAAATCCCCAGCCCCTTGATTGATTTCTTGATGATAACCATTCTTTCTGGGGTGAGATGGAATCTCAGTGTTGTTTTAATTTGCATTTCTCAAATGACCAATGATGTTGAACATTTTTTCATGCATTTATTTGCCATTATTATCTCTTTATTAGAGAAGTGTGTATTCATCTCAAATGCCCATTTTTGATTGGATCTTTGAGTTTGGGGGGACCTGATTTTTAAAAAAAATTCTTTATATGTCCTAGATAGAAGTCCTTTGTCTGAGGGGCAGTTGGCTAAAATGTTTTCCCAATTCGTGGGTTTTCTTTCTACTTTATTGGTGATTTCTTTAGATGTGCAAAAACTTTTCAATAAGATGAGATCCCAGTTGTTGATTCTCTGAAGTATTTCCCATGCAGTTTGGTTTTGTTCATGAACCCTCTGCCTACCCCAATGTCATCAAGATTTTTACCTACTTTCTCTTCCAATAAATTTAGTGTTTCTGTTTTAATATTTACATTCTTGATCCATTTTGACTTTAATTTAGTGCAGGGTGAAAGACATGGGTCTAGTTTTAGTCTTTGGCATGTGGAAAGCCAGTTTTTCCAGCACCATTTATTGAAGAGGCTATCTTTCGAACAGTGAATATGTTTGGCCCCTTTGTCGAAGATAAGGTGACCGAGTGTGTTTGTAATTGTATCTGCATCTTCTAATCTGTTCCATTGATCTTCAGGTTTGTTTTTGTGCCAGTATCATGCTGATTTTATCACAGTAGCTTTGTAGTATAATTTTAAGTCAGGAATTGGGATGCCTCCTGCCTTTCCTTTGTTTCCCAAGATTGCTTTTGCTATTCTAGGCCTCTTCTGGCTCCAGATGAACTTTAGGAGCGCTCTCTCTAGATCTGTGAGGTATACTAATAGTATTTTAGTTGGGATTGCATTGACTCTGTACAACAATTTTGGAAGTATGGCCTTTTTCACAATGTTGGTCCTTCCTATCCATGAGCAAGGAATACCTTGCCATTTTCCTATATCCTCTTCATTCTCTCTTTTCAGAGTACTATAATTTTCACTGTATAGATCTTTTACTTCTTTTGTTAGATTGATTCATAAGTATTTCATCTTTTTAGATGCTATTGTGAAAGGTGTGGTTTCCCTAATTTCT
>NW_004955484.1:4990381-4997028 GCF_000276665.1 Chinchilla lanigera
CTTGGAGTGCAGCCTCACTCTTCTGATTGTATGTGAGAGACAGGGCGAGAGTCTGAAGATCCACAGTGCTCAGTGCAGCTCCTGTGCTGGTGAGTGGTGGCAAGGTGGGGTCCCAGATGCTCCCAAACTTTCTTGCACTCAGTTGGCTCTCAGATATGTGTGGGAAGAGCAGGCGAGACTCACTGGAGTACCTGAGACTGTCTGGGAGTCTGCCCAGTTTCCACAAGGGTAGGGGCAACACAGGCTGTGTTCACTGAAGCTTCAGATATTGCCCAGGACAGAGCTTGCTTCCCACACTGGAAACGGGGAGTCTGCCTGAGGCCGCTGAGTCTGTCCATGTTTCAGCTGAGTTCCTAGGGTGTGAAGTTGTTCTGGCAGTGACCACTAAGGCCCCAGAAGTTGTCCAGGGCTCCACACGCTTCACACACTAATGGGAGTGGCACCAGAATGGCTCACTCGGTTTCTTAACGGTGTCTGGCGCTCAGCCCAGCCCTGGCAGAGACACTATGGGTGTTGTGAGTAGCCACCGAGGCCCCTGAGGGTTCCCGGGTTTCTGCCTCCCTTGCATGCTGGTCAGGGAGGTGCCTCCATGACTCACGAGGTTCCTGAAGATGTTCAGGATTCAACCCAGCCCTGCATGCAGGTGATTGATTAGGTCTTTTATTTTGAGGGTATAATTTTTTGCATTGTATATATATTCTAGATAGTCCTTTGTCTAAGGTGTAGATAGCAAAATTTTTTTCCCATTCTGTAGATCAACTCTTTACTCTGTTGACTGTTTCCTTTGCTGTGCAGATGGTTTTAAATTTGCTATAGTCCCGTTTGATAATTCTTGGTGTTATTTCTTGTGTAAATGGGTTTCTATTCAGAAAATCCTTACCTATGCCTATATCTTCAAGAGTTTTACCTACTTTATCTTCCAGCAAACTGTTTCTGTTTTAATGTCTAGGTCTTTGACCAATTTTTATTTTATTTTAGTACAGAGTAAGAAACACAGGTCTAGAGAAATTCTTCTGGATAATCAATTTTCCTAGCACTATTTGTTCTAATGTATGCTGTCTTTTCTCCAGCACATATTTGGCCCCTTTGTTGAAGATCAGATGGCTATTGAAGATCAGAATGTGCATAGGGTTGTTTTGGCATCCTCTGTTCTGTTCCATTGCCTGTTTTGTGCTAGTACCATGCTGGTTTTTATCACTGTAGTTTCATAGTATAACTTAATATCCAGGACTGTGTTTCCTCATGTTTTTCTCTTGTTCCCCAGGATTATTTTTGCTATGCTGGATCTTTTTCTGGTTCCATATAAATTTCAGTATTATTTTTTTCTAATTCTGTGAGGAATGAAGCTGGTAATTTGATTGGCATTCCGTTAGGTTTTTTTTGGAAATTTGGCATTTTGACAATATTGGTTCTGTTTATCCAGGAATAGGGGATGTCTTTCCATTGTTTAGATGTTTCCTTTTATCTCTTTGTTTAGAATACTATAATTTTCTGTGGTTAGGTTAATTCCTAGGTATTTAAATTTTTCTGAAGCTATTGTGAATCAGATTGTTTTCTTAATTTTGGATTAAGACCCATTGGTGGATCCATTGTTGGCATATACAGGAATGCTATTAATTTTATGTGTTTTGTATCATATATACACATATATAATATATATATATATATATTTAGCAACCTTGTTGCACTAAATTTTTAGTTTCAATATTTTTTGTCTGTGAATTTTCTTGCTGTACCTTTGTCAATGGTAGTATGATTTTTTCATAACAAGTCCTGATATTTGTTATACATGTTAAACATTATTTATTTGGAGATTTATCTATGATTTTTCATGATTCAATTATTCATTTCTTTTTATGGTTGAGTAGTATCCTATTGCATTGATATACTACAGTCTGTTTATCTATTCCTCTCTTGATGG
The DNA here is from genome assembly GCF_000276665.1 of Chinchilla lanigera. NCBI lineage: Eukaryota > Metazoa > Chordata > Mammalia > Rodentia > Chinchillidae > Chinchilla > Chinchilla lanigera. The sequence goes on from NW_004955484.1 coordinate 4,992,303, forward strand.
ACATTTGAGTTGTTTCCAATTCCTTAATTATTGTTAATAAATCTGCTATGAAAATTTGAGTCTTTATATGGATATATGCTTTCACTTCTCTTGGATAAATACTTAAGCTTGAAATGGTTGGGTCATATATAAACTTAGCTTTGTAAGTATCAGAATATTTTCCAAAATATTTGTTGCATTTGATATTTCTAACAGCAATATGAGAGTCCTAGTTGTTCCATATTTTTACCAATGTTTATAGGACTATATGATCATTATTTTTAATTTTTATATTTTAAAAGATATACAGTGATATTCCAGAGTGGGGATTTTTTTGTTTGTTTGTTTATTTTTCCAGTACCGGGAATCAAACTCACAACGTTGCACTTGCCAGGCAGGCGCTGTGCTGCTGAGCTAAATCCCCAGCCCCTTTCAGACTGGTTTTAATTTTAAATTGTTTCTCATTAGTCAGGCTACTTGTTTTTATATTTTAGTATTTTTAAAAACTGGTGTTTGGTTTGTTGATCTGCTATTATTTTATTGTTTTTCATTTCAATAATTTCTGCTCTTATTTCTATGGTTGCAATCCTATTTAATCTTTCTTGTTATTTACTATCAAAGAAAAAAATTAAAATGGAGTAGCATTGGTTCAGGGACTTAAAATAAAGCCTGGATATTGTTAACCTCTGTTTAGCCATATGAAAGACTCCTTTTTCCAAACTATCCAGAGACAGAAACTACATCTAAACCCTTTCTTACAAAATAGCTTAACTTCTGCCCTGCCAGCACTAATCATAGTTACTGACTAATGAGTGATGTTATTCCTAATCCCTCATGAATTAAAGCTATAAATAGAGCTGCCATTTTGCAAAAGTTCAGAGCACAGTTTCAAGATTTCTTGAATCTGTTTTCTGAGATTTCAATCCTAATTAGACTCAAATAAATGTAATTTTCTTTGTTCCTGACTAGGTTGATTTTGCTCTTAGTCAACACTGTAAATACACTTAAAGTTATACATTTGTGTTTAGGTACCAGTTAAATTACATTTAATGAATTTTAACAGATGGTCCTTTAGTTTCCATTCATATCTAAGTATTTTTAAATTTTCTGACAGTTCCATCACAGCAGCTTAGAAGAAGCAGTATGCATAGACAGCTCCGTGGTATGCACCAAGGTCAGTTGGAGTGTGGTTACATGAAGTGATAGAGTTACCAACCACAGGAACATAACCTGAACAAGACAGTAACCAGATGAATCATAAAAAAGGGGAAGGTTAGTATAAGAAGCAAAGCCACACATAAGCTCTTGTGCTTACCCAACATAGGTCCAGAGATGTTATTGCTCACAGTGCAGCAAAGCCATGCTGTTCCCCTACTGGGACATGGCCCAGAATTCGTGATAATAATAAGCAAACAGACTCCCAGATCTTTAGTATGGATCCAAGCCCAAACCCCGGCTTAGCCACCCTGTGCAATGCACAAAACTTTTAGAGAAAGAAGGCAAGGTACTCACTCTAGAAGCCACTGCCCATACTGTAGGTAGAGTTATACTATATTTGCTTCTCTGGCTGTAGCCACAGGGAGATAGAAGAGTTAAAGATAAATTTAGGGGCCTGGGACAATTGGGACCCAAGGACACCGGGGGTGGGGTGGAGGAGGTGGAGAATAACAGCTTCACTAAGTGAGGAAACCTCTCCTCTAATCCTGAGAGCAGGGAGTGCACTGAAAGCACACATGGCCGAGTGAGTGCAAAAAGGGAACTAGAGCTGCAGAGATGGTGTGAGAAGGACAGAGGGAAACAGTCTGAAAGTTCAAGGCTGGCAGAGAATCCAGAGTTGAATAACATCCCACCAAAAATCCTGAGGAAAATAGAAGCTTTGAAATTTGCTGCACTAAAGACAGTAAATTGGGTGGAGTGTTAGCTCTCTGCAGTCAGCATCTGAGACTGACTTAGTGATCTGTTTTCATTTTTAGACTCCCTCGCTCACAAAGTGTGGGTATGGAGCTTATGAGTATATGCAGCTGTGCATGGGTGTGGATTAATGTTTTATTTTCTATAGTGATTTCCATAGACCTTGTTCCCCCTCAACAAGGATGCTTTCTTTTTTTTTTTTTTTTTTTTTTTTTTTTTTTTTTTGGTTTTTTCTCTGGTACCGGGAACCGAACTCATGACCTTGCGCTTGCCAGGCAGGCGCTTTGCCGCTGAGCTAAATCCCCAGCCCCCAACAAGGATGCTTTCTAAGTCTTCCAACATTGTATTTCTGCTGGTGGAGCCACAGACTGAGTTGGTTCCAATAGCCATAAAACTGCTCCTGTTTTCCATTTGTATTTCCTTTACTTCTTTCTCTCTGCTCCCTCCCATAACCTTTCAAATCTACTCTTCTTCTGACACTACTGCCCAGGCATAAAAATAATACCATCAAAATACCATAAAATCTATTTCCTCATTTTGTATTCCTTTGTAAAAATTTTATGTTACCTAATTTCATTTTATTCTTTTTATAACCTCCCACCCTTTTCCCTTTTTCTTCCTTAACTCTTGGTCTATATTTCATTACTACTACTTTGTCTTGGTTATTTTTCTCATATCTGGCACAAAATACTTGACACGAGTTAAAGGAGGAAAGATTTATTTTAGCTCACAGTTTGTAGAGGTTTCAGTTCATAGTGGCCTGGCTCCAGAGCTAGGCAGAGAAGAAACAGTCCATGGCAGAGGAGGCAGGAAGCAGTGAACTGTCTCCTTTCTGTCCCTTTATATCCTATCCAGGCTACAAGCCTATTGGTTGGTACCAACCACACTCAGGGTAGTGCTTCCCTCTTCAGGAAATCCATTCATGCACACCCAGAACTATGCTAACCTAATTATGGGACTAATCCAGGTACCACACACCCTTAATCCATATTCACACACCCTAGATCCAGCCAACTCTGAAAATCACCTATGAGCATATGATGTTTTGCAGGGAAATCTAGATACAAGCCACAACATACCCCTTCACCTTCCTGAACTATTAAAAGAGCTAAGAACTTTTAAAACAAGTTTTAAATTAAGTGTTGATGTATGATTGGTTCTTTGAATATTGTTCTTGCTGGTGATTTTTCTCTCACAAGGCACTGATAGAGCTGGAATCTAGGTTTTTTAATAGTGGAGTAGGCATCTGCACACTGACCTTTACCTCAAACTCAGGGCGCATTCCAGGAAGAACCCCACTTACTAAAGAGAGCTCTACTACAGTAGCAAAGCCTCCTATGCCAACTGATCAACAATGTTTAACACAAAGCACAAGATTTGTGAGAAAACAAGGCATCAAGATGCCTCTGAATATTCATAACTCCCCAAAAGGTGATCTCATAGGCAATCAGGTGGATGAATTTCCCAAGAACTCAAAAAACAGATAGCTAAAATAATGAAGAGATCAAAATCAAGACCAAAAAAAAATGAATAAAGTAATTACTAAGATGTTCAATGAGCTCAAAACTTAATGAGATGATGAATGAACATAAAAAAAGATACAAATAAGCTGAATGATTTGAGGAATACATGTCACATACGAATGAACACTTTACTGTAGCATTAAAAATTATGAAAAGAATCAAGCTGAAATCCTGGAAATGAAAAACTCAACTGAAAATTTTGACAGGAGGCATAACTAGTCAGAGGAAAGAATTTCGACTTGAGTATAAGGTTGCGATAGTAGACCATTTAGGCAGTGATTCTCAAAAGAGAACAAGTTACTGTGGGACGATGCTCCAAGAGCTCCTCGATGACTCCAAAATCAAACCTAAGAATTACAGGAATGAAGGAGGAGTTGGAAAACATTCCTACAGGTATAAAAAATTTATTCACTGAAGTTATTGCAGAAAAAGGTCCCAATCTAGGAAATGAAGCATTTAGGACTCCAAATAGATAGAAATCTCTGCACAACATCCCAGAGTCAAAATCCCAGAAATTCAGAACAAAGAGAGAATACCAAAATCTAGTAGAGAAAAATGCCAAGTAATTTATAAAGCCAAGCTGATCAGAATAACAGTAAATTTCTCAACACAAAACTTTAAGACCAAAAGATCTTGGGATGAATTTTAGTAAGCTCTGAATAAAAACAGCTGTAGCCCAGACTACTATATCCTGCAAAATTATTCTTCAAAATTGACAGAGAGAAAGACCAAGAATCAATAAATGGGACTATATTAGAAAATATTCTGCACAGCAAGTGAAACAGTCAACAGAATGAGGAGACAACCTACAGAATTGCAGAAAATTTTGCCAGCTACTCTTCTGATAGAGAACTAATATCTAGAGTATATAAATAACTCAAAAATTAGATCCCCCAAACAAATGACTCAATCAAAAAGCAGGCAAATGAAATGAATAGATACTTCTCAAAAGAAGAGCTAATGGTCAGTACGGGCATGAAAAAATGTTCAGCAACTCTAGCGATTAGGGAAATGCAAATTAAAGCAACTCTGAGATTTTGCCTGGCTATCATCAAGAACACAAAAAAAAAACAAGTGCTGGTGAGGATTTGGGACTAAAGAAACATTTTTACACGGTTGGTTGGACTGGAAACTAGTACAACCACTATGAAAATTGGTATAGAGATGTCTCAAAAAACTAAAAATAAGAAAATTCTCCTTGATCCAGCTTTATCTCTCCTGTTTATTTTTCCTAAACAGTTAAAGACATCATACTCTATTGATACATGAATATTCATGTTTATAGTAGCACAATTCACAATAGCTGAACTGTG
>NW_004955484.1:4999119-5025001 GCF_000276665.1 Chinchilla lanigera
CTTGTTAATTTTACTGTTTAAATTTCCCATATTCTGGGGCTGGGGATTTAGCTCAGTGGCAAAGCCTCTGCCTGGCAAGCGCAAGGGGTTGAGTTCAATTCCTGGTACCAGAAGAAAAGACCAAAAAAAAAAAAATTCCCATATTCTTTCTGTATTTTGACTATCTGTAATACTACTTTGAAACAGAAATGTGTTAAAATCTCCCACTGTTACTACAGTTTTGCCAAATTCTCCTTGCTGTTTATAATTTATTATGTCTTTCTGAGTATTTATTTTGTATCACTGTGCTTTGCTCCAAAAGCCATTTTAACTTTAATACTACATCTTTTAGCATTTGTCTGATACATCTTTATTCAAATTTCAACGTTTTATGCTTAACATTTGTTTGCATTTCTGCTTTAGATATGTATTTTTGGATCAGAAAAAGGCAAGATGTTATTTTGTCTAATCTGACCATTTCTTGAAATATGAATTAATTCAATTACATTTGTAGTAACACATTAACTGAAAAGCTTTCAGTTTCAACGGTAGCCAGCAGCAGTAGGTGAAAAATAATAAAGAAGAAAGATAGATTTAATTTCAAGACTTAAAGATGGCAGAACTGGCTCTGCGTGCACACACATGCACACACAAACACACTCACAACCGCACAGAAAACTGTGCAATCCTCACTCCATTATTTATATGCAGCACATTTATAAAAAGCTTGGGAGGAAAAGTGAAGAAGTGGGGGGAGAGGGAGAAGGGAGGAGAGGGAATAGACAAGGAGAGAGGGAAGAAAAGAGGGAGGGGTGAAGGAGGCTGGAGGGAGGAAAGGAAAGAAAGAGAAAAGGGAAGAAAGGAGGGGAGAGAAAGAAGAGGCGAAGAGAGTACAGATGAGTAGAGGACAGCGGAGGGGAAAATAGCTCCAGAAAATGCATTAAAGAAAAAATCCATTAGACTGGCAAGAGAGCTGTACCCTCTTTACCCCTGTTCCCCATGCCAAGTGAAGATACGAATGGGGCCCTTGCCAGGGATAGAAATCCCAGTCATATGCATGCTGGATGGACACTGCAGACTTGATGTTGCCTTGAGATAGAGCCAAATAAGAAAGGGAAGTTTTAGAGTGCCTGACTAAGTCCAGTAGTTGGTAGGACTAGAGAGACTGGTGCCTGAAAAAATGCCCAGGTAAGTTTGAAGAAAATACAGGCTAGCCAGAGTTTGCCCTGATGACAAGGTGACGAGACAGTGTTGCGGGGTTAAGAGGAGCTTCCACTGAAGGTAGAAGAAGGGAATGCTGCAGAAGCCAAGGGGACACGGACGGTTAGTCAAGCTCAAGCCACAAAAGGGGGTTGCTTAGAGAACTCACCGCTTGACAGAGAGGCAACTTGAGCAGAACAAAGCTAACGGAGGAAGACCTACTGGGCAGGAGTGGCTGTAAGAAGTCACTCTGAAAGTACATTGTATAGTTCAGGGAAGTGTTTGGTGCAGTCCTACCACAATTTATTCAATGCCCAGTGTCAGTAGGATGTAGGAATGATAGCTTGGTCCTCCAAAACCCAACAAAGTACTGCAGGACAAAGAGCCAACCTTTGGTCAGGCATCTGTCCCATGATAGAATTCCTTTACATTAACCTTTTCCTACATCAACTCTCGAGGAGCTAAGGCAGCCCAGTCTTAGCTTCAAACAGTGAAGGAGAGCAAGAGCAAGGAGTCGCACAAAGACAAACCATGAGGCTGTCTAGAGCGAGTTCCTATGTATTCCTTGGGATGGAGCTGTAGGAGGAACAGAGGAAGGCGAAAGCCTTAAAATGGAGGTGAGATTGAAGCTTGGGTTTACAATGGATTGGATTTATTCCTACATGAAAATGAGCTTTTTGTTAATACTAACAGTGGCAAAAAACTATGGGATCTGTCTGGGAGAAAGCAGATCAGACAGCAGTGTGAAGGGGATCAGAGGGAAGAAAATACTTTCTTGATTAAATCCTATTGACTCCAACATATTCAACAAACCATTATATATTTATTATGATTGCTGACATCTGAACTCATTTCTGAATTATCATTTTGTATTTTCTATTTATGTTTTTTTTTTCTTTTTGGTTATGCTGGGATCATACCCAGGCCTCATGCAGAGCAGGCAAGTGCTATACCAGGGACTTAGACCTACAGCTCCACTTTTTTTCTTTCATTTTTATCTGCATGTTATTATTGATTAAATTTCAATATTTCTCCTTTTTCACTTCAGGACTGAAAGCCATAAATTTCTATATTAAGGCATAAATAAAATTTTCTAAATCCTAAGTTTTAAGTTCTTAGTATTTTTTTTCCTCTTACATATGACACAGATGTGCTTTTAATACCCTTTAATGCTGTCCACCACCTTGTTACTTTTGTTTATTTCTGTGGTGCTAGGGATTGAACTCAAAACCTTGCACATGCTAGCAGGTGCTCTACCACTGAACTACATCTGCAACCCCCATCTTGTTATTTTTGTCTTACTTTTGGATTAACCATCTTTAAAATAAAAATGTCACTAAACCTCTATGCATTTAGTGATTACCAACATATACATCAATTTTTATCCTTGTTGCAATTATATCCCAGGTTTCCCTCTTTAACTTTGCTTTTTATGTGTTTTAAACTTTTTTCTGGTTGTATAATAAGAACCTATAGTTTTGGACTCCTTCATGAATGTTAGTATAGCTGAGTATAAAATTCTACACTGATAATTACGTCTCACAAACACCATTATGTTCCAGTATTTATTGTTTCTGTTGATAATATTACTGAAAATATAAATTGTCTTTCTTTTCTAGGTAATCTATATATTCTCTATGGTTGCTTTTAACCTTCTTTATCTTTTAAACTCTGCATTTACTATAATGTGACTTGATATGACTTCAAATTTATTTATCTTGTTCCACTACTCGAAGTGTGATTTAAAAGTAAAGGTTCTAACATTTTGACTTCTGAAAATTTGTGCATTATCATCTTGCTAAATATGTATTTTTTCATTCCTTCTATTTGTTTCCTGTGGATCTACTTTTAAATGTGCTCTGGAGCCTCACAATATATCCTGTATATCATAACTACTTTTAGTATGTTATTTTTTTTGTCTGTCTGGAAATTTTTTTCTGTTGCCCTTCATGTCATTAATGATTCCTTTGCCTATATATTATCTAGATTTTATTCCATCTCCTAAATTTTAAAATTTTCTACTTTCAGGTATAAAGATGTTATTCTAGTTTCAATGTAGAATATATCATTGAAAGGTAATCATTCTAGGGTTACTGTTCTGAGTCAGAGTAGAAATGTGCACTCCAGAATGCATGAAAAGAGACCACTTCCTATAATGTATCAATTATGTTATGATGGGTAGGTATGGCATATTTTAACCTAATAAAGCCCTCTATTGTTTATTCTCATGATACATTATAAGAATAATGTACTTATAATGCTAATGACTTTAGTTCTTCTTTTTCTCTTTAATGGTCTGAGTTCATAGTTCTCTAAGGAGATGAGGTCTTTTGTGACTGTTTAAAAAGAACAGCAAGAAAGCAATTGTGTTTTCAAAATAATATATGCGAGGATGTTTGAAATCAGTTTTCATAATTCAATACATTAAGGATGCTTGGATAATGAGTACACTTTAAATATTTTAAATGCAAATAAAAGACAGCTAAATAGGCACTCTCCCAAAATTCTCCCAAACAAATGGCTTCAGGACCCATCCAAAATCATTTATCTAAAGGAAGAAAGGCTGAGAGATTAGAAACAGAGATCTTCAATGGAAAATATCTAACCCTGTAGCTAGCATGGACGTTAAAATGATAAATTTCAAGTTTCAATGAACTTTTTTCCACATTTGGGTGGTTTAAATGGGATAGCTTATGATTAACTCATTTTAATGTATTAATTATATTCAGCTAACCTGATTAATTATGGAAAAGTTCTACTTTCCCTTGAGGAATACACACATATTTATTAAAAGGAAACCAAAGCTAATGCCAAATAAACCTTCTAATTACTATAGCATCTATACCACTTCAAATATATTACACAGTTATAAAATGAGCAATAAGACATAAATTTCTTCTTAATTCTTGAAGATCATCAGAAACTCCCTCAGTATTTTACATTTGACATTGTTGACCAGCCATTCCTTTAAATGAAGGTTTCTTTTTAACTTCTGTTTCTAAAGCTTTCTTATTTTTGGCCTTTATGGACTTTATTGTTTTCTTTAACCCTCACTTCTCAGTTTTGTCTCTTTCATTATTTTAATTCAAAGTATTAACCTGTGCTCAGGATTTCAAGTATTGTCTCTTTTTGTTAATGAAAATCTACATCTATACGCTGGTAGCATTCTAAAGAATGCACTGCACGTTTCCAATGTCCTAAAGAGTCATATGTGGTTATTTGGTGAGCATGTATGTGTTAATATCTTTAAAGTTTACTCCAAAGGGATATTTATAGAAGACATAACTATGTCTGGAGCACTGTCCTGCCTGTATGTATAAATAATGAAGCATAGGAGTCAGAATTAACGGGAGAGAGATCCATAAACAAATGGCTCCATATGCAGTGTGACGAGAACGGAGAACAGAGAACAGAGAAATGTGTGCAGCGCACTCTGAGAGCCCAGGGATGACGAGCATGTTAAGATCACCCCGCAGTACTTCATCATTTATCTCATTATCATGTAAAATACTCCAGCCACCTTTAACACAATCTTCCTGTATTCTGCATTATAAAATTAGTTATAAGTCTTATTTTTTATTCTTCCTTCCAAAAATTTCATAAGAAATCTTACCCTTCTCTATCCTTTTACTCCTTAGTCTCTCCATTATCATCATTTTGGTCAGTCTGTAAATATTCTAAGGAAGGTGTCAATATTCTGTTAGCCAGAGTCCATATTTAAAGCTCCCTGATCAAATCTTTCCATAATGTGTTTTTAACATTTTATTACCTTCTTTATTGAATCCAGGTCTACCACCTAATATCTTTAAAGCTTGCCCACCTTATTTAAGCTCTCTAGTTTTCTCTTCTTCATCTGTACAATGTATTATACCTGAGTCATTTAAAAAATATGCAAGTATTAAAAATAATGCTTAGTGCATAGTTCATAAATGCAGCTGCTCTAAGTAATAATTACAATATTATTACCTACTCTAACTTGCATGATATATTATTGCCTTTTATTAAGTTTATAACATTGTATAGGTTAGTGTATACTTTTCCTCTCTTTATTAAACCATATGCTTCTTGAAGGCAGGGATTAAATCTTATTTGTCTTTGGGCAAGACTTGTGAACCAATATTTCCTTGGCCTATGATTTGTCACCCAATAGGATTTGATAGACTCCTATTTGATTCAGAGCTGACGGGAACAAAAAACCACAAAGCTCAATTAAAACGATGCTGAAAGATACTGATATCACTAAAATCTATGGAATTATGTATTAAGTAGTCTCCAAAGAATATGCTGTTTCAAAAAATAAAAATTATTACAAAGCTTAATACATCAAATTCTATCATTTATCACATACTATAAAAATGTCAGGAGTAGCTTTATTTCACATTACTGTATTTCTTGATGATGATCTATCTAGACAAGTAAAGCTTGCTGAATTTGAACCTAGATAATAAAGCTCATGTTCTAAGAAAATGTTTAAAATATGAAATAGAACAGAGAAGGGTGGTAGAGAACTCCTTGGGAGAATGCTGTTAGGGGATCTTTGTGTCTCAACAACTTGCAATTTCTTTCACAGCACATAAATGATTTAACGGTAACTCAGAGTAGCCAGAGTAAATTATTTCCATTTCAATCACTGCACAACCTATAATAAGTAACCAGATAAGACGCCGAATGACTATATTGTTAGGATGTATGCTGATCTGATCTGTTTTTTTTTTTCCTTTTTCATTTTGTTTTGTTTTGATTTTCAATGTCTTGGATCCTTGCCAAATCTTTAAAGAAGTCAGACTCAGCTGAAGCTGGCTTGAACAATCTCAATGCAACATGCAAAGGCCAGGTCATCAAAACCCTCAGAATCATACAAACAAGGAAAGAACACCAAGGGGCCTCCCCTGTTTGTCTTCTTGGCTATCTGTGTTCCATGGGAAGGAAAGAAAATAACACAAACAGGATTTAAATGCTCTCTTTTGACAGGTTATTAAGATTGCAATCACAATCTGCCTATTTCCCCTGCTCTAACCAAGTCTGAAAGGTGGCAGAATGTCTCTAAAGTAGCTATATACACATAAAATGAAAGGTGCCAGAAAAGAAGGAAGAGTAGGAAAATCAGGCCGCCATGAATAATTTGGTAGAGTTGGGAGGTGCTTAAACCCAAGACACATGCTAGCATGGCAGGGAACATCAGTGTAGTTGACTGGCCCAAAATTCTTTGCACAGAATTTAGATATTGAAGGCTTAAGTACTGTCAGTCTCATCTTGTTCTACCATGTAATCAATAGTTCCAACTGAGACCTCCATGGGAGGCCAGGTTCTTATCCTGTGCAATTAGAGCCCACCCTCTGCATAAGATTTCCTATCATGGGGCCATCTCTGATACACACAATGGGGCACCAAATCTAACTTCTCCAAGGCCCTTTATAAATATTCTTCTAAGGACACAAATTTCACCATCATGAGCTCCGACTTGAGTCCTTGCCTCACACCCTTATTCTCTTTAAGGATGAGTTGTAATATAACACAGGGGCATCCATGGTGAGGCACACTGGGAAATCAGTACTGGATGTAGAATGAGGAAGATTTTGAGAATTATAGGAAACAGAATGCTCTGAAACTAAAAAGGCTAAAGTATGTGAAAAATGACTTCCTGTGGTATGGTGCAAGATTTGGCCAAAAATTATACCCAGTGGGCCATACTATTGCTATTGTCTGTCTTCTTTGATAAAGTTTTATTGAAACATTGCCATGTTCACCCATACATTTACATATTGTCTGCATCCCTCAGGGGTAAGTGGTTGCAGCAGAGACTTATTAACTATCCATTTACAGAAAAAATTTGCTGATTCCTAAAGAGTAACTAAGTGAGCAAAATTAACTAGATTCAATTCTTTTGGTGAGAACTAACATGTATGAGAAAGTGTATAAGAAAATCTGACAGCTCTATAAAGCTACAAAAAACAGCACAAGACAATGTTTTCTAGGAAGGCACTTAATAGAATACCTATTACAAGGAACAGAATGGTAGAAAGAATATCTACCAATTTTAAAGCTAGGGTGGTCCTATATTTCTGCCACTTATTGGGCCTAACAAAACTTCCTTCATGGAGTTATTATCAGCGTTGTTATGAACAACAGTCAATTGTTATGACAACACTTACTACACACTAAACTCTGTTTCTTCCTTCCAGTCTTTGTCTTCACAGTTGCTGGCACAGATTTGAATACATAATACACATGACTTTGACACATCTTAGTAAGGAGTAGCACCCACCTGGAATTACATCCTGGCTTTCACTGGTGCTTTTCCTTTGGTTGATACAATCTGTTAGTGAAATGACATTGTGAATGTGACAGTCTCCTTTGATTTCAAAGTCTTTGCCATTAGAACATGGAAAGCATAAAGAAGAGGAATCAGAAGTGAAAAGGAAGCAAAAATTATTTGTCCATGATTAAGTACAGGTTAAAATTCTCCATTCAATACTTACAGTGATGGGTTGTTATCAGTGTCAATCATGTGTTTAGATAAATAGCTAATGTCACAAACAGGAAATTACTAGTTTGGTGTCAACATCATCTCTAGTGATTGAATTCCACTAGCCAATATCAATTATTAACTACAAATGATATTTTCAAAAACTACAGATGAACTTAATAACAATTGCAAACATTGTCCAAAACAACTAACATAAATTTTAAAAATCTTTGTTTATTGAAAATGTAAATATATATTCTATATTGAAAACAAAATCTAAGTTCATGTCATACTACTGCTACACAATAATTATAGCTAATATTCATCAAACCTTTTCTGGTATCAGGCAGATTGGTCGATAGCACATGTATGTATCATCTTATTTAGTCTTCACAAAAATGTAATGAGAATGGCAAAATTATTCTTCTCATTTCACAATATATTAAGAGTTGGAGTTAAATGACTGCAAAACATACTGGTAGTAATTCAGTGATAAATTGCACAATTTTTAATTCATAATGAGATGTTCATAAATAATTTTTATAACAGAAAAATATCACAGATGTGTCAAGTTGGACAAAGCCTGCTGCTCCATGACTCAGTATCTCCTCACTAGACATTTGTGTACTGCACCCTTTGTACTTGATTATTAGTTAACTGGGTTACATTTCATTTCCTATAACAACTAGTTATCATGGCCAATTGATTTTTTCAGATTCTATGCAATTTTGATTTCTGTTCTTATCAACATTTTTAAACAGATGTGTTTGGAAATCAAAATATTCTATAAGTTATAATGGAAAGTAGCAGCCCCCTATTCTGTCTCTCCTGGACAGCTTTCATTCTACAATCAGCTACTTTCAAATAGTGTAGCTGTTTCTTCTATTTGTCTCCATATATACAAACAACACGCTGGTATTGAGACATTGTGATTTTTTTCTATTTTAGGTATGTCATCCTGATGGAAGATGAGGATTTAGTTGTTTTGCCCTTCTTCTACATCTTGTGCCCCTACATACTCTTTTATATATGCATCCTCTTTCACCACCCTTTCACCATTTCAGTATGGTTATAGAACAATTTCTTATTAAGACATTATTTGGTGTTTATATTATTATTACTATAAAGATGTTACTGACCACAGAGTCAAACTGTGTACCATGGTTTTATTTTTTTCCCTACAACTTTTTGCTTTCTTTACTGCTTAGTTTTTACTGAATTTTCTCAAACTAAAGAGATTTGTAATTCTCTTCCTAAATGGGTCAAATACATCAATTAACCAACCTGTTCTTTTTGCTGGGGGCAGGTCTTCTGGAGCCCTCTGGCATTTTGTCATGAAGCGCTCAGCTCAAGACTTCTATTGTGTTAGGTTTCTTCAAATCTCTGCACTCTTACTTATTTTCATTTGTGATATCTGGAGATTTCAGAGAAAGAGAGAGAGATATTAAAAACATTCCATTCTGATAAAAGATTGTTAATTTCTTATAAGCCAATAAATAAATTATACTTATGCTTGAATGTGAGTAATTATTTGCTCTCAAGTCTATGGTATTCCATGTCTTCTTCATTCTTATATTCATTTCGATTTGCAGCTGTATATCCTTAAATCAGTATTTCATAGAGCAGCCTTTGAGTAATAAAATTTCTCTTTCTCAAAGTCTGAATGAAAGGCCCTATTTTGCTCACTCACAGTCATTTTTATTTTCTTGGTTAGGCAACTCTTGCTTCATTGATTTTTTTCACACTACTTTGTGCATTTTGCTTTTAAAAAAAGCAAACAATAAAAAACATAAATTTTATCTCAAAAATTATAAATGAATTTAATGTGTTGTTTCTTTTAAAGGCATAGTAGACCTTTAAAAATAGCCAATATATTTGTATTTGTTTATACGGTGTACACCAGTGCTGGCAAACCTATGGCACACTGTTATTTGTTTTTCTTTTAGGACAACAGATGCTAATGTATGAGTTGATTTTTCTAAACAAAAACCTCAGTATTCAGATTTAATTGCAGTGTTTGCACTTTGTGATAAATAAGTGGGTTTTGAGTTAGGTACTCATCTATAAAGGGTTCACCATCACTGATATAGGCTATACCTAATGTAATAGGAAGACTAAACCGAAACTAACATGTTAGAGACCATTGCCGTAGCCAGGCATGGTGGCGCATGCCTGTAATCCCAGCACTCAGGAGACTGAGGCAGGAGGGTTGTTGTGAGTTTGAGACCAGCCTTAGTTACAAAGTGAGCTTAAGGCCAGCCTGAAATGCATAGCAAGATTCTGTCTCAAAAACAAACAAACAAAAAATCCATAGAGACCATTGTCTATAAATAACTGATTAAATAAATATTGTGAAATTATAATCCAAATTAATCTCAAAATGAAATTGAGAATGAAATTTATAAAACTTCAGTCAATCTAGAATTTTAAGTATTATATTCATTGTGTAAAGTGAAGTATACACTTTCTGTTCAAAATTTGGTCTTCTTACATTTATTTTACCTACATCAGATTTAAGTTTTTTATATCCTTTCTAATTCATTCAAACAGTACTTTACAAAAATAATTGCTTAAATATGAAGGGAAAAATACAGAAAATAGAAGAGATCAATCCATGTACATAACTTCAGAGTATATATGTATAAGATTTTTGAGTTATTCTCTTCAAAAGTCAGTCATGCCAAGGTTTGGAAATAGCAATCAGGGAAAGGAAAGAGGAGTTAATACTTAGTGAGCACTTACTATATGTTTCAGACTGTGTTGTTATTTTATATGCATGATGTCATTAGGTCTTAAATCCTTGCAAAAACTTATGAAGCAGATATTATAAAAGAGACTCAGAGAAGTTAAATATTTTGCTCTAAATTAGGGTCAAAACTGTTCTTACTCCAAATTTTTTCTTGAATCAGCTACTTTAACATGCTTCATTTTTGTTAAAAAACTTAACAACTTGTACCCTGATCATTAAGAAAATTTTGGTCAGACAAGATGGTCATTCTCTGGACATACTTTGTTCTATCACAGTTTGTTCAAAGTAGACCTTGCTAAAACTCATAACCCGAAAATTATAATTACATTGTGAATAAAGTCCAGAATTTTTGACTGCTAGTCAACCAGATTATACTTTGTTACTTCTGCCACTTTGGCACTTGATCTTATTTGGCTTTGCCTCTTCTCTTCCCTGTGTTTATGCTTATCTTTTGTCCAACCTCATTTCCTCAAATACATTATTATAAAGTTTCCTAAGAAATCCCACAGCTTCTCAAATGTTCCAAACCACTTCCTTACCCCTTTGTGTATCACTGCCAGTTATTCTTCCCAAACACAATTCTAACCTGTTATCCGTATTTACGTTTCCTGCTCAAAATTAAACGTAGGGGTTCAAAGCCTTTCACTGAATAGGCTGTTACTCTGCAGAACTCTGACACTAAATTGCCATGTTTTCTATTTCCCAAACACCTCCATTTGTACTCTGGCAATATTTTAACTCATCCCATTTTTTCCTCCATTATTTTGGTTGTTAGAAATCCCCCAGTGCCCAATTTAAATTTTATTTTCTCTCTTTCTCAGAAATGTTGCAATCATTTTTGGAACTTCCTTAGCGTGTGTTTCCCATAGGGCACTAATAAACAGAATACTCAGAATGTGATGCTTCATTCCCTCAATGAGTGGGAACTTTTACAAAGGTGTCACCTATAACGTGGTCATCTTCTACAATGCTTAGCAAGATACCTTTCCAACTATTTGATGAATGTTTGCTGAATGAATTGAGAAGTCTGGGTTTGACCTAAAGTAGAAATAATTGAAAAAGCAAAATAAAGGATGGACAACATGAAACAGGAAGATAGATATTTTGCAAATCAGAAGGGAATCTAGAGATGGAGGGAGTGGGATGCAGGAGAGGAGAAAGAAAAAGAATTAAGATGTGTTACATGTAACAACTCTCCAAGAGGAATGGAATCATTATGTACTGCAGAAATAAAGTCTGGGTTTGGGCCAGAAATCAGGTACAAACTCAGCAAAACCAACCCAAACCAAAACAAATCAAAATGTATGTTTCAGAAAGACTATGCAGAAATTCCCAAATGCCTTTTCCTTCCACATTTGAAGGGATTATTTATGTGCATGTATCACTTGTTGAGTTCAAATTATTTTTTCAGAAGTTTTATAGAACACATTAAGATAATGAAAAAGAAGCTAGAGTGCATTCAAGAATGGTCAAAGAAATAATGAATGAAATAATGCTGCCCCAATTCTAGAACAATGGGCGCGTGAAGGAAAATTTTCATCAGATAACAAGATGGACACTTATAGCTGCATGACACTTTTATAAGAGATCCCAGGAAAGCTCACTTAAGAAAATGTATCTCCTGGGCTGAGTCAGAGAACTCCTCTTGGAGTGAGGTGGGAATGTTAATTTCTGTCAAATATCTTTCATATCATCATTCACTGTTTGTTTTGTTTTCTTTTGAAGCACTGAGGATCAAGCCCAGGGCCTCCTGCATGTCAGGTAAACACTATTACTACGTCACATCCCTTACTCTATTGGTATTTTTAAAAGAAACTCTGTTAAAGTAAACATGGACTTAAATCAGTAATCACAAATGTGTTCAAGCATTTATTCATTTTTATTTTTATAAATAAACACAATTTTCTGGAATATTTGTGCCCAGCTATGAAAAATGTACTGAATATACTCTTCCCAATTCTTAATTTAAAAAATGAAAAATATTATTTTCTAATCTTGTAATTAGTAAAGAAAAATCCAAGTCTAATAAATCCACATTTTAATGCAGTGTAAAATTGATAATTCACAAAACAAAATTAATTTGTACATTTTAATGCAGCATATACTAAATTAATAAAAATGCTTGAATTTTTAATTGAGACCATCTTTCAAGAAGTCCAAAGCATGTTACAACCTCAGAGCAAGCTCTTCTATATCATGGGAGCAGTTGTGAACTCTTCTGTGCTCCAGAAGTTACCATTAGATCTAGCATGTGTACAGAGACGCTCATATTCACAATCGTCTGGCAGTTGCTATTAAGTATTCCAAATTTCACTTCCTTGCTCACCTTATAGTACCACTGGGAATCTCCTTCTTGAAAGTAACTCTGGGAAGTGTGTTTTTGAATGGAAAGGAAGACAGACCATCAAGTCCTTTTCAGAAAAAATGAGTTCCAAGAGTTAGAAAGGATTTGGATAAAGGGTGCAAGTGGACAGCAAATTCCTTTAGAAAGGGATAAATGACTTTTCCCCCTACATATTTAGGACTGCAGATTAGGAACATCCAACAGAACAAATGTATCTTCTTTCTGAAAATTTTCTAAATTACTTGGAGAAGAAAAATGGATTTCAACTTATTTTATTTTATTTTTGGCAGTACTGGGTATTGAAACAAGGGCCTTTGCACTGAGCTATATCCCCAGCTCTTCTTTATTTTTTATCTTGAGACTGGTTCTTGCTATGTCTCCAAGGTACCCATGCTAGACTTGAATTTGAGATTCTCCTGCCTCATCCTACCAGAGTCCTGAGATTATAGGCATGTGCCACCACCCCCAGCATCAATTTACCTTTGAATGAAAACTACTTGGTTGTTGAGTTTCAGTTTGTTTTGTGTGCGTCTTTTATTTTGCAAATTCAAAGTTACTTAGACCATCATTTAGGCAAGGATTAAAATATTTTCCCTCCTTTCTAGGGCATGAATTTCAGACAGTTTTTCTTGGATAATTCTTTCTTACTCTCAGGGAAGGGAAAGCCAGTTTTACTGTTGTTAAACTCTGATTGTTTTAGGCTTTATTTTGACTATCTTTCTAACTTTCCATCAAGGAATCTTGTGAGAGAAAAAATAACTTTAGAGAGAGGACTGTGGTCAGAAGGCAGTGAAGACTAGAAAGGAGAGGTGAACTAGATCATTCCAAAGATCTCTAAAGAGGAAAGTGATCTAAGAGTGAGAGACTGCCTAGGAGTTGACAGG
Source organism: Chinchilla lanigera (assembly GCF_000276665.1). NCBI lineage: Eukaryota > Metazoa > Chordata > Mammalia > Rodentia > Chinchillidae > Chinchilla > Chinchilla lanigera. The sequence goes on from NW_004955484.1 coordinate 5,012,742, forward strand.
GAAAGGCCAAAGAACAATCCCAGTTCACAGAAGCTGAACGGAGGTGTTCAGAACTCCTTAAATCAGAACAGTGTTTTCAGATTATCCAGTCTTCAGTTTGAACTTACTAACTGGCCTTATAGCCACCTTGGGAGTGGGTCTAATGCCTCACCTGTGCTGTGTATTGTCTTTGCTCTGCCACCCACTGCCTACTCCACCCAGACATCTCCCTGCAGTAGCTCCACTGCAATCGGGATACCCAGAAGTACAGCAGAGGAAAATCCATGGGCTGTGATACTAAAAATAGGCACACTACAATGAATTAGTTTATTTTATTAAATATAGCCAATTCCTTAGGGAATAAAAAATACAGTCAACTAGAGGTCAATGGATCAGTATAAAGAGCTTTGAGACAGCTATAAACATGTATAGGGACTTGGTAACTGAAAGAAGTTACTTCACAAATCTTTGAGTAGTGGAGCAAGTTATTCAATAAATGGTTTTGGGCAACTGCCTATTCAAAATGGGGGCAAAAAGAGATTCCTTACCACAATGCCCACATAAAATATTTTCCAGATGGATTAGAGACCTAAAGAGAAAAACAAACTTAAACTATTAGAGTTCCTTCAAGGTAAAAAAGGCTTTCTTAAATAGATCAAACCATCAAATTTGATAATTAGAACTTCTGTACAGCAACCTAAATGTTGGCAAAGAGAATGGAGTAAAAACTCAGAAAAGAATAAGTCTGTCTGGCCAAAGGTCATACTCAAAAAAATGTTTTCACTAGAAAAATAATAATGGGATTCCATTTTCTTTCACCCAGTCTGTCAGAAGCTTAAATGTCAGTCTAAATCTTTAGTAAGAATTTGGGAACTTCATGAACCTCTGGTGGCTTGTGGTGGTGCAAATTGCTACACTTTGTAGTGCATATGGCAATACCCAATAATATTTGGCAACATTATCCCTATAACAAGTCATTCCAGCAGATATGTGTCCTAGGGAAATTCTCATATATGTATAGAAAGAAATGTATACATGCATGTTTTATGTGGCATTGATTATAATATTAGATATTTGAAAGCAATCCATAAGAATGGAAAATTATATGATGGAATTTTATACCGCAGTCAAAAAGAATTAACTATCAAGTGCGTAGGTCCAAAAAGATATTAAATATTAAAATAAAAATAATATATCATACATGTATTATATAATGTAGACATACCAGATAGTCTATATTATTGCTCATAGATATATACATTCAAATGTATGTTGAGGTAAAAAAATCAATGTGAAGCTAGATTTAAAACAAATTCTTAGAACTGAAATTGTAGCTCAGTTTTAAAGTACCTGCCTAACATTCACCAGGCCCTGGAATCAATGCCCAGCACTGAAAAAAAAAAAAAAATCTACTCTTATGCCTGAAGAGTGAAAAAGAAGAGAACTGGACAGAGGAATAGTTGTTATGGGGTTTCAGCTTTATCCATAATATTTAAAAAATATAGAATATAAATGACTGTTACATTATTTTTTGACCTTTTCTATATTTTAATGTTTCTTTCTCCAAATCTAATATACTATTTTGAAGGACATTCCCTTTTTCACTTTCCTGATGTAGACCTGTATAGAAATAAGATATATGCAGTAGAAAGTAAATGCAAGAAGCTCTGCTACTAAAACTGTTGCATAATAAAATTTTTAGTTTATTTTTGGGAACTATTTTACTCTTGCCAGTTTGATATGTGAGTAGTATAATCAAATTAGAGACTTTGTTTCTGAAGAGGTATCTCAGAGATCATTATCGAAAGACTCCTTCATTTTACAGATGAGAAAACGAAAACCTAGAGAGCTGCTAAAGGTCACTCCGCTCATTAGTAATCTAGTCAGGATGAGAACTCCTGGACTACCCTAGACTGCTATATAAACTGTCTTTTCCCAACTATCATCTTTAGTCATTCCTTCCTCACCACCCCCTACTTGGACAGAATTCTACTCCTCTATTATTCTTGTTTCAATCAGTGTGGTGTTGTTTATGTATGCCTATTTCCCTCACAGAATGTGAATATTTACTCCTGGAAATCTAAGACTATGTCTGATTTATCTTTGTAGTTTTTCACATCGTACATGATCAGTGTATACTTGTTAAATATTCTGCTTCAGTTATTATCTTTATGGTATAGTATGAAGAACACTACATTCAAAGGAATGTGGCAGTTAGATTTGTTACAGTTCTAATAACAGAGTAGTAAAACTAATATCTAATCTTCATTTTAAAGATTACTTCATTCAGGGAGCTGAGCCCTAACATCTCTGCCATGCTTTTTGTTATACACATTACAGGAAAGACATGACATTAGCAGCTGAGCTTGCCTTATCACCCTAAGGGTGAATGACTCAGTAGAGCGTAGGCAGGTTTTCTTGGAGGGGTGAGCATGAGTGCTCCCCAGTTTTCTCCGGTACCATCTTAATCTGTACTTCTCCACATTCAGCCCCTGTAGCTGATACATGCTTAAAAGATTTCCATTCACACTGTTCTGCCGATGTGATAGATTTTATTCACCAGCTGGGATTCTCATGTGTTCTGTAGTTTCCTATGGCTTTTCATTGGGTTTGGGTTTCTCTCTGCTTCCTTCATATTAGTAATGATTCTAGAATAATGGAAAAGGGCTGAATTCAAGCCTCATAGCAATTTAAATATCACTTTTTATCGTTTTCTCCTTCACATTTCTACAGCATTCTGTCTACTCATATTAACACCACAGCTTGAGGTAAGCGCAGATCAATTTGCCTTTATGGATTCTTTGACCCCTAAAAGTCCTTGTTCTGTGGCTGAGCTCTTCCTCCATGAGCCTGATGTTAGCCCCACAAGCTTATATCTGCTTGTGCCTTACAAAGGGAAGAAGAACGGAGATAACATTTTCTTTTCCCTCACAGCAAACAAACTATACAAATCATAAACATACACAGATCCTCCCTGCTTGCTGTTATAATTCAAATAGGAAATCTGCATATTTAGAGGACATGTGAAGTGGCAGATTTGATTTTTTTTGGATGACCATGTCAGACTCATGCAATGAACTTAATGTGAACTTATTAAAATATTAAAATCACTGCACTGACATGGATAAAATAACTTAGATTATGCTAGTGAGGTCTTAATAGAGGCAAAATTATGCATTTAACACTGTGTAAATATTAATTTTGTTGAGATGGCCAACATAGTGTTTATTTCTTCCTGAACTGACAAAAGGCATTTAAAAGAGTATTTCATCTTGAATACTTTCCTCTATCTTCTCAGCACTAAATGAATGACTAATTAAATCTGGTATATGAAAACATCATAGCAGATGGTCCTTCCCATTAATGAATACATAATGAAATAATGAACATTCAAAGAGAAAGACATGAGCGATTGTAGATCAGTGTGCAGCGAGTAATTTATCTCAAGACACAGAGGTCAACCAATAGGAAAGCTACAGTGAAAGTGGACATTGACTTTCTCCTCTCTTCCCCGTCCTGCTGGTCACCCATTCATGCCACAAGTGTTATATTCAAATTGTTGAGTTTTCATTGTGAAGTATCTCAGAAAAATACAATTCGCACAGATGATGCTTAAAAGAGGTAATCTCATTTATGAATAGATAAGCAAAAGTTACAATGTCATAATTAACAGAATCCAGTAACATAACACAATAATAATGCACTATGATGAAAGGATTTGTTCCAGGAAAAAAAAGGAGTATTTTAATATCTGGAAATCTATTAACACAGTTCATTACATCATAAATTCCAAAAGGAAAAACAAAGAAATTATATTGGTGGATGCTTAAAAGGTATTTAAAATAATTCAGAAGTCATTCTTAGTGAATAATAAAGGCAAGGAATCTACTTAACTACAATGAAGGCTATTATCCAGAAACCAACAGAAAATGTCATTCTATATAACAAAACTCTAAAATTATTTCAGTTCAAACCAGAAACTACTTAAGAAGAACCATTGATAATTATTACTGTAACATTGTCTTGGGGATTCTAGTGACTGCAGTAAAATTAACTGCTGGACCTGCTAACAGAGTAGCCACAGATTGCCCAACAGACAGTGGACTGATGATTTTACAATGGGTGCTGTGCAGAGACGACAACTATGCATAAGCATTTCTGCGAATTCCTCTTTGTGTTTTCTCTCTGACACCTGGACATAACTAGCTTTCCAGATTGCCATGCATTCACCTTTAACAGAGCTTATTAGTGACTTTCTCTGATCCTCCAACTCCCCCTTTTGGATCCTTTCTTCCAAACATCTCCCACAATTGTGTAAGGTCTGCTTTATAATTAAACTCTATTTTATGATACGTGTTCTTCTTCTTTATGTGAAGTATTACAACAACTAAAATAATCTGTTAAGGGAACTGGGTAGAAGATAGGTATTAAAAATATGTTTTTTCTGTATTTTAGAAAAATGGACCTAGAAAAAAATTAAAAAAAATAATATTTTGTTTAAAATGGTGACAAAACCCAGAAAATAATTAGGTATAAAAGTAACAGTGGTACCTCAGTTTATAAATTTAACTTGTTCTATGATTTACAGGAAGATGGCTGTGTTTGTGTTTGTGGGGAAGATGGGCATGGTCGTGTTTGTCACCTGGTGTGGAGTTTATAAATGGAGGCAAAATTTGCCTAGTGCTTTTGTTTGAGAGCAGAATTGGTAGCAAACAGAAGCAGTCATGAACCAAGGTGTTACTGTAGAAAGAAAGGCACAAGATTATACGAAGAAAACCGTAAAATCTCACTGAAGGATGAAATGATATATAATCATTGGAAAGGCATTTCATGTTCTTAGATGAGAAGATCAAAGATGATAAAACAGTAATCATGTCATATTAATATAAAAATATATTATAATTATCATCTCAACAGAATTGTTTTAAAAAGAGGCTACCTTAAAATCTATATGTAAGAATAAATGTCCTAGAATAATCTAGAAACATAAAAAAAGGATAGTGTATGGGTATGTGGCTCCTTACTGTATTATTATAAAAACATATATAGTTTTTGTAATCAAATCAATATAGTACCATCATCAGAACAGATAAACCACTTGACAGAATATAAAATTCAGAAATAGATCATATGAGAATTTAACACATGGAAAAATGGGTAATGCAAGTTAGTAGGAAAAACACTTTACTTAAATAATAGTTTTTGTATCAGTACTTGGAAATGGATCTTTGAACATGAAGGAAAAGTCAGAAACATAGGTAAGTTTGTTAATGCAAGTTGTCTGGAGAGTAGGTGTGGGACAGAAGGAAGGAGCTGGGAGAATAAAAGGTCAATAAGAGAAAGGATAAATCATTAAGTAAAGTTAGAATACGTGATGTATACCATGCAATATAAATAAATATTTTAGTGTGATTGTAAGTAAACATATATGGAGAAATAGATATGAGCAGGGAGAATCTATTGACTTGTAAGAATGTTCATGCTCCGTGAAGAAAGAAAGTTGTATTATATAAATCTGTATAGATATAATCAAACCAACACTCTGAATTAGGGTTTGATCAGAGAAGTAGGATTTGTAGGATTCATATGGAATAAGGAATTTTTGTTTGTTTATTTTTGAGACAGGATCTCACTACATAATCCAGGCTGGACTTGAACTTGCTATAAACCCCAGGTTTGCCTCAAACTCATGATCTGTCTGCTTCAGTCTCTCAAGTGCTAGGATTACAGGTGTGTGCTACCACAACCAGCTGGAATTTATTATAGGAGTTTTGCCTTATGTAATTGTGGAAGCTGGTAAAATAATTTATATATGGCTGTTGCTGCTGTACAGTATAAAGCCTAAAACTTCCAGGGCAGGCAGTGGGAAGGAAAGATGGACATGAAATGGCGTATCATTCCAAGAGCAAACTGGAACCAAAGAGGGCAAACCATAGTGACACATCCACTTCCTCCAAACCCTCAACATACAGGATGTGGGTGGCCTGTAGGAGAAGCTTGTGCCCTTGGTCATGGGGCAGAACATGAATAGGAGTAGAAGTTAACAGAAGAAATCTTATGAGAACTGGAGAACTTGTGGTGCCAGGGTTAGGGTTAGGGTTAGGGTTGAAGCCAACAAAGTGGTCCAAGAAATCCACAAAAATTCATACAAGGTGCTATAGCACCTAACCTTACCCTAATTTTTCCAAACTAATCATATCAGGAACTTTAATTTTGCCTTCTGAATCCCAGTCAAATTTTTCTGATGGCCAGTCCTAGCCAATTCCTAGCCCCACGCATGGAAGAGAATTCTGGAGAATGGGATTCTGGGAAACACAGCCACCACGTACACACATACAAACAAATGAGACCCCCTACATAAGGATATGTATACTTTTATGTTGGTATGAATAGATAGAAAGGCATTTTAAACCTTTCATGAGGAGACTGTAGTGGAGACATGTGACCAGGGTGATGAAAGGGTGGGTAATGATCGGTTACCCGAACACAACTTCTTATTTTATTGTTTTCATTTGTGATAAGCAGATATTACTTCTGTAATTTAAAAATGTCAAATTAGTTTAGAGCTAAAATGAATTCACATAAGCCTTCAGTTTTTCATATTTTGATCACTATTACATGTATGTCTATAGTCAAATCCCATTTCTGACACTTCTAGCTGTGCAACATTTGTGCAAGCTATCTAATTTCTCTGTACCTTATTTTCCTCATTTGTAAAATGGGCATAAGTAAAGATGGTATCTGGCTTGTAGAGTTGTTGTGAAGATTAAACGAGATCCATAAAATGCCTAGCATAGTGCCTGACAATTTGCAGGTACTCAGTAGTGACTGAGTACCATTATCTTGGTTATTGCTATTATTGTCCATATACCTACATTGAAATCACTCTATTCCTTTTCATATCCTATCAAGTCAATTCTATCCTGTCACATCAAGAAGTAAAGAAGAAAGAGAAAGGAATCTGATTTAAACAGAGCTGTCCCAAAAGGTTGTCACGAGTCCATGGGTCAGTGAGTTGTAACCCCGGGTAGTCATTAAAAGGATGTTGATGGTGAACAGACACAAGGTCAAGCAATGCTTATCCAGAAAAAGCCTGGCATTGAGACAGGCAGTTCTGTGTGTGTGTGTGTGTGTGTGTGTTCTCATGTGTTAGCACAAACACATTTGTGTATAAATTGGAAAGAAATAGTACAACTGAAAATAAAAGCATCTAAAGAAAGGATTACAAATGCCTGAGACGTGGGGTTAGTATGCCATATATTATTTCACATTTTCTGATCCACATATAAGAGCTAAAAGAAGGGAGTGCCCATATACTCGTTTATATACCTTGAGTCCTGAACTTCTTTCACTGTATTTTATGCTGGCAGAGAAGCATTTATTTATCTAAAATTACTCAGAATACAGAACAAAGAGCTATTCTGTAGGTATGAAATGTGTCTACCTTGCAAAAAATCCCCCCTCCTGCACTTTTGACATATTGTGATCACAGTAAGGGCAACACGAGGCTTCTGCTGTTTCTAGATGCTGCGGAGAAAAGATGAAACAATGGGGCATGAACGTGGTTCTCAGTCTTTTTTTTTTCTATAGGGGCACACGTGGCTGACTAATGTTCCCTAGCACAATGCTCGTCTAAATGCAATTCCCAGCACACTGGCCATTACTTCGTCTCATTCACTGCCACCCAAGAGAGCATTTCAGGGTACAAATGAGTGAGACTGACATTGGAGAGGATAGCCTTGGAGACATTCTATTTTTTAATTAAAAATGTGATACATGAGTAAACTCCCATTGTAAAAGATTAAAACAAAATGAAAATATTTAGAATATACTCCCATACCAGCTTTCCCTCATGCTGACTCCTGTTTTCCACAGAAAGAAGTTGAAATAATGACACTTTGGTATGCATCTTTTATACCTTAAATTTGTATTTACATATATTTATATATGCATGTGTATATAAACGTACAGTTTTCTCCATGAATAAGATTATATTTTGGGTATTTTTTGTGATTTACTTTTTTTCATATAACATTATCATGTTAGGATATCTTTCCATATGAGTACACATAAAGTATTTAGTTCTTTGTAACATGTGCATAGTCTTGTGTTTCATAAATATATCATATTTTATTTAACTTCTCATTTGGTAGGCAACTTTATGTTGTTATTTAATATTAAAAACTGCTGTCTGCAACATTTTTGGTTATCTTTGTACATGTCTCTTTGTGCACAAATGTATGTATTAAGAACAGATGTATAGAAGTGGAATTTCTGGGTCAGAGAGTACCCATATTTTATCTATTTTAGCATTTAATTAAATGTAAAATATCCTGAAATTCATACCAATTTACCTATTTATCATTGACAGATTTTCGTTACTTACCTACATATTACCTATCGAACATGGTGGAGGAAAACAAAGCAGGTTAAGAGACAGTAGGTGTGATGGGGCAGGTTGCATATTTAAGTTAGATGGTACAGTTACCTTGCTTAGAAGATAACCTCAGAGAAGCTGGAAGGAAGTTCTGGAACAAGCCATCTAGTTATCTGAAGGAAGAGGACTCAAGGGAGGGGGAGCAGCAAGTGAAAGCTTCTGAGGTGGTCAGAGACAGGTGTAGTAGGGAAAGAAAGGAGGCTGGAGCAGCAAGACTGAAGTAAGCAAAGGAGAAATTAGAAGAGACAGTAAATGCATGTATGGAAATATCCATTTCCTTGGGCTCCGGCTATTTGCGAGAACTGTTACTTTTTAAAATACTGTCCAATCTACTGGCCATCTCACTCCCTTCAATTTGTACTTTGCCTGATTAGTGATGAGATGGGGAATCTTTTCACATATGTATTGGCCATTTGGGGTTCTTATTCTGTATTACTCTGTTTTTGTATCTTTCATATTTTACTGGATTTTTAATGTTGATTTTTATGTATTCTGATTCTGATTATTGCTTTCTTAACTGAACACGCTACAAATATTTTCTACCATTTTGTCTCAGTGTTTATGATGTACAACCTGTGCATTTCTTCATTCGTGATTTCTGGGTATTGTTTTTACATTAAGAAGAAGCCTCCCACCATAAGATACACAAATGTTTTTCTATATTTGCTTCTTCTCATCTTATAGTTTTGCTATTCATTGTGTTTAGCTCTTCAATCTATTTGAGATTTATTTTTATAAACATTATACAGAGTATAAAGTGCATATAGTATGAACATGTGTGTTACTTTTTACTACATTTATCGACTTGAAATATAATCTTAATATTAAAATCTCATCTATAATCCGTTTCTAGGCTCTCTATTCTATTTTTTCTATTTTCTTGTCAATATTACTACTTCAATTATTAAAACTTTATAATATGTTTAGAATTCTGATGTAGATAACCTTCTCTCAATTTCTTTAAAAAAATATTCCCTAGTCAGGCTTGGTGGCACATGCTAGTAATCCCAAAATGTAGAATGCTAAGGCAGAAGGACTGTGAGTTCAAGACCAATCTGGACTACATAGTAAGACCTTGTCTCAAAAAAAATTCTATTCAAATGAATCTAAGAATTAGCTTATTAGGTTCTATATTATTGGTATTTCATTAAAACATATGGACCAAGTTGAGGTGAATCAATATCTATAAAATACTGAGGGTTCTCATCAAAGGAATAGATGAATATCTTTCCATTTATTTAAGTTTCCTTTTATAATTTTCAGTAAATGTTTATAGTATTGTTCCCTGAAGGTTTTACATATTTTTGTTAAGATTGATCTTTGGCATTTTATGCTTTTTGTTGCTGTTTATGAATGTGCTATATTACATTTTATTTTCTACTATCTTGATTCATCTTTATTAGACCAAGCCAGAAAAATTCCTTCAGGAATTAAAGATATAAGAGTAATTTCACTCTGATGGTAGTCATTTAGTAATCCATTGCTAATAATAGAACATCTGAATTGATTTCTTTATCAAAACAATCTCTGGGATATGAAAATCAAAGTGACTACCTTTAGCCTTGGCTTTGGGACATTTGTTTACTCGGAAGGAGACAATTAGGCCAAACCCTGAGGCTCATATATGTTCAGTCATCCTGGAATCTGAGAACAAAGCCATGTGGTGAGACTTCTCTTTCTACATTTGCCTCTGGTATTTTATTATGTTTTTCTTTGTTTTAAGCATTTATTTTATGTAACTTAAAAAATTTAAATTATGCAATATTTTCTACACACAGAAAAGTATGCAAAATAATTTGCTCTAACTTAATAGCTTGATCATTAATGTGATTTATTTTCAATAACTGTTAATTATTTGCCATATTTGATTCAAAGCTCTTTTGCTATCACTTTTATTAGTTTTAAGGAAACAAAATGCTCTGAGTACAGCTAAAACTACCCTTTCCCTTCCCATTCCCTCTAATATTCATGTGTTTCATTTTCATGCATGTTTTTCATGTTTTTATAAGCACCTCTAGGATCTCTCTCTCTCTGTTCTGAGGCTTGAACTCCAGGACTTTACACTGACCAATACCCTTAGCCCTTCTTAATGTATTTTATTTTGAGACAGAGTTTTGCTAAGTCACTAAGCTGCCCAGGATGGGCTCAAATTTGCAATTCTCCTGTCTCAGCGCCTCAGAGTGCTGGGATTACAGGAGTGTACTACTGCACCTGGCTGTAAATTGTATTAACCTATATGAGTTTAACATTTACACAACTAAATGTTAAATTAACCTGTGTGGATAATTAAAGGTTAACTAAATTAACCTGTATGGTTAATACTGATTAATTAAATTAACCTGTATGGGTGTAATGTTTACACTTGCAAGGTTGAAGTTGTGGGCTTTTGGAATTTGTTCTTGTTGGCAATGTCAGTTTCTTAAAGTTGCTCTTGATATCCTGTACATTTGTTTAAACCTCATTGGTCAGATTTAGCCAACCTAGTCACGTGGTTACCTCCAATTGCCAGGAAAGCCGAGAAAAGAAGTTGAACTTAGCTTTAAAACTGGGATTTATATTACTATGGAAGAAGAGGGAGTAGGTTGTGGGATTACAGCTATCCATTTTTGCCAAAAACCTTTAATTATAATGTTCATTGTAGATTTCTAACAAATACCTTTATTGGGTTAAAGAGTTTGGTTTTGTACCCTTTCAGCTTACAAAAGGATTTTCAAAATTTCATTTAATTAGAAATAAGTTTCATCAAAGTGTTCTTTGGCATCTTTTAAAATGACTATGGGTTTCTACTCTAATGTGATAATGTAATGGATTACAATAATAGATTTTCTAATGTGAAACTATCCTTGCATTCAGAAATAAATTGTAATCAGTCAATAACTTGAGTCTTATATCACTTAGAAACATTATTTTCTTTTAAAACAGTGCAAAATTTGATTTGAGAGTATTTTATTTAGAATTTAAATATATCAGCTAAATTGGCTAATTTTATTGTTATTTATTATTATGGTGATCCCTCACCTATTGCAGGAGTTATGTTCCAGAGACTCCTGTGATAGGTGAAAATCAGCAAAATAGTGGCATTATATTTATTTTACTATTTATATATATTTTAAGACTTTATAAGCCCTTCCCACACTCCTTTAAACCTTTTCCACTCTCTTATTAACCTTTCCCACACTCTTATAAAGACTTCACATGCTCTTAAACACTTTCTACACTCTTAAACCTACATAATTTTAACAACATGTAAAATTCTATATGGGTACTTGATGTGACGTGACAAGGAGAGATACTGAAAGTATGGGCACAGTGAGGGAGAGCAAAAAGATCGATGCTATGGTCACTGAGCCATTCAGGATTCAGAACACAGTGCTGAGGTTGGGCACCTTCCATTCCATCAGCCGGTAGTGTGCCTGAACAATCCCACATTGACAAACTTGTGCAAGTGGTAGTGGTGTACTGCATTTTCATTGCGTACAGTATGGTATTGATCTGCTGATGAAATACATACTGTATTTTATTTCAATTAATATTTTTATTATGTTTAAATTAACAGTTTTAATATTTTTACATTATTTTAAATTTTAAGGCAAAATAATTAAAATCATAAATATTATCTAAATACCTACATATTGTAAAATACTGTGATATAGTGAAAACTCTGTGATACAGAATTAGATATATTTTTTAAGAAACCTGAGATACAGTGAAGCCACAATAAGTGAACTGTGATATAGTGAGGAACAACTGTATCCATATGGTTTTATAAGCAAGATTATGCTAGCCATTTAGAACTAATGGGAACATTTTCCATTTTTTTTTTTATATTCTGGAAAATTTATGT
>NW_004955484.1:5025744-5027661 GCF_000276665.1 Chinchilla lanigera
AAAGAACTAGATAATGGCTATTAAATAGTATTTCTAGGCTTTTTGCTTACATCATTTTTTTTTAACTTACTATATTTTTCCAATTGGGTTTATTTTAATATTTCTCTTCTAACTTCTTCCTGTGTGTATTTAGGTCATTATTACAGGCATTGTTTATTAGTTACTCATTCCTGATCCCATTTTTCCTTACTCACTTGCAAGTGTAATAGCTAAAATAGTTAGATTCTCAATTTCCCAGGTATTTTTGGAGCAAGGTATGACCTTGTATTCCAGATGTAAGAAGTCTTCTAGGGGTATACCTAGAAATATTTTTTCTACTGCTCATTAAAGCAGAGAAACACACAAGAACACACATTTTTTCTAGTTAATGGAAGGGACAAAAGAGCAGGGAATGGACATACCTGCTTTCTTAAGACAACCTAGAAGTCGTACATATCATATCCACTTATATACTACTGAGTGGTCCTAACTAACTGGAAGAGAGGCTGGAAGATGTGACTAGCCATACCAAAGGCTATTACTCCATTACTATACTATTACTGTTATTATGGAAGGAAAGAAGAGGTTACTACGGAAGGAAAGAAGGAGATAGGGTTTTTAAAAGCTCCTTGCACCTTTTCCAGTATTTAGTGTTACAAAAGTCAAGAACAAGAGTTACCCATGAAAGCACAAGCTTCAAAGTTATTCTATAATCTGTAAGGAGCCCAAATAGAAAGAGAATGAACGCTGAAAATATCCGAATATTAAGTGAAGCTTGCAGCAGTCTTACCTGGAAAAACTATCAAAATTTGAGTTACAAAAACAAGACTTAGATAAGCAGTGACAAGGTCTGAAAAACCAACTTGAAGCACTAATGCTGTCTATATTTCTTGAAGGGAAGTTAATTGCATACATATACACACATGTCAGCATATAACACACTGGCATTATAATTCACTATAAAATCATATATAATACAAGCCAAACTAATATACTCACAGGTGGCTCTAATTAGTAGTGTCATAAAAACAATTAGTATTGATTTATAACAACTCCATCCACTAAAACTAGCACAACGTTAATGGTGAGTATGAACAGAAGTAGCAGTATTCTGCTATGCTTTCAGAAATATTAAAAAAGTAGAAAAAGAATCCTAATTTTTAATTTAAAATGTCAATATCATTGCTGTTATTCATTTTCTAAATCTATCAGGTGCTGTAAAATATAGGAATAAACAAAATAAGATATCATATTTGCTTTCAGATTAAGGAGTTTTCAGATTAAGGCAAAGAATAGGCTGGGCATATTTATAGTAAACAAAATATGAACCATCATATTTACTACATCCTTAAGTGTTTGTCCCCTCTCTGTTATATTACTCTTAGCCTGTGAGTAGTTTCAATGGAAAGAGTGGCTGGATTCAGCAGAATGAAATAAATGAGAAATACAGAGGTAATATGAAGGCAAACAGAGATTTGGGTAGAGATGGCCTTATAAAAAAGATGATTGCCATATGATGGTTTATCTGAAAGGATCCTTCTATAGTAAAATTGTTCATTTTTGTACAGGAGAAAATAGGTCAGAAAGGTACAATGATATTATGATTTGGATCAAGAATGTCTCTGAAGGCCTCATGCATTCATAGGCATGGCTTTTGAAAGGTGATTAAGTCATGGGGGTGATATGGCTGACTTTCGTTAGTAGGAGGGGCCTGATCAGAAGAGGTGAGTCACTAGGGGTGTGACCTGGAAGGGTATATCTCCTTTCCTGCTTCTCCTTTCTTTCCTTCCTGTCAGCCATAATGTGAGCCACTTTCCACTGTGGCAGGCCCTTTCCACCATGCTCCTTCTGATTTGGAGCCCACTGACTATGGCCTATAAATGTGAGCCAAAACTTCTCTTTCTTTAAGTTGTGGGTGTCAGGTATTTTTCCTAGCAA
>NW_004955484.1:5027901-5041691 GCF_000276665.1 Chinchilla lanigera
TATATATATATATATATATACATGCCATCATCTGGGGATAATACTCAATGCTTTGGAGGTTCTACCTTCCGTCTTTCTCAGAGAATCCACCTCACCTTTGTTTCCTAAAACCATCTTGGCTGAGGCTAAGACCTTTCTTCGCTTGTGGCTTGACAATGACTAACTGTAGGGCTGTCTTAAAACACTGATTCCTTGACATCATTTATAAGAAGTAGAAAAGTATGTTCTTATATTTAGGAATCAATCTAACAAAAGAATTAAGAGACCTATTCAATGAAAACTACAGTAATCTGAAAAAAGAGATTAAAGAAGATTTCAGTAAATGTAAAAATATTCCTTGCTCATGGATAGTAAGAACCAACATTGTGAAAATGGCCATACTACAAAAACTGTTGTACAGATTCAATGCAATTCCCATTAAACTACCATTACAGATCTAGAGAAAACATTCCTTAAATTCATCTGGAACCAGAAGAGACCCAGAATAGCAAAAGCTATCCTGGGCAACAAAGACAAGTCAGATGGAATCGCAATCCCTGACCTGAAATTATACTACAAAGCTACTGTAATAAAATCAACATGCTACTGGTTGAAAAACAGACCTGAGGATCAATGGAACATACTAGAAGAAACAGCCACAACCGCAAACACACTCAGTCACCTAATATTTGATAAAGGGGCCAAACAAGCTCACTGGAAGAAAGATAGCCTTTTAAATAAGTGGTGCTGGAAAAATTGGCTTGCCACTTCCCCAAGACTGAAAACAGATGCAAATCTATCACCATGCACCAAACTTAAGTCAAAATGGATCACAGGTCTCAGCATTAAAACAGAAACACTAAATCTATTGGAAGAGAAAGTAGGTAAAAATCGTGAAGACATAGGGGTAGGCAGAGAATTCATGAACAAAAACCAAACCATACGGGAAATACTTCAATCAACAACTGGTACCTCATCCTACTGAAAAGTTTCTGCACATCTAAAGAAATCACCAGCAGAGTAAAAGGAAAACCCACAAGTTGGGAAAAAAATTTAGCTGGCTGTCCCTTGGACAAGGGTCTTCTATCTAGAACGTATAAAGAATTAAAAAACATCAACCCCTCCAAATTAAAAAACCCAATCCAAAAATGGGTATCTGAGATGAACACACACTTTTCAGATAAAGAAATACAAATGGAAAATAAATAAATGAGAAAAATGTTCAACAGCATTAGTCATTCGAGAAATGCAAATTAAAACAACGTTGAGATTTCATCTTACCCCAGTAAGAATGGCTAGCATTAAGGAAATCAACCAATAACAAATGCTGGCGAGGCTGTGGAGAAATAGGAACTCTTCATTGCTGGTGGGGATGCAGACTGGTGAAACCACTGTGGAAATCAGTTTGGAGAGTCCTCAGAAAACTAGGTCTAGAGGTCCCATTCAACCCAGCTATTTCCCTTCTGGGTATTTTCCCAGGAGATCTGAAAACATCATATCATGGTGATATATGTGCACCTATGTTTATGGCGGCGCAATCTGTAATAGCTAAATCATGGAAGCAACCCAAATGTCCATCCATTGAGGACTGGCTAAAAAATTGTGGCATTTTTATATAATGGAATATTACTCAGCTATAAAGAAAGATAAACTTGAGGCTTTTATAGGTAAATGGTCACAAATAGAGACCATATTCATAAGTGAAATAAATCCGACCTGCATGTGTAAGTAACAGATTGTCTCACTAGTGTAAGAACTTGAAAGAGTGAATAAAAATTAGGAGGTATGATAGACATTGTGAAACGAAAGTAAAGAGCAACTGGGATGAGAGAAAAGTGAAAAGAAAGGAGGGAAATCTATGTATATACAGGACATTTAACATAACTGTACTACTGACTAATATCACCTTATTGAAAGGAACAGTTAATGATTAATTATTTCATCAATCTTTCATGTCTGTATTTGCTTTCCTGAGAAACCACTTTGAAGTTATCAGCATGTAATGGAGCAACCAATGTTAATTTCCTGTCACCTTGTCTGTAATTCAGTATTACTTGTACTGTTCCCATGCTATTTTGTAAATGGATGTCTGTTTGTTAATGTCTTTTTTCTTTCATTTTTAAAATAAAAAAAGAAAATTAGGTTCTCAATTTCATATAATCAAACTAACCTTTAAAAATGCTAAACACTGGGAGACTTCCTGTAAATTTATTTCAATGTTATTTTTTATGAACATAAATTATGTATGCTGCTCAAATATGGAACTATGACAATACATAAGAATCAACTGTAATATACACAACTCTCCTAGGTTCTGGTGAGAACTGAAGTCTGACTTTACTATTGCAGATATCATTCACAATTTGACTCCAAATTAAAGAGAATGGAGCAAAGTCTTTCATCATCAGGAAAAATGTGCAGAGTATATGAAGAAAGAAAATTTACAATAGACACTAGTGATAGTATGCTGGTGATACAGTTCTTTGCTGAGATGTAATTTTTTCAGATGATTCTTCTGAAAGAAAATAGGGTGCTTGGATACCAAGCTCAAGGTCAAAAAGGAAATTCAAATTAGCATTACACCAAATGTAGCACTTAAAAACATCATCTGTGAGTATTATTGCCAAAATATTTCATGTCCAAAAATATTTTTGAAATGCTATATATGTACAACATTGTGCTCTTGGGAATATAAAAATATATAATAACTTTTTAATAATATTACTTGATATAGGGATGATTGGGAGGCACTGCTGTACTGTAGGAATTCAGAATCAAGAAACTGACTGTAAGGGACAAGAAAGGCTTCATGAGAGAAATAAAGTTAAGCCAGGCTTTCAAGGATAGGTGAGATTTGTAGCTGTGGAAAGGGATAAGGAGCAGGGCTGAAGTTCTGGTATAGTGGCACTGGCTGCTGTGGCTGACACAACCATTCTGTGGGACTAGTGAATTTATTCTAAATGGTTGTAATACCTGTCAGCCAGGTTGTTAGGTATTTTGAAAATCATCCCCAGGTGGCATCCCTGGACACAGATGTGCAAGTGGCTACGGAATGTAAGGACACAGTTCAACTTGCCCAGGCCATTAAAATATGAAAAATAAACTGATCAGAAGTAGGTACTTATTTTCTAATTGTTGTTGTGTTTCAGAAAAGTCTTATATATTCTACACAAATGTTTCTAATACTCTACACTTTTCATGTTATGCAATGACTGCCCCCTTTTTTTTAGTGCTATCCTCTTTGTGTCTTTTTTTTTTTTTTTTTTCCAGCACCAGGGATCAAACCCAGAGCTTTGTACATGCTAAGCAAGGGCTCTACTACTGAGTTGCACCCCAGCCCAACATCAGTCTTAAACTTCATTATCATATAGGTATATGTATCAAACTGACAAAACCTATTCAATGGCACAAATGATGTTGATTGTTATTTACCGGAATGAGAATTGCATTGTCACTTATAACTCTCAGATCCAATTTCAATCTCTTCTCAATACAAACTTTAAAGCAATCTCATCAAGATATAGCAGAGCTGGATGGTCTTCACTAGCAGGTACTTCTGCCATTGCACCTTTGGAGGTAAGTAGCCTCAGGGACATGGAACCAATTTTCAGCAGTGATTTGCTACAATATTGAATACACATCTCAATACCCTCATAGATAGAAAAGAAGAGTCTGATTCATCAACACTTTCCTCTAGGTCAGCAAACACTCAGAGAACAATTAGACTGTTTATAAAGCCTCGGTACCTGGAATAGTGCAAAGTCAATTTAAAAAATATATTGAATATGTGAGCTTTTCCAAATTGTCATCAACTGTTATGACAAGCTATTAAAGAAGCTATTGTAGAGGAATGAAGGAGCAGCTGATTTCAAAACAGTAAATCAAGTCTTGGTCAAGAGCACTGATGAAAAGAGAACAGGATTCTTGCTGTGTTTATGAGTGGCTCAAGACAGCTTTAATACACATCAATCACAGGTAGGCAGCATGCTCTGGTCCGTGCCCCCGACTCTGAGCGTGACCTTTTGTGAGTCACCAGACAGCTTTCAGCCTCGGTTACTCAGCCGAAAACAAAGCCAAGGAGCAGAAACCTTAGTGAAAAACAGGCACTGCATCACTAATGAGATTTCCTGGGGAAATAAATTCCTCACCTCTACAACCTATCTCTGTGACAGCCCCCACTCTAGACTGCCACATCCCACACATTCAAGAGTAGGTGAATAAAGTGAAGTGTTTGAGGCACATGGTTGTGCTACCCTTGCAGCTTCAGAAGCATTTATCAGGAAGAATTCACTGTCTTACTTAAAATAGGAAAGCCACGAAGAAAGAAATGCCCACTCTATCTTGCTTTAGAAATTACAGCTCTCGCTTTGGGTTCAAAACCTCTCAGTTGGCTATGGTTTGCTGAGAGACGTGGGGGAGCTGGTCAAGAGATCTGTCTCTTTCATTTGGGTTGGTGCTAAACAGTTTACAGGTGAATAACCAGTATGCTGACACATGCCTGCCCTTCTGGGTGGAGTGTGCATTACTGTGAAAATCTTTACTGAAATTTTAAAGTCAGAGTGGCATGAAAGTGTCCTGTGATTTGTGGATGATACAATGTTTAGTGCAGAATAGTGGGATAGCAGCACGTTAGGAGATATGTATAATAATACTAGCTGATGGTGGGCCTGGGGTTTGGAAATGCTACCAACTCTTTCAACTTTCGCAGCTTCATGGCACAGTAGGCCATCTGCAGAAGGAAGATTCTTAGGAGAACATAGTCGACAGAGACTATGACCCTAGAGAATAAGGTTGGGCTTTTGCATTTAAGATTGTTGGTCCTTTGGGGATTGCATTATCCACCCACCCCCAACCCATGGCCTCTGCCTGGCCCACAAGGGTCTCCTTTCTAAAGCTAGGCCGCTTGGAAAGGTTCCACATGACTGAACCCCAGTGAATCAGTCAGTCTATTTAGTGGCTCATAAGAAAAGCTGACGATATCACAGCTCCAAGGCAGGCTGCCACCCCAGAGCCTCAATCGTAACTAATGGGGGTTTAAAAGGGAGATCAGAAAATATCATGCAGATAAAATACAGAGATAGGAAGAAAGACCATAACCTCAATCTGCAAAACGTAATAGCTTTGTCAAAATAAAAGCCAAAGCTAAACTCTCCTGCTGCTGCACACCTCCTAGCTCGAGGGAACTGTTCAAGCAGAGAGGCATTTTCTATTAGCGCAAACTCCAAATGCAGCAGGGAGAAACCCAGCGATAATGTCTGCACGTGGGCCCCTCCATGCAAACACCATTCCAGTAATGGGAAATTTTAATGATGTAAAGCAGCAAGGTCACACGATATGTCCAGGCAGCCCTTGGAAAGACACTGCCTCGGCAGATATTACAGAGGAGAGCTCAGAATTGCTCTTGGTTCATTAGGCTTTGCCTGAGGGTTTTTTTCTTCCACTATTAACTACAAACAAGGCTGAGGTTCTTGTTACTCTGTTCGTTGTATGCAATGCAAAGAGGTGAAGGGCAGAGTTTGTAAATACAGAAAGACAGGCAGTTTAGACAGTTTTTGCAGTACTTGAAATATTCTGTCTGAATCACCTTAAATATGAAAATTGCAAAAGCCTTATCAATGTTGCAGTATTTTTTCTACTTGTGTATAGATAAAGGTACTATATGCACATAAATATACACACATGGGGTGGATTGATTCCCTTGCCTCCATAGAGCACACCACATCTTCTTACAGTTTGCCTCCTTCTCCCAGCTTTATGACCCCATTGAGATCGCTCTTACTGTTTTCCTCCTCGTTACATTTTGATATTTCAAAGCATGGCCTGGATCTCACTCCCATCTCCCCACTCCACATTATTAATGAATTGGAAAGCAGACATCATTAGTTTTCGGAGACCATTTCTTTTAAAATTTACAGACCCCTTCATCTGAATCCCGAGAGACAGTCTGCTGTTCTCATCTTAGAATCTTATTAGCATCCTATCTTCTGTATCCTGCCATGCAAACTGCACGGCTATGCACTTTCTAGCACTTGACCCTTTTGCGGACGGAATTAATTTACTCTTTGAAGATGCAGCAGCATGCTGTTGTGCTTGTTAAAGAAAGAAAAGCCAACCAAGGAGACGGCAAAGCAAGCAATGAAAATTCTGCTGAAAAGCAAGCTCTTGTGAGCCAAGTTGGATGGAGACTGGGCAGCAACAACTAATAGCCAGCAACTATTGATGCAAACAGGCAAATTAGCTGATTAGCAGGGATCATTGAGAATTTCTATATCCAGTGTTAAACAAGCACTGGGTATGGACTGCATTTCAGGAATTACTTTTGATTAGTAGAAGAGTTTTTGGTTCAATACAGCCGGGGTCAGCACTAGAAAAAACTCAAGCAACTAAATCTCATTTGATCAGCCATCTGATCTCTCTGCTGAGAACTTTCAAACTCATTTACTCAGTGCTTTTGTGTGCCAGGCACTGTTCTAGTTGCAAGAGACACCGAACTTAATGAATAGGACAATCCAACATCCTTTCATTTAGTTATGAAACTTAATTTCTAGGGGAGTTAAAAAAATAAAAAAATCAACAATAATTAAAAATATAACTCCAAGTAGCTGTAAGTATAATAAAGGCAAATTAAGCCATGTAAAAAAATAGAGATTGGTTGAAATGGGGGTGATCTATATACCTAAAATTTTACTTTCATGCAGGGATTTTAATGATATAAGAGATCAAGCACTGTGAAGATCCTAAGGATGAGCATTCCAGATAGAAAGTAAAAGCCTCCAGACCAGAACAAGCTTGGGTGGCTGGTATATAGTAACAGAGGAGGGAGTAATAGGAAAAAGAGGCAGTACCCAGGAAGAGATGCTTAAAAGACAGGATATGGAATAGGAATTTTATCCTAGTCACAATGAAAGCTATCAAAGGGTACTTTAGATCTCTCTTGATGCTTTGTAAGAACAGATTCAAGGGTGGGAATGAGGGAGTAGAATGAAAACAAAGAAATCAGATAGGCTATAGAAGAGGTTATCATAGAAGACTAGGCAAGAGATTATTATGGTACGTTGGTTTGCTGTGGTAGCAGTGGAGATGATAAAAGAGAGATTCAGAAGATACTTTGAAGATAGAGTTATATGACTTGTTGAGGAATTAGCTGAAAGAGGAATGCTGATGTCTTTAATTGAGTGGCAGAAAATGAAAGGGGGAGCAGATTGAAGATGACACAAAAAAGCCTGACTTTGGCCGGGTTAAATATGAGAATACCATGAGACATCCAAGTTAATAAGGTAGAACTTATAGAAGTACAGCATAAAAACACATACATGCTTCATAATTAATAGTGTACAGGTACCATTTCAAGCCATGTAACTAGAAGACATTACTATAGGAGTGAGTTTGGACTGAGAACAAGCCAAAGGATAGTTTTAAGGGCACTCCATATATTAGAGGTCAGAAAGAGGAAAAGGAGGCATCATAAGAGACTGACAAAGAGGAGGCAGTGCTACCTGAGAAAACCAGAAACCATACCAACGACAAAAGATACTTGAAAAGGGAGATTAATTGGTGGTATAAAATGACCTCATAATTTTGTATAAAATGAAGACTGAGGATTGGTTACTTTGGCAAGATGGACATCATAAACTACCTTGATAAGACCTCTCTGGAGTAGAAATAAGGACAAAAGCTTAATTGGAGTGAGTTACAGGTAAAATGAGGGATAATGATGGAAAAACACAAAAAGTATTACCAACTTTATTAATGTGAAAGGGAACTCAGAATCTCAAAAAAAGGAACAGAAGAGTTATTAGAGGTATTGGGATGAAGGAAGGTTTTGTTTAAATTGGAAGCAACCACAGCATGTTTGTTATGATTTATATCCACATGTACCCCTAGGAGCCTTATGCACACATAAGCCGGGCTTCTGGAAGCTGACTGGGTTGTGGGGGCTTATAGCTGACTTCCTGTTGAGAGGTCTGGTAGGAAGAGGCAAGCAACTTGGGACACAGCCTGGAAGAATTTATCTTGCTCCCTCTGCTTCCTGTCTTCCACGAGGTGTGCAGGCTTTCCTCCACCATGCCCCTGGGCCATGCCATTCTGCCTTGAAGCCAGCCAACTATGGAATGAGCCAAAATAAACCTCTGCTCTTTTAAATTAAGAGTGCCAGTTATTATGTCTCAGTGATGTGCAAGTGACTAAAACAATGTTTAGATAGTGTTAGGAATGATTCTACTAGAAAACAAAACAAAGAAACGAAACAGATATGTAAAAGAGATTGTGTAATTGCAGGGATCAAGGCTTTGATTACAGAATAGATGAGATCCAACTCTCAAGTCTAGGCATTAGATAAGAATATAGAATATAGAATATAATGAATATGCTATTCATTATAACATCAGGGGAAGGTAGTTGTTACATGTGATGGATTTGTTTGTGGGAGGAACCAGGTCTCTTCTGATAGTTTCTAATTTCTCAATGAAACAAGACATGAAGTTATCAACTAGGAATGTATAATATTAAGGATGATTTAAGGTTTATTGTGAAAAAAATTTTTTTGTAAGCAAATGGCTTCATTCCTATTTTTTGGTTTCATACAGTTTATCAATACACTTTTATTCTGATAATACAACATTGCAATTAGTACAGCAATTGAACTAATACCTATAAATGCAGTTAGGGAGATAATTAACAAACATTACTATTTCTCTTTAGACGTTATGATTTTAACATTATTTAAAAAGTGCAAATAGGTGTAGTAAAAAGTTTTCAACTAGCCAGTCAGCATGATTTTATATTGTCTCTTAACCATATTTACTTCTTCAGGTAAGGATGAGAGTAAGTGATGAGTAGGATATACCACCTTTAGGGTTACCATCCAGGGTAGTGAGGAAATGAGAAGCAAAAGGATATGCAATGGACTGATTATAGCGAGAGGTTTTGAAATTTAACATTGGGAATAAGAAATGATGATGTGAGGAGGGTGAATATGGGGTTGAAATTGTTTGATGGATGGGCACAATGAAGTTGAAGAACTATCGGCATATGGATACTAAAGTCAGAGTGATCTGGAAACATTTTTTTAAAGTAAGACTTATAAATACAGATTTTATATGTTATATAGTAGGTATCTGAGAAAAGACTGAGGAAAGATGAGTGCAAGTAAGACTATCAAGGAGATAGTCAGATACAACAGATGCTGAAGTATGACAGAAGAAAGGAATACAATGAGATAAGTGCTCACTACATAAATTGTTTAACCAGAAGACTGATCAAATGGCAACTAAAAAGGAGAGGTAGTAGGTACCAAAATTTATTGGCATCTGTATTCATCAGCTATCCCATTGCGGGGACACAATATGCAACACCCACATCTTAATTGAGAGGTTTGATTTGGCTCATGGTCCATGCTGGCTGGCTCGAAGGCAGAAACAGTGTGGGAGAAGGCACGGTAGAAGAAAGCTGCTTATCTCATGGTAACTAGAAAGCAGAAAGAAATGAAAACCAGGAAAGGAGAGATGCCCTCCAAAGACATGGCCCCAGTATACATCTCTTCCAACCAGTTCCCACCTAACAGCACATTTGGCTATAAACTCATCACCCATGATCCAAGCACCTTCCAAAAGCACGACCTCTGAACACATGAGACTTTGGGGAAATATTCTATATCTAAACCGTAACAGTATCTGATCCAAACAAACAGGTTTTTAAGAGAAGGAGGAACATAAAGTGCCTGAGTGGAGCACTGAGGAAAAGGAAATCATTTATCCCTCCTCAAGTCCACCAAAATACGTGAAGAAAAAAGCAGTCACCACTTGACACAGCAGGAGGAGAAGCACAGTCTTAAGGGATAATCAGGTTTCTGTTAGAGCAATTATTGAAAGGAATATTTTTGGGATGAGGCTAATAATAGCAGGCAATTTTTTGCTAATGAGTGACCATGAGTTCTAGAGTATGTAGTATAAGGATTTGGTGGGAATAAAAAGGGGTGTGAAAGTACATTAGAATCAAGGTTATACAAGAGCCACATAAGGATGAGCATTCAGCTCATGAGAATGATGACTTTAGAGCTACACTGTCTAGTAGAATAGGCACTAGCCCTATGTGTCTAATGAGCACTTAAAGTATAGCTGGTCCAAATTAAGATGTGTTATAAATATAAAGCACATACTGAATTGTGTATGTTTCATATTTGTAAATGTAATATATCTCATTTATACTTTCTATATTAAATGCTGGAATCATATTTTTGAAGTGTTAGGTTAAATAAAAGGTTATTATTTTTTATTTTAAAGATAAAAGAATGAAAACATATTTTATTGCTCTATTGAAAGGAACAGTTAATGTTTAAGTGTTTGATCAATCTTACATGTCTATATTTGTTTATCTGAGTAACCAATAAAAGGTTATTAAAATTGAATGCATTTTTTTGTGGTGCTGGGTTCTTGCACATGCTAAGAACATATTCCACCACTGGAATACATTCCTGGCCATGGTTTCATTTTTAAAAAATTATTTTAAATGTAGCTACTAGAAAATTTTGAATTACTTGTATGGCTTACATTACACTCTTACTAGATAGTGTTTGCTTTTTTAGAGGAATTCATTTCCAGTGGTGATCTGAACGGGGATGCCTGGTGTGCTGGGAATACACCTGATAGCTTTTTAGAGAATAGTAAGCCATCAGTTCCAGTTACAGCCATATTTTTGAAGTAGTATTTCCAATCACTGCTTCTTAGAGTATGGTCCTTGGCATTACCTAGGAACTTGTTAAATATACAACATCTCAGGTTCTTTGCTATAAATTGAAGGTGAACTTGCATTTTAAAAGCTCGCTTTCTTTATTAGTACATGTTTGTAGTATACGATGTTTACATTCTTGTGGGGAATTAGTACATGTACATAATATGTATTACTGCATTTTTAACAAGATCCTTGGGTAAGTCATATGTATATTAAAGTTTGCAAGGCATTGCTAGGGTAGTTTCTAGTAGTTACAAAGATGAAGTTGAAGCCACGAAGAGAGTGAAAGGAACACTTTTCTGGATATGAAATGGTCTCAGCAGTGATTTTCAGTCTGGAGGATAAGTACCTAGTTCTGCGATGACTATGAAGTATCTAGATGCATACTGTTCAACATAGGAGCCATTGGCTACATGTGAGTTTTTAACAATTAAATGTGACTGGTCCAAATTGTGATGTACTGCAATCGTAAGATACACAGGTTTTGTAGTAATATGTATATTACTACAATACAAACATACAACATATATGTATGTATATATATATTTGATATTATTAAGATAATATTCTCGCTATTTTGGAATAAATATACTATTAAGATTGATTTCACCTATTTTTTTTAAATGTAGCTATGACTGTTAGTCATGATATGTCAACTTTGAAATTCCTATTGGCTCATATTACATTTCTGTTGGAGGACATTGTCCTAGACCAAACTGGAAGATTAACTCTTACAGGATTCTCCCATAGAGACTGACTCTGTAGAACACAAGTTGTCAAACTATCATTTAATGGGTCTGGGGATATATCTCAGTATCATGGTGCCTGTCTGGCAAGCATGAGGTCTTGAGTTTAATTCCTGGTTCAAAAAAAAAAAGACAAAAGCGAAACAAAGGGAAAAACACAAACTATCATTTTAAAGCCAAATCTGGCCTACTGCCTACTTTTGTAAACAAAGTTTTACTGGAACAAAGTCATGCTGAGTCTTTCATGTTGTTTATGGCTACTTTCATGCTTCAGTGACAGAGTGGAGTGGTTGTGATAGAAACTATATGGTCCACAAAGCTCAAAATTGTTAGTACCTGAATCTTTACAGAAAAGATCTACAGAGCGCTGCACAAGAGGAAGATGGAGAGGACTTACTATTGTGTAAGTCATGATCCATATTCACAATAGATGAAGTCTTTGCTGAAATGTTTGAATATGTTTAGAAATATATTTTCAGGATAGTGGTTGAAATTTTTCAACTGATGTAGAATTCTTTACTTTTTATAATTGGATACTTAATTGCATTTTTTACATTATTGAAACCATAATTCTGTTCTCATTAAAGGATTTTTTATAAAGCTTTTTTTTCAGACTTCATGAGGTTTCATTTATTAACTTGGATTCCAATTGTAGCCACATGTTATGAAGCTTTTAATCATTTAAATTGGTTTATTTTCCTTTTATTCTCCTATTGCACATTGAGTAATCACTTAGTGATATAGTATCGTGATAATAATGTGTAGTAATGTTGAATATGATAAAACTTAACAGAAATTTAAATTAATCCTTTGGATGATAATGATGTGCCCCTTCATAATAAAGGAATAAACTTATTAAAAGTTTTGATAATGATTATTTCTTATCATTATTATTCTTTGATCTCCATTTCTGCTAAACCATACTAGTTTAGGGCTTTAGTAAGTCCTGTGTATGTGTCAACATCCTTTCAGGTGGCTTTCCTTAAATTTATTTGCTTCCCTAATCTATTTGCCTTGCCATTTCTAGGCTATTTTTTAGCACTACTTTATTTTTATTTGTTTATTTGTTTGTTTGCTTGCTTTTTGAGACAGAGTCTTGCTGTGTATTCCAGGATGGCCTTGAATTCACTATGTATCCCAGCCTGGCCTTGAACTCATGGCAATCTTCCTACCTCAGCCTCCCAAGTGCTGGGATTACAGGTGTGTGCCACCTTGCTTGGCTTAAACACTACTTTAATCTCCAAACTTCTCTGCTGAAATTTCTCAAAACCTACTGAATATTAAAAATCCTCTGACATGGTCATAAACTGACACTAGACAATCCTGTAATTTTATTTTTTATTAATAATCTCTACTTTATTAACTGCCATCCTACAGTAGGTACAGATCTTATTTCTCAAGTTTGTTCTCTCTGCTACATTCCTCCTCAATAGATTTATTTCAGGTTGTTGTCTTTAGTCCAGACTATAAAACTCACCTTTATATTAGTAACTCTATTGTCACTGGGTCAAAATATGTGACACCTGTAACTATATGGTGAACAGGCTCCTGGTCTAGTGGGTTCACTCCATGGTTGGCTTGCTTGAAAGCAGAAACGACATGGCAGAAGGACATGACAGAGGAAAGCTGTTCCTTTGTGGAAGCCAGGAAGTAGAGAGAGGAGGGAAGAGTCAAGGACAAGAATACACCCTTCCAGTTCATACCCCCAGTGATCCACCTCTGTAGACTAGGTCCCCATCTCCTTACAGCACATTCAGCTATGAACTAATAAATGGATCAATCCACAGATGAATATAGAGTCCCCATGATTCATTCACCTTCTAAAAGCTCCACTTTTAAACACATGAAACTTTTGGGAACATTTTAGATTTAAACTGTAATAACCTTATAAAAAGTTACAGTTTTTCTCAGCACTTATCCAGGGATCATAAACCAGTCATCTCACTCCTCTGCCTAATATTTTTCAGTAGTAACGTATTTCCCTATAATTACGCCTATTAATCTTTTCTTTGTATGTGTGTGTGTGTGTGTGTGTGTGTGTGTGTGTGTATTTTTAAAATTCTAAAGACAGCCATAAAAATGCATGTAAGAATGAACACATACCTCCTACATTGGCGCTTGGATATAAAAGTCATGGATGGCCTTTGCCCCATGAGAGTAAGACAAGCAAGATAAAATAAAAGTTATACTAATGAAGTGGATAGTAAAGAGCAGTGGATGTAATCTTGATAAAGTCATTTCCAGAAAAACTAACCCTTTAATAGTAAGGACCAAGAATATATATATATATATATATATATATATATATATATGAACAAGAATATATATATATGAGCA
>NW_004955484.1:5044716-5046363 GCF_000276665.1 Chinchilla lanigera
CATTTATGTCTCTGTGTTTGTTAATATGTTTTGGTTCTTTTATCTCTAAAACTAAAATTAAAAAAACTGATGTTCAAACATTTAGAGAGCAAGACAAGCAGAACTAGTGAACAATTTCTATAGAGAAAGTGAAATTTTAAAAAACACTAAATAAAAATTCTAAAACTAAAAATAAAATATCTGATAAGAAAAAAACATATTGGATGAATTTAGCAGATGATTGAACACAGCAGGAGAAAGGATGAAGGAATTTGAAGACAAGTCAAGAGAAATTATTCAAAGAGACAAAAAAAAAGAGATAAAAACAAAGTAAATAAACAACAACAACAACAAACCTGAACAGAGCATCAGTGACTCATACAATAATAACAAGCAGTGTAATGAACATGTAACTGATGTTACAGAAGATAGACAAAACTAATTATGGCTTCTTACAAGAAACAATTGAAGTCAGAAAAGAAGGAATCTTGTTTCAAAGTGTTAAAAGAAGAAAATTGACAATGTACAATTCTAGAGCTATTGATAAGATTCTTCAAAATGAATAAAGATGTTTCATTTTTATAAGGAGATGGACATGGCCATGCAAAATAAAGATGTTTTCAAATGACAAAAGATGAGATAATCTGTTAATAGCAAATCTATAGAATAAAAAGCAATAAAGATAATTCTTCAGGTTGAAAAAAATTAGACTGTATAGGAAGAATAGAAGAACACTGGAAATAGAGAAAAAAAGAAAGAAAAAGTAGATTAAGATGGCAAAAATAGTATAAACTACAGATGGGGATAAATGCCATTATAATACTGAAGCTTCTTAGTTTACATGTAAGTATAGGCTATGCTATCTTAAGGATGTAGTACATAGCACAACTACTGGGAGAAAAAAGATGATAGGGTTGATAGTCAAAAGAGAAAATAAGACAGAATACCTGAACACACTTATTCCAAGAGAAATTAGAAAAGAAAGATCAAAGGAAAAAAAACAGGTGGAATAAATAGAAAATAAATAGCAAGGTGGTACACATAAACTCAGTCATATAAATGTTGACATCTACATATAAATTATTAGTATAATTAAAAGGTAGAAAAAAATGAAATTTTTAAATAAAACCCAATTACATACTTTTTACAAGATATGTACATGTATAAGTACACTGATATGTTGAAAAGAAGAGGATGAAAAACCAAACAAAAGAAAGCCAGTGTGACTATTAATATCAGACAAGTAGATTTCAAAAGAAGTAGTACTGTCATAGATAGAAAAAGGCATTGTGTGATGATAAAAAGATCAGTTCATGAAGAAAACATAATAACATTAAAACTTAACAACAGAATGTTGACAAGACTAAAGATAGAATAACTAATATTTTAAACATACACACACGTTTTCACTGAACATTCACCTAATTACTTTTCTGTCACTGGGACAAAATACCTGCAGACCATAATAAAGTTTAATTTGGCTCATAATTTTTGTAGAATTCAGTTCATGGTTTCTGCCTCCAAGGCAGAACTGATATAGCAGAGGAAAGGTTCTCACCTCAAAGCAGCCAGGAAGCAAAGACAGAAAGGAGGAGCTTGAGACGAAGATATACATCCAAAGGCATAATTATAATGACACATATCTTCTAATCAGGCCCCACTTTCTAA
>NW_004955484.1:5046923-5059030 GCF_000276665.1 Chinchilla lanigera
AACATGGATCTAATCCATAACATTCCATCTCCTTATATAAAATGTATATAGTCCATTTTTAAGAGTTACCAAAACCCCAACAGTTTCAATAAGGCTGAAAAGTCCAATATACAGTCTCCTCTGAGACTCAAAACAAATTCTTAGCAGTGAGCTCCTGTAAAAATAAAGTTAAATACTTCTAATCTATAATGGCATAGGGTAAGCATTCCCATTCCAAAAGAAAAGAATAAAGGCACAGGGAAGAATCAGATCAAAGTAAGATCAAAACTCATCAGGGCAAGCATTCAGTTCTTTAGCTCTGTATTTAGTATCCAGGGCACATGGTGGTAAGATGTAAGTTCCAGAAGGCTTGTGTAGCCCCACCATCATGGCCTTAGGGGTTGTAGTCTGTCCACATGGCCTGTTTTTTGAGCTGGTTATGCTCACTGCCAGTGGTTTTCCTCAGTGGAAATTCTGCATTCCTGGCATTTTCAACTTGTGGGGGCCTCCAATATATCTTTGGCTTCACTTTCACAGCTTCATGCATTGACTCTTCGGGGGGACATTGATTTGCTTCCCAGGCCTATCTTTGAAAACTGGGCAGAAGACTCCCTCACCCTACAACTCTTGCATTCTGCCTTCCTGAAAACAAGCATTACATTACATGAATAATGCCAAGGTTGGCTGACAGCTTGAGCAGTAACTGGGCCCTCTTGTACCATGGCTGTATCTGCCTCTGAGTGCCAGGATGGATGAGCACAGTAAGATGAATCCCAGAGAACCAATTCCTTAGGAGGCCACATTTGAGCAGACCTGCCAGATCTGTTCTCAGAGAAAATATTTACAGTTTTGAGCCTGTGATGGGTGAGTCCTGCTGATTTCTCAGACATTCTCAAGGCACCTTTCTTCTTGTTCATGTACAAGGTACTTGGTTGCTTTTTAATAGTGCTACATTAACAACTACATTTCTTTTGCTTCCAACTTTCATATGCTTTCTTCTGAGCCCAAATTTAATATTTCCAAATTTTCTTCTCTGCCTTTTGCTCCCTATTCTCACTATAAACCTGGATAAAACAGCCAGCAGTATCCATGCCACATCCTGAATATTGGGCTGTTTTGAGATTTCCTCAAGATTAATTAGCCTGCTGCCCTTAATCTGTCTCCTTTAAAGTCTCAGAACGTGGGCAAAATGTGGGTACATTTTCTGCTAAAGTGTAATACACACTGCATGTAGTCACATTGCCAATAGAGTCACTGATTTCAACTAAAACCTTCTGAGCCTGGCTTTTACTCTCTGCATTCACATCAACATTCTGGTGGTCTGAGCTTTAATCAGAATCCCCCATCAATCTCTGTTTATAGCATTTTAAGGCTGCTCTACCCTGTATCTCCAAACTTTTCCAAATTCCTCCCACAATTCAGTTCCAAAGGCTTGTAAATTACATGGTTAGGGACAGCATAGGAACAATTCCAATTATGGTACCAAATTTTCTGTATTAGTTAATTTTCCATCACCGAAATAAAATATCTGGCTTCCACAACTTAATTGGAGAGGTTTGATTTGACTCACAGTTTTGGGGCATTCTGACCATTGTTGGCACAAATGCTATGGTGGAAGGACATGCCACAGGAAAGCTGCTCACTTTAGGGAAGCCAGGAAGAAGAGAGAAAAAGAGAGGTTCTGGGGTGGGAGATATACCCTGCGTAGGCATGTCCCCGGTGACACAACTGTTCCAACCAGGCCCTATCTCCTAACAGCACACTTAGGTTAGGAACTCATCAATACTTCAATACACTGATGATTACAGTGTCTCCATGATTCAATTCTCTTCCAAAACTCCCACCTCTGAACACATGAGACTTTTGGGAGCTATTATAGATTTAAACCATAACCATATATCATATGCTATACCATAAAATAAGTCTTAGTAGAGTTCAAAATATTAAAATCATACAGAGTACTATAAAATCACAATAGAACTTATCCTTTTTTTGTACTGGGAATCCACAATAGAATTAAACTAGAAATAAATAACAAAAGTCTCCCAAACATTTGGAAATTAAACAACTGACTTCTACCTTACCTATGGAACACAGAAAAAATCAAAAGGGAAATTGGGGAGATTTTGAAGGGAACAATAATAAAAACATATTAGGAGTAGTGAGAGGCAGGTATGCTTAGAAGGAAAAATCACAGATTTAATGCTTATTTTGAAATAGAAATCAATGATCCAAGTTTCTACCATAAGAATCAAAGAAACAACCATGAAAGGTAAATGCTTTTAATTGATACAAAACATCCAGGAAGCCACAACAACAAAATAAAAGCACTCACAAAAGAAGACTTCTAAAACTGCTTTAGAGGGTGACAAGAACAACGCAATAGGTGTGTTAGAAGCCAGAGGAAGTATCTTGAAGGGGGTTAGTGACAATTTGTCTTTTAATGTAATAAAGTTTCAAAACATAAACATCAGCCATATTTTTCAACCATACATTGTTTACCTGTGTATCGAACACAACAGACCTACATCTAATATCAATAGTAAGATTCCAATAAAAAGACATCTAAATAGCATATAGAGATACTTCCCAAAAGAAAACAATATAGAATGTTAGTCAACATATACACTGTATGCTATAAATCCATACACCGTGGGACCTTGGTCTAACTCACCATTCTGCCACTTGAGAAAAGTTCCATCCTGCAGGGGGTGGTAACTCTGTAAGAAGCAATGGCTCTATTTCTCCCATGTCCATTTACTCAGATTTGGAAGACCTGTTTCCCTTTTAAGCATATCATACATCTCCGATTTAGTGTTCATCAGAGTCATTTCCTTATTGAAGGTCTGAAAGAAAAAAATGCAATAAACTGAAAAAAAGAGTCAAAGAAAAGGAAAGCAGTAGAATGAATGAAACAGTAAAGAACAGAAATCAATAAAATAGAAAACAGACAAAATCACAGTTGTTTATTTGAATAAAAAATAAGGTACAACTACTTGCTGTCTTAACAGTCTCTAAATATAAAGGCACAGACAGTTAAAAATACAAGAATAGAAAGGTATACTCTGCTAACACTAACCAAAAGAAAGTTGTAGTTGAATTAATACCAAAATACATTTCCAAGTAAATAAAATTATGTGGGGTTTTAAAAAGTAAACTTCATAGTAATAAAGGGTAAAATCATTTAGAAGTATAATAATCCTAAACATTTATTACCTTAGGTAGTTTTCTGTCTACTATAACAAGATACTACAAATTGGATGGCTTAAGCAGCAGAAATTTATTTCTCACAGTCCTGGAGGCTGGAAAGTCCAAACTAGGGTGCCAGCTGATTTAGTGTCTGGTGAGGGCTCCCTTCTTGGTTTTCAAATGGGTATCTTCTCATGATATCCTCACATGGCAGAGATGGCTCTAGTTTCTCTCTTACCTTGAAAAAAATGGTAATTCTCTCATGGGGGCTTCACTTTCATGCCTTCATCTGTACTTAGTTATCTCACCAAGATGATGTAGTTTATTACATTTCCAGAATTAGAAATCTTCTTACCTTGTACCTGATTTTCCATACGTCTACTTCCAAACCCCTATCTTCTCTTCTGTTAAGGCTTTTCTTCTACTCTACTATGATTTGGCTCATGGTATTTGTTATGGTTGATACATTGTGTCAACTTGGGGAGTCTAGAGGTTTGGCTAAGTGACTCAGCAGGAAGCCAGGGTGCTTACTTTGTATACATCCTGAGCCTGTGGAAGAGGAGGGCATGGAGATTATGTGAGAGCTACACACCCCTTAGGTGGGGGTAGCCTGTTTACAAAGTAAGGCAGGGAAAGAAGCTGCTTGCCGCCATTCCTCCCTTTTGCTCTGGCTGCTTTGCTGTTCGGCTGCCATTCCTCCCTTTGCTCTTGTTGCTTTGCTATCTTCTGCCTCGGAGCCAGCCAAGTATGGACTGAAACCTCCACAAACTATAAGCTAAGTAAACCTTTCCTTCCGTAATTTTGGGCGTTGGGTATTTTGTCTCAGCAATGAGAGAAAAGTAACCAAGAAAGTATTTTCTGACCTGAAATATTCATTTTCTCTATTGCCTACTCTAGTCTTAAGGAGTCAATTTAAATTTTATTTCCTCCACCATTAATGTTATTTATTCTTCCAATTATCTTTGACTTCTTTCTCTTTCAAATTCTCCTAAAATGATAATCTGTACTTAAGTTTTGAGTTACATGTGCTCTGCTATTGTTTGGTTTTGTTTCTATGTCTTATCTCACATACTCAATTATAGAAAATTGAATTTAAAAAATATACTTGTGCTGATTAAAGCACCGAGACAAAGTTTTCATATATGTTATCATTCATTTAATATGCTTATTATAATTAATAATATAGCAAACCTATAATTTGTGCAGATCTCTCTTTTGACAATACACAAATCAAGAATTTTTTCTTTTATTTATCAAAGAAAAGCTGGTGGTCCCCACACCACTGGAACAATCCACTTTTGTGTAATCCACACTGAACCTGTAGTGGATCTCATTCCCAGGATATTAATCAGCTTTGGAACAGGCAGTGCTTATGCCAGATATAGACTGGCAGGAAGCTGATGAGGCAGCACAATGAATGATCTACCATAAAGGCCATGGGCAAGAGGTGGCCATTAGTCTAGAGCTCGGTAATGCAGTCTTCAAGTACATTACTCACCAATCCATCAGACAACTTGCTACAGGACCGAGAGATTCCAGCACTTTTAAATCTGTAATGCGATGGCTGCCAGCCTGCTCTACATGCCTTAGGTTACAAGGGCACAGCAGTGTGAGAGCAAAGCAATCCATTTCATGTCATCGCCAGTATTTTTTCTATTCTCTCTTCTGTGTGTACTTAAGAAATAGATCTTCTATTATCCATAGATTAACAGTGGGGAGAATTCTCTTGAGTTTCTATTAGTGCTAACTACTGACAGGTATTTTCCCTAGTGTCTAATTGGCAGAATTTTCATTAGCTAAAGCAAGAAATACTTGAATAGGGAAATACATGATATTTTTTGTTCTAAAATATACCTATTGTATTCCATAAATTTTCTACTAAAATAGACAGTCAAAATAAACCCAACTTAGTAAATAAAAGCAAATCACAGAAATTATAAATATTCTAAAGCTTACTTGTAAATCAAGAGTGGCACTTTTTTTCCTATTTAGGTAGCATTAACCAAATTTAGAGACTGCACATATGTATAATTATAATTGCAAGTGAAGATTCAGGCAAAGAAAATGGTGTTTACTCTGATAAGTTTTCTCTATTTGTAATTTACAAATGTGCAATTAAACAAACTTCAGTCATAAGACAAACAGAGTTTATAGGTTTAAATTTATTACTAGGCTTATTGTCTATCTAGGAATTATAATCTCCCTACTTCTTTAGTATTACAATCTATTTTTATGATTAGAGATGCAATTATAATTTTTAATGTTTTTCTTAGTAATATTCAAGGTTGGCAAATTTGTGGGGCACATCAAAGTAACACTATTTTCTTTGGACAAGGGTCTCACTACATAGTACAGGCTGGGCTTGAACTCACAACGATCATCCTGCTTCAGCCTCCCGAGTTCTGGGATTACAGGAGTGCGCCACTACTAAAAGTAACATTTTTTTAAAAGTACACTTTGTAAAGTAATTTGGAAGATCGAAAGGTGTGAAAAGTACTGATACAGAATCTTCAGGGAGTATAAAAATGGAAGGAGAAGCATTGTTAGCGAGAGCTGCGTTCTGATAGCCACTTGAGAACTTAAACTTATGTGGTTTTTCTGTGGTGATAAGCAGATAGAGAAGGAGGGAATTAGGAATGGAATTCTTGTTTGAGAAAGGTTTGGGGATCATCTACTCTCTGTCCCTCCTGGCATGTCACTATACTATTAGACTGTGTCTGACATCAGTACGTTTTCAACCTATGGATGAAATTCAGCAGCAGAAATTTATTTTTATTAGTACATATACATTAGTAGTTACTTATAATCCTCTGGATTTTGGATGTTCCTGTTATGATTTCACCCTTTTCCTTCTCAGTTGCATTGATATGTGGGTTTTTTTCCTTCTCATTTTAAGTTTGGCTAAAGGTTTGTCTATTTTTTTATCCTTTCATTCATTGATTCATTTGTTCTTTGATTCATTAGTTCTTTGTATTTTTTCTAGTCTCAATTACTTCAATTTCCATTCTGATCTTTATAATTTCCTTCCTTGTATTACATTTTGATTTGGATTATTCTTGTTTCTGTAGGGTTTTGAGATGCACCATAGATTATTTATTTAGGATCTGCTCTGTTTTTTGATGTAGGCATTCACATTTATAAACTTCACTCTTGGAACTTATTTCACTGTATCTCATAGGTTCTAGTTGTACTGGCACTATTATTTGATTCTAGGAACCGCTTGATTTCTTCTGTGACCCACTGGGTATTCAAGAGTGTATTGTTTACTCTCTATGTGTTTACATAATATTTGTGGTTTCTCTTTCCATTGATTTCTAGTTTCATTGCACTATGATCTGATAATATGCCTGGGATTATTTCAGTTTTTTATATTTATTTAAGCAAAGTTTATGACCTAATATGTGGTTTATTTTGGAGAAAGGTATATGCTCAGCAACACAGTTTTAAGTATACACAGATCAAGATAACATAAAATTACTTAAAATCTACTAAGTGGTTTGTATCAGTTAGGGTTTACTAGAGAAACAGACATAACACAATATATGCACATTTATAAGAAATTATGAGTTTGGCTTACAATGGCCAGCCACAGAGTTGGATGAGGAAATGTACAGAGGGTGTCTGCATGCTAGAGATTGAAAAGTTCAGTCTAAGGTCTGGAGTTTACTGCACTGTTCATGCAAGTCCGTATCAGGAGGCCGATGGGTCTGTGATGGAATGCTAAAGAATCTACAACAAAGGCCAAAGAGTCTCTACCAGAAGGCTGAAAAATACCAGGTGGAAGCCAAACAGTCTGCATCAGAAGCCAGGAGATGACCACCAAGCTGAAAGTGAAGACTGGAGCTCCTCTGAAGAACCAGTATTAAGTCTATCAACACTGTATTATATTAGAATCATATTAGGGGTGAAATAGTACAATTACAATCCTCTTTTTTTGTAGCTGATCATGGGGTCATAGCTGGTATTTAGAACTACCTTTTTTTTACTACCCATTTGGTATTTCCTTGGCCTTCAGTGAGCACCTCAGCAGGTCTTGATTTTTTTCCTGGTGGAGTGAACCATACCTTTATTTTTGAAGGCTCTGAGCCACTTGTCATTATGCCTATATTAGGTTGTTATAGTTTCCAATTGACTTTAATAACAGGGTATGGTAATACTGAGAGACACCCTGAAGGATCTCTTGCATTCCATGTATATTTTGTCTTTTTTCCACTGGGGAGTAGTAGTTCAATTTTTTCTTGATAGTCTATTTAGCAAGCAATTTTTACTCCATTTTATCTTTGCAAACTGCAGCTTTACTGGAGCCTCCTTTCTGGCACCAAACTTAAAAGGTTTTATAGCATTTTGCTAGGCTCTTTCCTCTTGATTTTCAACATAAATCTGGCTAAAATTCCCCAACAGTAGCCATGCCGTTACCTCAACATTAGACTGCCTTGAAATTTCTTTTGCAAAATTAATTAGTCTGCTTCCCTTAATCTCAGTCTCAGGTGACGTCTCTGGACACAAGGAAAATGCAGACAAACTTTTTGCCAAGTCGTACCACACATTTCTGGAGTCTAACAGCCAGCCTGGATATAAACTTGCCATGGTCTTGCCTCAGCCTCCCAAAGAGCTGGGATTATGGGCATGTTTAACTTGAAAGAAGATTTTCAAGTGAAAACCCAACAAATAAATGAGAAAAATCCTTTAAAATGCACTTCACAAAGGAGGATAGCTAAATGTTTCACAAATGTATGAAAACATGTCAACCTAATCAATACTAAGTGTTCTTAGGTTCTTATAACTTATTCAATCCTCACAATAACCTCTTAAGGTCATCATACATTTTTAGAGATGAGGGCATACAGAAAGTGTAAGTATTTACAAAATTACATGTGTCTGAATTTGAAACCTGGTACATAGTCTGTCCCCAGAGCATACATTCTTAACCACTCCTTTGAATTGCCTCTTATACCCTTTTCAAAGATTCCATACTTATTATGCTATATTTGGTAGTTCTGGCATGGGCCATATGCCTGTTTTTAAAAAGCTGTATAGATGGTTCTGCTACACAGCTAGGGCTAACTGACTTTGTTGTAGTGTTAGATGTCTAGCCCATCCTTCCTATAGCATGGTTTTCCTTCAGTGGATTTATACTCCACTTTACACCACAGAAAATGCCTCATTGTATCACACTATCATGGGCAAAATGCTATCAAATTATTACCTAAATGAGGTTGAGAAAGGGGATAGTCCTGCTGTCATCTGTTCTGGTCATAGCTTACCAGAAATATCAGTTGAGCTCTGAGCATCATAGATAAATAAAAAGTCAGAGGAAATGGCTGGTGAACCATATAAAATAAAGTTTGGTTTAAGAAACTGAGGAACTTAATCTTTAGAAGAAATGAATTGGGGGCAGGTATGACAGCCATAATCAAATATCTGAAGAGCTGTCATCTAGGAAAGAAATAAGACTTGTGGTGAGGTCCTTCAGAATATAATTAGGTTGGCACTGTGAGTAGAAGTTAAAGAAGGTAAACTGTCATGGAAGAAAGAATTTTCTAGGAAAGAGAATTGCTCAAAGATAGAACTGGTTAGTTTAAAAAATTCTGAGTTTTCTGTCTCTAGAGGTTAGAGTGATATTTGGTGGTACTATTGTATAGAAGTTTGAAGCACTGAATGTCATTGGTGAGTGTTCTGTTTAGAGAGTTTATTAAAATCCTAAGGGGATTTTTTTGCATGTTTCTTTGGCATTGGTTGTACAACAGATAGTATGGGCACAGCTCTAACAGCTGTTTAATATAGTATCTGTTTTTTTTTTTGGTTTTTCTCCGGTACCGGGATCCAAACTCATGACCTTGCGCTTGCCAGGCAGGCGCTTTTGCCGCTGAGCTAAATCCCCAGCCCCTATAGTATCTGTTTTGATTGGTTGGTGCCCAGGCTATAAGTGGCCTTTGGGATATGGACATTCATTTGATGGGACTGTGATATTTTGAGTATATCTCCAGGCCCTAAATTAGAGAAATAAAAGTGAGGCATGGCTCACTTTCTGGTTATACACAGAAATAATAAACTTAGGGCTAATCAAATGATATCTCTGATAGTCTACCATTTTGACCTATAAAATGGTAATTTAATGTGATTCAACATAGCAATATTTGCTATCATAAGGATTTGCAGAAATTCTATGAAAACACAGGTGAGTCAGTGGATTCTTTTGGAACAAATCTATGGGAAGGATGGGATTCATCAGAGGCTTATAGAAGTGGAGTTAATATTTGTGCTGTGTTTAAAAGATAAACAAGAAATTTTCAGGGTACACAGACAGGTAAAAGCCTTCCAGGGAGATGGTATAGAATAAAGAAAGAGATGGAGAAATGGAAAATGTTTATGATTTAGGATCATATTATTAATAACTTTTTTACAAGATGAAATTTTTTCCTATTCCTTTATATTCTCATTTCCTTTGCTGAGTGGCTTTTAGATATTTATCAGTGCCCAAAACACTAGTAAGGCTATAAGAGATATCAATGTATCAGTACTTAGCTCATGAGTATGTTGATGATAGAAGAATATATATATAAAATGTGTTAAGGGGCATGTAAAGTAGGTGTCAAGGGCATGAGTATTAATCAAGCTAGATGTGGGTTGCAGTATTGGCTGTCACAATACAGGGTCATGGGTAAGTTATGTAGCCTTTATGTGCTTCAATTTGTTCATCTATAAAATGTATAAAATAATAGCACCTTTCATTTTCCATCCTGGCACTTGTGTATTTCCTTTGTTAGCAAAACAGAAGTGGTTAGACTTTAAGTTCTTAGATCCTACCTAGAGAATATAAAATATTCAAATATAATTACATTTTCTGTTCAATTAAATTGTCCTCTGTTCTCTTTTGTTTTCAACAAAGTGGGGACAGTGAAAGCTCTCAAGCAGGAAATCTGCTCTTTGAAGTTTCTGAAGCTATATCAACACTAGAAAAATTGGCTCTTCCAATACCACATGCAGTTAAGTTAGTATTTATGAGGAGTTCAGGGAATTTGTTCTAAGGGGGGAAACTTCCTGCAACCAGACAACTAAATATTCTGGATAAAAGATTTACAACATCCTTTTAAATATATAGCTGAGCTCACAATAAAGTAAGAAAAATCCTTAGAGGCAAAGAACTAAGGAGAAGCATGAATCCAGAGAGGTAAACATGCTAAAGCCAGAAGCTGCCCTGAGGGCAACTGCCAATCCCCTAGAAAGAAACTTAAAGTATCTTATTTGAGAAGTTGAGATGGAAACCCCAACCTGAAATCAGGATTCTGGATACACTTTCGATGATTGAGTGAACTAGAAATTCTGCCCTGCCAAAGGAGAAATAATAAAGTTTCAGCTTGGCTATGGTTAGAATAGATGAAAAGTCTTTCCTCTTAGTACTCTTTGTAGAGTAACATAATTTATAACCCAAAAGGGAATTTTGTGAGTGGGAAAGGTTACAATTAACAATTACACCAGAACAAAGGGCATTAACTGGGATTGTTTTGGGCAAACCAGGATACATGGGCATAACAGTTCATAAATACAGGTTAATAATTCATAAGTACTATCACATTGAAATCACACTATTTATATGGAATAAAAAATATATAAGCTGAAAAATTAACCTCTGGTTGATAGTTCTTTCCAGGCACTAATAAGAGAAAGTGCAAAACTTTTCTAAGAAAATATGTTCTAAATCCTGACCTCATAGGATTTGCTCAGATTTTTCAATTTACATGATCTCATTTTGGAAAAATAAAAACAAAAACTACAAGATCCTTGAGGAAAAAGATGCTATGCATAGGAGCTAACAGAAATAAGGAGAAAACCTGATTTAAAAGATACAGTACTCAAATACTGGAATTGCATAATTCAAAATGTAAAATATGTTTAACATGTGTGAAGAAGTAAGGAGGGAATAGAAATAGGAGCCAGAAATAAGTAACTAAAAATTACAATCAAGCAGATTTTTAAAAATTTTTTAATTAGATTGTTTATTTATTTAAAATTTCTCAAATATAATACATGGGGAGATGACTATGGGGAAGCTTAGTCAGTGGGACCAGGTTACAGCTAGGATAGGGATAAGAAGCTCTAAAACACTGTTGCACAGTAAATTGACCATAGATAGTGATTGTACCATGCATATCTCAAAAAGCTAGAAGAAAAGATTTTGAATATTTTCACAGTGAAGAAGTAATAGATGTTTGAGGACATGTTCAGCCCGATCACACAATGTATATCTGTATCAAGCATCACTTACTACCCCATTAATATGTATAATTTTTGTGTTTTATGTATCAATATAAAAAGAAATTTAATTTTAAAAATTTAGAATTCAATAAACAGGTACAACATTAGATTTGACAAAAATAAAGAATTAGTGAGCTTGAAGATAAAACTAAAAAAATTAGCCAGAACAAAGCATAACCATAGGGAAAAAAGATAGAACAATTATAAGAAAATTATAAAGAAAATTTTATAATTTTATAATTTAAATTTATAATTTAAAATTTTCTAACAATATTGCACAAAAAAATTTCAAAGAAATTGTCAGGCATTAAGAAGAGAATGAGAGAGCCTAATACCATCTATCCATAGTTTTAGAAATTATAGTAAAGAAAATAAGAGGCAATTTCAAGAAGATAATTACTGAGAATTTTCCAGATATATTATGATAATATAAACCCTGAGAATCAGGAAATATATGATCTGAAACAAGACAAATAAAAAAACTGAACACATATACTATACTCCTCCAGAGTGAATCTTCAAACGACCAAACTTAAGAGTGTATTAAACAATGTTGGTTCTTCCTATCCATGAGCAAGGAATGTTTTTCCATTTATTGAAATCTTCTTCGATCTCTTTTTTCAGAGTACTGTAGTTTTCATTAAAGAGATGTTTGACTAATTTTGTTAGATGGATTCCTAAAT
>NW_004955484.1:5060930-5076417 GCF_000276665.1 Chinchilla lanigera
CTATATCTGTTTTCATGAGAAGCCACTTCGAAGATATCAATATATAATACAACCACCATTGTTAATTCCCTACCACTTTGTTTGTAACTCTGTGTTGTCTGTATTGTGCTTGTGACATGTTGTAAAATGTTGTATGTCTGTTAATGTTTCCCTCCTTTTATCTTTAAAAAAAAAAAAAGAGTGTATTAAAAATCAGAGAGAATGACAATTTACCATAAGAGAAACAACACTGATATCTGTCATCTCAATGGCTCCCATGAAAACTAGAAATCTAGAATATAATATATTTAAATTAATGAGAAAAAATTACAACTTAAATTTATATTCCCAGTAAAATACCATTTAAAGTCTGAGGCTGAAAAGAAATACATTTTAGACAAAAAGTGAGTTTATAAGCAACAAACCTTCTTTAAAGAATTCTTAAGGGCTCTATCACAGAAAGAAAGTTTATAAGAAAGTCATAAAAAGGAAGAAAAAAAAACCAAAGCATTACAAAAGGAATATATTATGTATGGATGGATCTAAACTAACATTGCTGTATAAATGATAAAAATTAGGGTTCCACTTCCTATCACAGTGAAGTAAATGTTATGGGAAAATGGTTCTGCAGAAAACAGTGATAAATTCTGGGCCAAAACAAAGCAAAAAAACGCTACCTGAAGGGATTTATTATAAATATAAATCTAAAACCAAAATTGTTAGCTTTGGTGTGGCATACTCCAGCAGGAGGATTGCAGTCAGTTTGAGATTTAAACCCTAATGATTTCATACTTGCAACACTACACTGAATGGCTTACCTCTAAATCTTATCTACATGCAGAGTAATACAAAGTAATGAGTGCTATTGCTATTCATTTGTTCCTTTGTTTTTGTCAATCATAGCCAATATAATTTGAAATAACACATGAAGGAGTCAGAACCCTAAAATACTGCAGACAAGTTTTTCAATACAATTTGGCATTATCCAGTAAAATTGATGGTTAGAATATCTTATGGTCCAGAAATTCTAATAGGGAAATTTGTACATGAGCCATAGGAGAAAATAATAGGACTTTCCGAGCAGCACTGGGCTTAATAACAATAACAAAACTGAAAAAAACTCTCCATGTATGTGAAAAATCAATAAAGCATATTTATACAAAAGAATACTACTCAACAGCAAAATGAACAAAAGCTACATAAATCAGTCCGTAAATTTAAAAAATGTAAGTTAAATTAAGAGGCAAATCACTAAAAAAGTTATTATAATGTGTACATGAAAGTAAAAACCACATTTTTAAATTAAAAATACAACCTCTGGTCTACAGAAAATGGAAATAATATAAAATATGTGTGTATGTATTGAGAATGATGACTTTCACATGTAGACCAACACTATCCCATAGAGCTTCCTACAATAATCCTAATCTTCTCTACTTGTGTTGTTTAACACAGTAGTCACTAGCTAAATGTGGCGACTGAGCACTTGGGATATGGCTAGTGCAACTGAGGAGTTGAATTTTAAATTATATTAATTTTTCTTTCAGTTAAATCTAAATAGCCTCATGTGACTAATGGCTACCAGTCTGCACAGGTCGAGACAAAACCTCCTGTAAGGAAGCTAGTTTTCCAATTTGTTGCTTATATATTTGGTACATAACCTCAAAACTTAGGTTCAAGGAATGATGACATTTCTATCATGAATCTTTTTCAATTGCCATGTATTAATGTGTAAAGCTTTGTCAGAAATAATGTGTTTAAATTTTAAAAAGTTACTATAGTAAAAAACACATTGCCATTAATCCCCCTCAGAATATTCTCCCTCACTTTGCATGCATTCCATCATTCTTGACACTTTCTAAAGCAATTCTGGAAGTCCTCTTTCATGAGTATCTTTACTAAGTGGGATTCAAAATACTGTGAATGCTGCTGCCAAGTCCCACCCAATGGAAACGTAAGCCCATAAAAACATTACAGGGTGTCCTCATTCACATTCTGGGAAGATCTAAGAGTCAGGGGATCTGGTACCGTACAACTTCTGACTGTTCTCAAAGTCAAAATCACTATGAAGGGTAAACATTTTGAACTGATTTAGGATGTTGAAGCAGCCACAACTGTGCAACTAAACACATTCACAAAAAAGATTTCCAGAATGGTTTCAGAAAGTAGCAAGAAGGATGATATAAGTACGTTCAAAGCAGGGGGCAGTATTTTGAGGGAGATTAATGACAATAAGATCTTTTACTGTAATAATTTTTAAAAATTTAAACATTCACCTTGTTTTGGTCACATCTCATACTAACAAGCCTTCTTAAGGATTACATCAGCAAAGCAAAAGTAAAAGTAAATAAAACTGATTCAGTCAGTAAAATGTATGGACAGACACATTAGCTAATTGGGAAAAAATCCCATGCATTTCATTAGTAGAGGTTTTAGATAAAATTTTATTTTTACTTAGTAGTTTCTTATCAACATTCTGTAACACATTTAAACAGTTTTAATCAATTCATATAAGAAAATTCTAAAATTAATTTTATATAATTTTTTTAAGTGTCTAGAACAGAGATTTCCAAAATTACTCAGGTTTTTGCTATGCAGTGGTTTTTTCATCACTAGTAAGTGCCTAGTTAATAGTAGTAGTTCAGTTCATGCCCAATAGGTGTCACTGTGTTTCTCTCAAAAATTTAAAGTACCTGCAGTGCCCCCTGTGAGCTGGCCAGAGTGTCCAGAGGTACAGTAGAGCATAGTTTGTGATCCAGGGAACTAGACCCTTTTGGATATAGAAAATGAAAAACAAGCCAACCTGGATAGAAGTACATGGAGATATCTTATAATATCAATGTTTTGAAGAAGTTTTCAAAAGTCATGTAACCAATGGAAAATATATAGGAAGTCTGTAAAAAGAAGATTTTAAGAATTTATGGAAGTTTTCTGACTTCTGAACAGAGTATTAGTGAATATGTCTTGGAGTCCGTGAATAAGTTATAAAAGTTTAGATTAAGTAGCCTACAGAAGAAACACACATACACACATATATAAACGTATCAGTGGATAAAACAAGAAAAAAATTTTGTTAAGTTTGCCAAAAAAAGCAATATTCACTTTAAAAAACAA
The DNA here is from genome assembly GCF_000276665.1 of Chinchilla lanigera. NCBI lineage: Eukaryota > Metazoa > Chordata > Mammalia > Rodentia > Chinchillidae > Chinchilla > Chinchilla lanigera. The sequence continues at coordinate 5,064,024 of NW_004955484.1, forward strand.
GCCCTTGTAGTCTGCATTTCATCTTATCACTTTGGAGGCTGTTTGTGCCAATGTATGGGGCGGACCATGCCAAGAAAGTAGATCCATTCTGGGAAGATCTAAGAGTGAGGGAGAGGGAGGAGGAGACAAGGTGAAAGATATGAGAAAGAGAAGGTGGGGAGGGAGGGAGATAGAGAGAGAGGGAGAGAGAGAGAGAGAATGGGAGGGAGGGAACACCCATGAAGTGAAAAAGAGAACGATCTTAAAAAGAGTTTAGAAAGAGGAAGAGAGGGCTATAGATTATGATCTTCTTTAAATATACAATAAAATGTAGATCATTGTATTTTCCCTAGTGATTTTATAAATGTATTTTTCTTCCTGGTATTTTCTACAAATGGCCCCTTATTTACAATTTACATCAATTTACAGAAAAATAGAGCAGTTCTTCAAGAATAGCACGCATAGAAGGAAAAACTCATATCAAAATGAAACATCGCTAGCTAAACACACATGTGCATTTTGAATAAAATATTAAGATAGTTTATTCACCACTGAATCCATGAATTTTTAAAGATAGACATGGAAGAATTCGAATGGAGTATTTCCCTTGGTTTGCTTATTATTGCTCTGCATTATGAGACTGTGTCAGGACAAACAAAACAAAGTTTCTTGATATTAGCAATGATTTTTAGGAGGGCAGAAGTTTAAAATAAGGCTAACGTTGACAATTTTTCCGATCACAAAATTTGACTGAATGTTCTCTCAAATTATTTCTTTGTCCAAATTATTTTCCGCATTCTCTTCTCTTTTCTTTTTTTTTAAATTTAGAGAGGTAAGGCCATCTTTGAGTTCCTCATCCGTATGAAGGAACAGTAATAATAATTACATTGAGTTTTGGAAGTACAGATTGTGTCTGGGAAAGTGCTGTACTATCCTGCAATGCCATACAGCGGCAACCATGGCAGGGGTTATTTCTCCACGCTCTTACTGTGGCTTAATGAAACACTGAATCATCAGCTTCTGAACAGCAGACTGAATGTCCTCTTTTGTAGATTTATAGAATTCATGGCTTTGTATGACAACGTATGCTATGAATGACAACATAGAGGTTAAACAATTCCTTCCAACTTTTTCTGAACGTGTCTATCGCTAATTCATTTCCTATTACACTGGGCACTTCTCTAGGCTAAATTACAAAACTTTTCGCTCCTTTGACACACCCTAAAGAGATAATGGGAAATCTCAAAGGAGTGATACCAATAATCTCAAGCTTCCATCTATCCCTTAGCGAAGTATGCAAATCTTCTTCAGATGCACCTCCAGCCACAGTCTCAATGGTTTCCCTTCTTCTGCACTGACTTCCTTAATGACCCAGCCCTGTCTGACTACCTATGATATCTCCACCTAACTTAGCTGTCTATAATAGTAGAACAGGTGGGACTTTGAACGTGTAACAGGATTAGTGAGACAAGAGTTAGGATTCTACTAGGCACTAAGGAGAGCTGCCCTAAAATGGAGTCAGGAAGCACAAAATAGAGTTTGCTGAGATCTACCAGGGATCTTACAAAAACATCTGCCTGTGTCCTTTGGCCATGTGCGACCTTCCCAGAGCATGACCAGGCAGGAGGCTGGCTCAGGGTGCATGTATGTACCCTGCACGGACACTGTGTGAACACTACATAGCTTGGGCCCCCCAAAATAGTCTCCTTCTGGGTAGAGATTATATTTCTTACGCAACAGCCTAAGCACACTTCTAAATTCTTTAAAAACTCCTAGAGAAAGAGCCCTCATAGGAATTCTACTCAGAAACATCCCCTGGCTGGTGGAAGCTTTACTTCTTTGCCTTTATATCTTTTACTTTCTTGCCTTTATGTCTTTTAAAAAAATTTGCTTGCGCTCTACCTCCTTTGTCCTGTGGCTTCATTCTTTGTCACTGTGGGACACAAACCCAGCACTCTGGTGTACCTGGGACATCAAATTTGGTTGAAGACTGTATTTTCAGTTAAAAAACAAATCAGTCACTAAGAATCTATATACAAAATGGTGACCATGTCAGCTTCTGTCTCCAGTTGGCTCCAAGAATGCTTGTTTCAGGACCTGAGAAATTAGATTTAAGATAGCCAGTCTCCTACTCTCAAGACAGAACCTTAGAAAAATTCTCTGAAAAAACTCACCATAATAAGATAGAGACTTAAAAATATTAACATTTGGAAGTCTGTAATAAAATGGCCAGTCATCTGTCTAACACTGACACCAACAGGTAACAGTCCACATTTGTATACAAGATTTCAATTACCTTTTTAGTACACGATGGTCATTACAAATAGACAGTCAAGAGCAGATATTTGATCAAAGTTCCTCTCTTGGTATCACCAAAAAAACTGAATAACTTTTCAAAAATAGACTTTGAAGAAAAGAGAACATGAAGGAGAAAAAAACTCGTAAGACCTATAATAAATATAGATAAATTAGAAAACATGTTTGCTGCATTTATGATTCCAAAATAAGAGGTCATGAAAAAGGAACATTCACTGTGCAAAAGTACTCCTCAGGCTTAGAAATAAGATATACAAGCTATAGCTTTGGTAAGGTACAACACTCAATATTTTAAAAAATATTTAAAAATAAACAGTGTATTTTTAATCGCCAACAGATGACAATAAACTCTGGGGAAAATATATGAAAAGAACTATTTGAGAGTACTGGAGACCAACTTACAGCAGGAAAGTAGAAGGACTTAATACTTAAAGAAAGGTATTAGACTGATTTGTATGTATGCGGCTTTCACCTAAAGCAGAGGTGGTGAACCTGTGACACATGTGCTACAGTGGGTTGCTAGTATCACTGAAAGCTCTAAAAGACTTGCCATCACTGACCTAAAGACTCTTCTCAGTCTGCATTGCATGGAGTAGGGCACTGAAGGAGAAAACTGCAGTCTTAACGATTTGGGGATTCAGAAGGAAGAGTTTATGGAATAGCTAGAAACAGATGGGAAAATAGTCCTTAAAATTGTTAAACATGTGAAGAAACACTGGCTGAGAACAATAGCAAGCTAGAGATAGCCAAAAAAACAGGAAGCAGTGGACTTGAAGCTAGATCAGTACAAAATACTCGATCTGAAGATAAGAGACAAAAACTATTGGGAAAAAGTTTTAGGACCTGAGAAATTAGATTTAAATTGTTGAATATTTAATTGTATTCTCAGAGAAGGGAAAAGTAGGCAGAAAGAAAATCTGAGCAAATAATGGCCAAATTTTTCCTAAATTGTTGAAAAACAGAAATGTACAAGTCCAAGAAGATCAGGAGATCCCAAGAAAGATATGTATGAAGAAAACTACTCTCAAGCACATCTTTATCCAATAGTTGAAAACATGAAATAAAGAGTACCCTGTGGGAGTGGGGATAGTTCCATTACAAACAGGGAAACAATAATATGGATTACTACTAATATTTCATCAGAAACAGTGGCAGATTGAGACTAACTTTTAAGTGCTAGGGGAATTAGAAAATATAACATTTGAATTCTGTAGCTTGAAAAAAAATTATATTGAGTGTGAAATGAAAATAAATATATTTTCAGAGTCATAACAATTTAGTGTTTCTTACCAGCAGACCTATACAACAAGAAATGTAACAGAATTATTGAGCCTGGGGAATCATAGCTGGAAATTTATACAGAAAGAATAAAGAAAACCAGAGGCAGCAAATACTTGGGCAAAATAAAGGACTATTGTTTTTCCTTTCTTAATATCTTTCAAAGAATGTCATTAATAGAAATATAATAATAGTGGATTGTTAGGGTAATGTATATAATATATTATATATGAAAATCATATCACACAGCATGAGATGGTAAATGGAAATACACTGTTTTAAGGATCTAGTTAATAAACCAGTTATTTCATGAAGATAAAAGTAACACACTTCACAATTCACCCACTTAAAGCAAACAATTTTGGGGGAAGGGAAGATGGTGGCGTAAAACTTGGTAGCATATCATAGTTCAGGACCTGGACTTGTGACTGGAGAACAATTTAGCAAAAAGAAAAGGAAGAAAGGCTCTGGGAATTAAGATAGAGTCAACCGGAAAACTAGAAAGCACAAGGAAACTAGATAAACTGAAGACAATGCAAAAGAAGCGAACAGTCTGGAACACTAACCTGGACTCCTGGGCAGGAGGACCTGTCTCTATAAATACAAAGTAAGCTTGGAAAGAGTTATCAGTCCCAGGGAGAAACAAGGGGCCAAGCCAGCAGTGTTAGCCCTAAGAAAAGCCATGGTTACTGTAAGCTGCAGAAATAGCATGGGGTTTTATTCTGAAAATAGCTCTTCCCTTCAGTTGGAGAAAAAAATCTGTTACAGTACCTGTCATATTTGAGAGTGATTACTCAGGAACCATTCTGGGAAGGGGTTAATTGCTTGAGACTGAGCTGCTCTGGGAATCAGAAGCCACAGAGCTATACTTCAGGGTTTCTGGGGTCACCCTGCCACAGCGATTGGGAGAGAGACAGCTACAAGGGACAGCTGCAGAAAGGGCATGGGCTAGATATAGAATCTTTGAGAAGTTTAAGCTAAGGTTGGGGAAAGGTTGGAGGACATGGGAGTATTGCTTTGTATGGAAACAAGCCAGGCCAGTTACACGTGGTCTTTGGAGTGGGGTTGGGTCTGCGAGTGCTGGCATTAAATCCAGTGGATTGCTTAACCTCGCCCTCACCCCACTACCTACATTCAGCACAGAGCTCAGTGGTCTGTTTGCTTTCTTCATCTGCTAGTGTGATCAGGGATATGCCTCAGTTTGGATGGCTGTCACAGCCTGGGATATACCGACACAGGGACTTCTGGAGCAAGAGGCACCTGGCAAATCCACGAGCCATAAAGCTAGACTTGGAAAGTAGTGACTTGGGATATGCAGAGATGTACAGAAACTGGGAATAGCTGGAGTGAATACAGTCCTAGGGCATCTACCTTTGACTGGCCATGCCCAGGAGGAAAGGTGATACACGGTTCAGCATTCACACATAAAAAAGTGAGTGTGGAAATAAAACAGAACTTGGTGACTCACTGTCCCACCCACATATCTGGTAGATTCCAATACTGCAGGTCCTGGAAAGAAACCACTCACTCAAACACATGGAGTAATTTTTTGGACTTAGGTCTCTTTTGTTGTTGTTGCATTTTTTTCTTCTGTTTTTTCTTTTTCCCTTTCTCTTGCTCTTTTTCTTTTTTCTTTTCTGTTACTTCTATCTAGTTCTATGACTCAAACTAGGTCTTTTATCTCACTTTTCTCTCCTCTTCCTTTCCATTTTACATATTTTATTTCCCCTTTCCCACCCCCTCCATTTTTATGAGTAGTACTATTAACCTTCATTAATTTTTAGATAATTAATTGACTTTTCTACTGTTAATGATGTTATAGTGATTGAATTTAGTAAATATATACTGTATGTTAATGTTTGGTTTGCCTTTGTGTCTGTATTATTATTACAGATTTATTTTCTTTTGTTAAGGGTGGTATAGTAATAGGTTTTATTCTTTATTATGTCAGATTTGCTGGGGGTGGCAGAGTGGTTGTTGTTAATTAGTTTTTACTGTATGCTAACACTGGTTTTGTTTTTGTGTCATCGATGTTACTACAGTTTATTTCACAGAACTGGGTACCACTGTACTGTACCATCGCCTCCCCAAATTAATGGTAGTGGTAGGATCTTACAAGAGAGGTAAAGGCCTATCATTAGCCATGTTCAGAGGATATCACTGGAAAGCAGTGATATAATCTAAAAAGATTTCTACACTAAAATTTCTACACTAAAAAGATTTGTATATATTCAACCAAATCTTTCCACTTTAATTGACCTGCAACCATCAGGATAAAAAAAGAAAAAAGAAAAAAAGAAAAGTTAGAAAATAAAAAGTAGTAATTAAAACTACCAATTAAGAAAAGCCAGGACCCAAAGGATTGCACTACTGAATTCTACAAGAATTTCATGGAAGATCTAACACCAATACTTCTCAGACTTTAATGAAATTGAAAGGGAAGCAGTATTGTCAAACTACTTCCTAGAAGATAATATAACCTTGATTTCAAAATGAGACAAAGATACAACTAAAAAGAGAAAAATACAGACCAATCTCTTTAATGAATTTAGATGCAAAAATCCTCAGGAAGATACTAGCAAGCAGAATGCAACAAATTATTAAACAGATCATACGTTATGACTATGTAGGATTTATCCCAGTGATATAAAGATGGCTGAACATACACAGAGTGGTAAAGGTACTACATCACATAAACAGAAGCAAGAACAAAAATCCCAGGATCATCTAAATAGATGCAGAAAAAGCTTTTGGCAAGTCCAGCATTCATTGCTAATTTTAAAAAGCCTGAAGAAAATAGCTGTAGAAGGATCTTATTGCAATTTGATAAAGCCACTTATGACAAACCACTGTCAGCATAATGTCAAATGAGGAAAAACTGATTTACCTCTAAAATCAGGAACAATACAAGTATGTTCACTATCACCATTCCTGTTCAATATAGTACTCAAAATTTTAGCTACAGCAATCATGTAAGAAAAAGAAAAGGAATATATACAAGAAAGAAGATATCAAACTATCTTTATTCACAGATTATATGATGTTTTATATACAAGATTGACTCCCAGAACTAATAACCAAATTTTGCAAGGTAGCAGAATACAGAATACAAAAATTAATAGCCTTCCTGTATACCAATGATGAACCAAACCACTCGGCAAGAAATTAGGAAAATAATACTAGTTACAATAGATTCAAGAAAAAGTAAATATTTAGTAGTTAATCCAACAAAGCAGGTTAAATGCCTCTATTACCAAAATTATAATACTCTGAAAAAGGAGATTGAGGAGGACATCAGAAAATGGAAAGGTATCCAGTTTCTGGATAGGCAGAAGCAATATTGTTTAAATGGCCATACTACCAAAAGTGATGTTTAGATTTAATACAACTCCAATCAAAATACCAACAGCATTACTTACATAACTCGACAAAACAATACTAAAATTCATACAGAACTAGAAGAGATCCAGAATAGCAAAAGCAATTCTAGGCAACAAGAGCAAAACAGAAGCATCAGCTTTCAAGTTATATTACAAAGATACAGTGATAATCCTCTTTGAACTACTATGACAACTTCAGTTTCACATTACTCCATGATACTTTTTTTGCATTCCCCAGCCAAGAATGTGAGGAGAACACAAACACAAGGCAAACTATGAAGTCACAAGTCAGTACTTTGATGTAGGCAGTCATGGAAATTATTCACAATATCTTTATGTTATCTATAGTCAGATAAAAATACAATTTAAAACTGACAAAGGGAATTTTTACAGTGCTTATTACCTTCTGACATCTTATATCATTTACTTCGTTTGGTTTATTATTTATCTGTTCAATGCCCAGACAAGTTCAATCGCCAATAAGTTCATTCAAGCAGCAACATTTTTATCTTTTATCATTATTTATCTAAAGTGCCTAGAACAATATCCAACACAAAATAAACAATAAATATTTGTTGAAAGAACGAAAATTTTGTCATAAAATGACATCTGGGGATACTTAAGTCTTTCAAGATTCCTGGATTGAGAAATATTGGCATAGGGGAAAAAGTATTGGCTTAGGAGCTAGGGAAACCTGAGTTTATATTTTTGCTATGAACTCTTTGCTGCTTACTACCTGGATGTCATTGTACAAATTACTTACATTAGGGGAGTATGTTTTCTTTCCATCAGTAACATGCAAAGTCAGTTAAAAATGGGAACAATGGTTAATGTATAAAGTATGTTAAACCAGCAGGTGTAGTGATTACTGCTATCTATCTATCTATCTATCTATCTATCTATCTATGTATCTATCTATGTATCTATTGTCTGTCTATCTATCATCTCTTTACTTACTTACTTAGAGACAGGTCTTTCTGTGTAGTTCAGGCTGGCCTTGAACTTACTATGTAGCCCAAGTTGGTCTTGAACTCACTATGATCATCCCGCCTCCGCCTTCCAAATGCTGAGATTACAGGAGTGTGCCACCATACCTGGTGAGATCATTATTACTATTAGTTGTCAAAGAAAAAAATTCTAATGAAGTGAGAATAAGTTTTGCCATATTATGATTTTTCTCTCCCTTCCTTCATCTTATTCATAAAAATGAAACAAGTTTAGAATAAAACAAGTTTAGAATAAATAAAAGAGCAAAAATGAGCAGAATAAAAACTTCTACCCAAACTGTACAAAAAGATTGCAAGATGTTTTCACAACAATCATTTGTGAAATAGTGAAAGAACTTGGCTATAATGGCCCTGTAAAACAAGCCAAAACAAAGCATCTGCTAGAATACAGAAAGTAGATGAGGTATATGAAACAGAATGAAAATCACTGTGAGAACTAGGCTGCATATTGAGCTTGTTTTCTCACCAACCCCCACCACTCATGTACACTTTATCCACCCACCTTCTTCCTACTTGCAAGCTCTCCTTGACTCATCAAGAACTTTAACCCTCAGGCCAATCCTGAAGGAAGAATTAACCTACTTATTGAACCCTCAGGCAGTGTGCATGACTAGGAAGCTGGGTATTTGGGGAACACAGAGAAATGAGCTCAGCACTTTGCAGCAATATCCCATAACCACTGACAGAAGAGGTTAAAAATGATTTACTATATTAAGAAAAAGCCATGTACATTTATTTCTTGGTTTAAATATTGCTGCCAAATGAAATTCACAAAAGTACTTTGGAAATACAAGTAGATTTAAGATCTATTTCAGGTGAATCTTATTTATTTTTAAAAGGGAAGATAAAATGCTAAATTTTAGGTAAATTACATGTCATTAGCATTCAGAGTTATGTACATATAAAAAGCAATTTGTGATGGCTACAGTCAGTCTTAAAACAAGCTATGTTGTAACAATTTAAACAGATGTTTGTAGATAAAATTGGAATGTCTCTCCAACATTATAATACAATAAAAGAAATGTACCAAATATGAAGCACAGACCTGAAAACAATTCAGGTGCTAACAGTTGAGCATATACATAGTTCCATAAACTTTCTCTTGCCCTTACTTGACACCTCTATTCATATGCAGTTTGGTGAACTCCTTTAATCTTAATATGCAGTAGATATTATCTTAACTGACCTCCACTTAGTTGATTCACTCTACTGCCCTGCACTCTTCAATTTCTCTATAAAAATATGATTGATATTCACCTTGCTGAAGGTTCATTGCTTAATAAGCTATCCCACAGCAAGGCAAGATACTTCTTCCTCTAGTTAATCAGAAACTTAATATAAAGATAATTTGTGTTTGTTTCCAATACTGTTTATAAGTGTTGACTTTATTATAGAAGTCTAATTAGTTACATAAAATATAATATGTATTCAAAAATAGAACTGTAGTCTATAAAGACAGAAATAAACTGAGCTCTAAATGAACTCAATAAAGAAATACCTAAAAATTAACTTTAATTAAATGTGATGACACTAGAAAAGATTAGAAGAACATTTGTAAATACCTAAAAGTGTTTATATTTTAGTGGCTCAAAATGTCTTTCTCCAAAAAAATAAGATTAGGAATCATAATAGTACTTTAAGGTTTAACTTTTTGTGTGAGACAATTCAGGGCACCGTTCAATAACCTGTACTAAAAGATCTTCGTAGATCTTTACATCTAAAGCTTGGTGAATGAATGCAATTTATGTTTCAAAGAAAGTAAAATGCCTAGCTATTAACCTTTTATTGGTGCCAGCTATAATCAACTTTTTAACTTAACTGACCAATTACAGGTCCCACTTGGATTATTATTATTTTTTTTTTTTTTACCATTTATCCCCACTTGGATTATTTAAGAGAGATCTACTCTATTAATCTTGATTGTTCTGCTTCAGTCTCAGAATACTGGATGCCTTAGATGCCAGGTGTACCTACGACTCTTAAACCCTATTTAAATCATGTGCTAAAATGTCACCCATTTGTTAGATCTTAAAACTTTCTATCTGAATCTCAGATTTTAAAGAGTCAGCAATTAGAATTACAATCACTGAGAAAGACAACAAAGAAGCAAGAGAAACTAGGTGTACTGGAAACATAAATTTGAATGGGTAGAGAGAAACAAGGAAGGAGGAGCATACTAAAACAAACAGTAAGTCAAAGGAGAAAACAGCTTAAACATAAAAGGATGCACATTTCAAGTGAATAAAAGCTGAAGACACAATTGTAATTATTAATGAAGGGAAAACAGATTCTTCAACTGGAAAATGGTTTATTTATGGTGGATTCATTGTGTGGAATTTTATGTAGTTGTTAAAAATGAGACAGATATATAGATATAGACATGAAAATACCCCAGAGCTTTATTATTGTATTTAAAATCAAGATGCAAAAAAAAATAAGCATGATCCAATCTTTGTTCAGTATTTTATGTACGTAGCTGTACATACATAGAAGAAAAATGTAAAAGAATATGCAGAAAGTTGTCAGTAATGGCTACCCCTGGAAAAGGCAGTGAAAATGATAGGGGTTGGGAATATTTTCTTTACTTATATTAGTACATGTTTGAGGTACAAGAAGTTCACATTCATCTTAGAGAGTAGGTACATATACATAACACAACTCCTATCTTTTTAAAATCTTCTTCCTCTTTTCACCTCCTTCCCTCCCTTCAGCTTTAAGTCCCCTTTAGTCATTTCTATTCTTGTTATTCCTAGCTCGTTTATGACATGTAATGCTTACATTCATTGTGGGTATTTTGTTCTTGTTCAGGATATATCTTAATTCTTCTTACTTCCCCTTCCCTTCCCTTTGTCCCCTTCCTGCAGTCTCCTGGATCCTTTCCCATTTGCAAGTGATCTATCCTCTCGTTTCCTTTAATCCATCCTTTGTGTTGTTCTTTGTACTTTGCCTTACCCAAATAAGAGATACTATATGTTATTTAGGCTGATGCACCTTACTTATTTCAGTCAACATTATATTTTTGAGGTACACACATTTGCCTATAATGTTTTGAATTTATGCTTCTTTATAGTTGAGTGTTACCCTATTACATGTAGATACCACATTTTCTTTATCTATTTTTTATGGTGATGGGCATTCAGACTGCTTCTAGGATTTAGCTATTATGAATTCTGCTGCTAAAAAGTTAGTATGTCCATGGCACTATAGTGTGATGTTTTTAGCTCTTTGGAGCAGATCCCTAGAAGGGTCATAGAAAGTTTAGTTCTTTGAGAAACTGCCATAGTGCTTTCCATAATGGTTATACTATAGTTTACATTGTGACCAACAATGTAGGAGGGTTCTTTTCTAACTGTAGCATTTTTTATTCTTTGACTTCTTGATGATTGCAATTCTTTCTGGAGTAAAATGAAATCTTAGCATTGTTTTAATTTGCATTTCTTCAATGACCAGCTATGCTGAACATTTTTTCATGTTTGTTGGTCATTTGTACTTCTTCTGAGAATTGCTTATTCATTTCACTTGCCCATTTCATAATTGAGTCTTTTATTTTAGGTGATCTAATATTTTTGAGTTCTTTTTTATTTTAAAGAAAATAAAAATTAGAAAAATACATTAAAAATGATACAGAATTTCAAAACAAGGTGATAGGAAATAAAGAAATGGCTGTTATATTGCATATTGTTACCTTCAAAGTAGTTTTCAGATTATCAGATATAAACTTGTAAAAGTGGCCAAAAAAACTTAAGCATTAACTGTTTCAATAAACTAATAGAAATTAGTAGTACAATTGTCTTAGCTATCTTGTATATATATGTATATTCCTCTTCCTGCTTTTCTCCATTCCCTAGTAGTTTCTTTCCCTTTCACAATATCTATTGTACCTTTTGTATTTTATTTACTCTTACAATTTCTTACGCTACAGAGATAATATGATGTTTACATATATAGGTCTGATTTATTTCACTTATGAGTACAGTCTCTAGTTGCATCCATTGATCTGTAAAGCCTCAAGTTTATCTTTCTTTATAGCTGAGTAATAATCCTTGTATAAAAATACCACATCTTTTTAATCTATTCCTCAGTTGATGGGCATTTGCATTGTTTCCAAGATTTAGCCACGACAAATTGCACTACCATAAACATGGGTGCACATATATTGCATGGTATGATGTTTTCAGTTCTTTTGGGAAAATACCCAGAAGGGGAATGGCCAGGTCAAATAGGACCTCCAATCCCAGTTTTTTGAGGAATCTCCACACTGATTTCCACAGTGGTTTTACCAGTCTACACTCCCACCATCACTGGAGAAGTGTTCCTTTTTCCCCATATCTTCAACAGCATTTGCTATTGGTTGTTGATCATAGCCATTGTTTCTGGAGTGAGATGGAATCTGTGTTATTTTAATTTGCATATCTTGATTGACCAATGATGTTG
>NW_004955484.1:5077397-5157132 GCF_000276665.1 Chinchilla lanigera
TTTTTTTGGATGCTATTGTAAAATGTGTGGTTTCCCTAATTTCTCTCTCTGTGTGTTGTTTGTGTACAGGAATGCTTTTGATTTTTGAGTTTTGACTTTGTATCCAGCTATGCTGCTGAATTTGGTCATTAAATCTAGAAGTCTTTTGGTGGAGTTTTTGGGGTCTTCTATGTAGGGTACCATATCAAATATGAGTAATGATAATTTCACTTCTTCCTTTTCTATCCTTATTTCTTTTATTTCTTTCTCTTGTCTAACTGCTTTGGCTAATACTTCCAAAACTATATTGAATAGAAGTGGCAACAGTGGACATCCTTGTCTTATTCCTGATTTTAAAGTGAAAGCTTTCAGTTTTTGTCCATTTAGTATGATGTTGGCTCTTGGTTTGTCATAGATGGATTTTATCAGATTGAGGTAAAGACCATCTACTCCAATATTCTGTAGGTTTTTAAAAATCATTACTGAGTGCTGGACTTTGTCAAAAGGTTTTTCTGCATTTATTGAGAAGATAATGTGATTCTTGTCTTTAGCTCTGCTGATCAGGTGTATTACATTTAGTGATTTGCATATATTGTATCATCCCTGTATTCTCAGGATGTATCACACTTGATCTTAATGTATAATCTTCTTGATGATGTGCTGCATTCTGTTTTAAAGTATTTTATTGAGGACTTTTGCATCTGTGCTCATTAGAGAGATTGACCTGTAGTTCTCTTTTTTTGGTTGGGTCTTTCTCTGGTTTTGGTATAAGGGTACTACCTTCCTCCAGGAATGAGTTAGGGAGAATTGCTTCTCTTTCCATTTCATTAAAGAGTTTAAGAAGAATTGGCATTAAATCTTCTCTAAATTTCTTGCAAAATTCAGCCGTGAATCCATCAGGACCTGGGCTTTTCTTTGTTGGCAAGTTTTTAATTACATTTTCAATTTCATTGACTAATATTGGGATAGTCAGAATTTTTATATCTTTTTGATTCAGCTTTTAACTCTTATGTATCTAAGAATCTGTCCATTTCTTCTGTATTTTTCATCCTGTGAGAGTAAAGATTTTCAAAGTAGGTATTGATGATCTTCTGAATTTGCCCAAGGTCTGTAGCAGTTTCACCCTTTCCATTTCTTATTGCCTGAATTTGAGTTTTTTCTTTCCTTTTTTGATAAGGTTGGCTAGAGGTTTATCAATTTTATTTATTCTTTTGAAGATCCAACTGTTAGATTCAGTAATTCTTTGTATTGCTTTCTTAGTCTCCTTTGGATTTAATTTCTGCTCTGATCTTTATAATTTCCTGCCTTCTTTGGGCTTGTCTTGTTCTTCTTTTTCTAGAAGCTTGAGGTACAGCATAAGGTTGTTTATTTGTGCTTTTTCTGTTTTCCTAATGTGAGAATTCACTGCTATAAATTTTTCTCTGAGGATTGCTTTCATTGTGTCCAACAGGTTCTAGTAAGTTGTATCTGCATTTTTGTTTGACTGTAAATATTGTTTGATGTCTTCTTTAATTTCATCTGTGACCCATTGGTTGTTCAGGAGGGTGTTATATAATTTCCATATGTTTATGGCGTTTTTGTGATTTCTTTTGCCAATAATTTCCACCTTCATTGCACTATGGTCAGATAATATGCATGGGATAATGTCAATTCCTTTTCATTTACTTAAGCATGTTCTATGTGCTAGTATATGTTCTATTTCAGAGAACATCCTATGTGCAGGTGAGAATGTGTATTATGGTGTTGTTGGGTGGGACAGTCTGTAAAGGTCTACTAAGTTTATCTGTTCACAAGTTTGGTTTAGTTCTGTTATTTCTTTGCTGATTTTTTTTTTCTAGTTAATCTATCTCTTTGTGACAATGGGGTGTTAACATCCTCTGTTATGATTGTGTTACTGCTTATTTGATTTTTCCTGTCTGTTAAAATTTGTCTTATACAGTTGGATGCTCCTGTATTTGTAACATATATATTTACAATTGTTACTGCTTTCTCTTGCTGTTCTCTTAACAAGTATATAGTGACTTTCTTTACCTCTTTTGATCATTTTTGGTTTGAAGTTCTTGTTGTCTGCAAACAGAATGGCTACCTTTGCTTTTTTCTGGGTTCCTATCACATGGAGTATTGTTTTCCATCTTTTAACTTTCAGTCTATGAATTTCCTTTAGAGTTCAATGGTTTCTTGTATACAGCATATGGTTGGATTTTGTCTTGATCTACTCTGCCAGTCTATTTCTTTTGATTGGTGAATTGAGGCCATGTACATTAATGGCCTTTATAACCAATATGTGTGGGGTTTTCTTTGTCATGTTATTTTCCTGCCGTTGGTTCCCCACTTTCCCCCTCAGCTTAAATGCTTACCTGGCTTGCCCTTCCTTTGTATTGTTGTTCTTGAAATTGTGGTCATTTTTATCTCTTTCTAGAATATCTTTTAGTATTGTTTGTAGGGTTAGCTTGGTGATCATGGATTTCTTCATTTGTTATTTGTTGAGGAAGTATCTTATTTCTCCATGAATTTTGAAAGATATTTTTGCAGGGTACATCAATCTGGGTTGGAAGTTAGTTTCTTTCAGGAACTGAAATACTTCACTCCAAGCTCTTCTTGCCTTGATGATTTGTGTTGATAAATGTGCTGTTATTCTGATGGGTTTCCTTTATAGGTGATCTGTTTTTTTGTCTAACAGATTTTGTTCTATATGCCTCACTTATCTGTATGTCACAATCCTTTCCCATGCTTGGGAAATTTTCTGCTATTATTTCTGTAAATTGTCTTTTTATGTCATCCATGTTGACTCCTGCTTGTTCGTTGACACCTATGAGTCTTATATTGTTTTTCTTTGCATCATCTTTCAGCTGTTGAATTGTTTCCTGGTTTCTTGTTATTTTTAAGAGATCTTTCCATTTGTGATCAGTAGCTGCAACGTTGTCTTTAAGGTGTGAAAGTCTATCTTCAGTTTTGTTCAAGGAGTTTGGCGAGCTTTCAATGGAATTTTTAATTTTGTGGCTATCTCTTTGAATTTGTTTAATGCATTATAATTCTTCCCTATATTGTTCATCCAATGTTTCCATCATTTCTCTATGCTCTTTTTAAAAATTTATGTGTTCTTTAGATATGCTGAGCAATTCTTTTACTATGGCTGTCATTTCTTTTTTTACCTGAGATATTATTTCTGATCTGATTTCTTATATGCCCTGATGCAGTTGTTTCTTTACTTCATTTGCTATCATTTCAGAAATTTCAGCTGTGTGACTTCCAAATTCTTCTATATCAGTGTCTCCTGGAGTTGTTCTGGGTGGGCCAGAGGTCTGAAATTGCATTTTGTTCCTTCGTTTTGAAATTTTCTATTTCAAAAAAAATTATTTTCTTTTCTGTGGTGATCCTTGTGAGATTTGGTACTAGGTAGTGATATCACTATTATCAAGACCTCTCCAGGAATGGTCTGTATTTCAGGGATATCCCCTGAGTGCAGGAGACTCTCAGCTTGTGTCTGTCCCAAGATCCCACCCTCCCATTCAATTGATAGTGGGTTTTGGTCTATGTCTGGCTCAGTCCCTAGTCCTTTGGTGTAGGACTGTGGCAAGGCCACCACCCCAGAGCTTCCTAATATAGACACGCAAGAGAACCCAACTGATTATGACAGATATGATGTCCCAGCCACAGTAGCACAATTATCAATAAGAACAATTTAGAAAATGATCAAATGTAGTAACCATTGATTTTGTACTTAAGACCTTGGAAGCATAACCCATAGTTATATAATATAACTGATCATAAACTATGAGTCCATGTGCAAAACATTTCTACTTGTTAGAGTAGATCCACCCTGGGTTCCTCCCAACAAGCCTGTTGCCATGTCCTGGGGGCTTCCCATGCTTGCTACCCAACCCACAGTGCAGGAGTATGGGCCAGGCACCCAGGTTCCTCCAGACCAAGGCTCCAGAAATTATCAAGGTTTACCAAGGATAAGTGTTCCTCCCACGATGGTGGAGGGTGAGGGGTGCAATCTCCCCCCTCCCAGGCAACTCATGGAAGCCCCCAAGGTTCACTGAGACTCAGTGTCACTCCTGTGATAGTTGAGGGGCAGGTGGAGTCTCTCACTTCCTGAGCAGCTCACCGAAGCTCCCACGTTTTACACTGAGGCTAAGTGTTGCTCCTGCAACAGTGTTGAGTTCTTTATTTTAGAGATTAGTCCTCTGCTTGAGGAATAGGTGGCAAAATTTTTCTCCCATTCTCTACATTGTCTTTTCACTCCCCTTATCGATTTCTTTGCTGTACAGAAGGTTTTTAATTTGATGTAATTCCATTTGTTGATTCTTGCTGTTATTTCTTATAAATTGGGAGTTCTGATTAGAAAGTCCTTGCCTACATCTAGGACTTCAAGTCTTTTAACTATTTTATCTTCCAGTAGGGTCAATGTTTCTATCTGAGTGGTTTAGATCTTGGATCCATCTTTGTTTTAGTTTAGTACATGTTGAGAGACAGGGATCAGTCTTCAATCTTTGGCAAGCAGTCAGTTTTTCCAGTCCCATTTGTTGAATAGGCTCTCTTTCCCAACACAGGCTTTTGGCACCTTTGTCAAATGTCAAAGAGTTGAATGTATCTGCGTACATTTCTGCATACTCTATTGTATTCCTCTCATCCTTGGTTTTGGTGCCAGTACTATGCTGATTTTTTAAATCACTGTTGTTTTGTAGTATAGCTTAAAGTCAGGTATTGTGATACCTCCTGCTTTGCTCTTGTTGCCCACAGTTATTTTTGCTATTCTGGGTCTCTTCTGGTTCTATATGAACTTTAGAATTATTTTCTCTATTTCTCTGAAGAATGCTGTTGTTATTTTGATTGGAATTGCACTGGGTCTGTATAACTGCTTTGGGAGTATGGGCATTTTGACATATTGGTTCTGCCCAATCAGAAAAATCTTTCCATCTTCAATCTTCTTCTACAGAGTACTGTAGTTTTCTTTGTAGAGGTCTTTCACTTCCTTGGTTAAGTTAATTCCCAGGTATTTAGTTTTTCTTGCTGCTGCTGTAAATGGTATTTTATCTGAGCTTGCTCTGTTTTCCTAGTATGAGCATTGACTGCAAAGAGCATCCCTCTTAGGACTGCTTTCATTGTGTCCTGTATGTTTCAATGTCTTGTACAGGCAATGTCAAAAACTTCTAGAAATTACTTAGTTTCTTCTCTGACTCATAGCATGTTCAAGAGAGTGTTATTAAATTTCCAAGTTCTTTTAAATTTTCTGTGGTTGTTCCTATTTTCATTGAACAGTAGTTTGATAGTACACAAAGGATGATTTTTATTCTTTTATATTAATTTAAGCAGGCTTTGTGGACTAGTATGTGATCTATTTTGGAGAAAGTAGTGTGCACTGTAGAAAAGAATGTATGCTCTTGTAATGGGGAATACTCTGTAGGTGTGCATTAAATCCATATGTTCTTGTGTGATTCAGATCTATTTCTTTATTGATTATTTTATTTAGTTGATCTATCTCTTTGCAAAAGTAGGGTGTTAAGATATTCAAATGTGATTCTGTTAGTATTTATTTGATCTTTGTGTTCAGCAGTATTTATTTTATGAAGACAAGTGGTCCAGTATTCACTGCATACCTATCTAAAAGCATTAAATCTCCTTGGTGAATTGTTCATTTAACTGTATGAACTTTCTTTGTCTCTTTTGATTAGTTTTAAGTTTACATTGTCTGGGAAAATTGCTTGCCCTATGTGTTTTAGAGGCCCTGGTGCATGAAATATTGTTTTCCATCCTGATTTTTAGTCAATGAATATTTTTAAAGATTAGGTGAGTTTCTTGAATGCAACAGACTATTGGATTCTGCTTTTTGATCCTTTCTGCCAATCTGTGTCTTTTAATTGGAGAGTTGAGGCCATTAACACTGAGAGATACTACTGAGAGGTGTTGATTAATTATTATCATTGTACTTTTTCTGTGTTGGTGACTCATTTGTTTGTCTTTTCCTGTCATTTTATTCTTGTTGTTTATCCACTGACCTTGTTTGGTGTTTTAATTCCATCTGGGTTTTGGCCTTTATTGGTTTTGTTGTTTCTGGCTAGAATATTCTTGAGTATTTTCTAGAGTGGTGGTTTTGTATTCATAATTCTGTTGAGTTGTTCTTTTTCATGAAATGTCCTTATTTCTCCATTTATTTTGAAGGAAAATTTTGTTAGATATGTTAATTTGGCTTGGATGTTGTTTGCTTTTACAGCTTGAAATCCTTCACTCCAAACTTTTCTCATCTTTAAGGTTTGTGTTGAGAAGTCTATTGTAATTCTACTGAGCTTAACTTTATATGTGATTTTTTTCTCTATGATTTTTAAATCCTGTTTATTGTTGGGACAAATAACATTTTAATTATGATATGGCTTGGGGAACTTTTTTTCATCATAGTGAAGGTTCTAGATGTTTCAGTTACTTGTTTGTTGAGCTCTTTTTTCATATTTGGTAAATTTTCTACTATGATTTCTGTAAGTAAATTAATTTGTCTGCATTATCTTAGTTTTTTTCTAACTCCAATTAGCTTTCTAGTCATCTAGTAGCCTTCTTATAGTCTAGTAGCTGTTGGATGATTTTTTTCTTGTTCTCTTATCTTTTTTGTGGCTTCTATAAGAACTTCTTTGTAATTTACCATTCTGTACTCAGTTTCAGACACTATATCTTCACATAGGTCATTTCTGCAATTTATGAGTTTTACATAGTTTAAAAAAAATTTCTGGTATTTCTGCCTGATACTTTTTGTGGTATTTTATTGGAGACACCTACAGTAGGTTCCAATCTCCTGCCTGGAGTTACTGGGTATGGTGAGAAGAGAGAGAAAGAGAGAAAAATAGAGAGGTACATAGCAGGGATTTGGGGTGACTAAGTTGCTCTCTAGAAACAAAAATAAGGTACTCAGACTCTTGGTATTTATTCATTATTTATTTACTTGATTGAGTGAAGGGCTGTGGGTGTTTCCAGGAACAGTAATGGCAACTACAGTGAGCTAGGAGGAACAAAATATTCTTGCAAAAACAAGGACAAGGATGAGGCAGGGGACAATGATGAAACTGAAGTTTCCCTAAGTGCCTTATCCTCATTAGCAGGTCTTATCTTGCCCTGTGAGTGCCACAGCAGTCACTAGCTCTAGGGATTGCAGCTGTGACCAGAAAAGAGGGGAGTTTCTGCATTCCAGTTTGGCCCAAGAGGGTAAGACAAAGACAAGCTTGGATGTTCCATTAACTCAATTTATAATATGTGGTCCCCAATAGTCTTTTTTATTTCCTTTTTCAGTACCATGAAATGGCACTTGTCAGGAAGGTGCTGCATCACTGAGCCACATCCCTGGCCCTTGATACTTTTTGTGGATTCTTTATCTTTGGTGAATTTGTCACTCATGTTTTGAGCCATTTTGGTCAGCTTTTTAAAATTTTTGCTTCCCCAAATCCACATTGAGCATTTTGAGTGATAATTCCATAAACTATTGGGTAATGTCCTCTTTGAATTTGGCAAGTCTCTTCATTTCTTCTTTAAATATCTCACAGAGCTCTGTTACCTAGTATTTGCTTTCCTCTCCATTTCTCCATTTGTTCCCTCTGGATTTGCCTTGGGATAGTTGGGAGTACTTGGAGATCTTTTGTTGCCTTGTTTACTTATGACCCTACATTCATGCATATCTGGATTTTCCCCTCCTTTTTTTTTTTTTTTTTTTTTGGTACTGCACGTTGAGGTCTAGTAGGATGGGGAAAGCTTGTAATTTATATGAAGATTTTTAGTAAGATACTGCCTTCCTGTGATGTGTTTTTAGCTTCAGATGCCCAGAGTTAGTAATTAGTCATTCAGCTATTTAATTTAAGTGATTTAGACTATGGCCCTATGTTTTCAGGAAAGAATTGCTTCTAATTATAACAACATCACCAGATCTGATCATATATTGCTTATACAAGCTAGACCTTGCATTTATACTCTCCCCTTTTATCAATATTCTATAAATCCTATATTCAATTATTATTAACAATTATTCTATAATGTGGCAGGAGAAGTGGAGGGAAGAGATTGAGGGGTCAGTGAAAGACAAGTGTAAGTCAGTCAGGAAGTTAACAGGGGAGACAGTGATAGATGAAAAAAGAGGAAATTTGAAATGCGTCAGATTCTGTTGACTACTTTTAGTCAGGTTGAAGGATTAGTGTTGAGGCTTTTAAGAAGATATTTATGGGAGTGAGGATGAGATATAAGAGGAAGAAGGCGTACTTTATGATTGAGAACAGCTATGTGGCTGTTGGAATCTGTTGATAAGTTTGTGTACTTGTAACATGGAAAAGTGGTATGGGAGGACAGGGACTAAGTAAGATATGGAAAAGCAAAGGGAAAATAAGGGGGAAGATAGAGGGTTAGTACAGGGTGACTGAGAGAGAGCAGAATATGGCAAATTTAAAACTTAAGAGGAGTTTAACATGTTCTCACACCTTGAACCACCAGTGGTACATGCATGACTGTCTTACTGGGTGTCTTGAACCATTGGTGGTTAGCTACTTAACATCAGACCGTGGAATTCAAATTAGAGATGCCTGGTAGCAAGACATGCAAATTATGGTCCCATTATGAATGTGTTAAAAAATAAAAAAATTAAAAACAAAAAAATATATAATTATATTGTTTTGGGAGCTTGAGATAAAGAAAGTAGATAGGGAGATAACACTCAAACAAATCAAATAAAATAGAAGAAAAAAAAATAAAATAAAAAACAAACCAAAAGCATAAACCAAACCAAACAAACAAAAAGCAAAACTCAGACAATGTCTGACAGGAACTCGTTCAAATATTCCAACAAGAGAATGTATATATGATTTATATATATGTTTTCCCAGAAAGACTGAGTGTTCACACCATTCCTTTCTTGTGCTGATTGCCATGTGTTTATATACAGCCACAATAATATCACCTCTGACCTTTCCATTGAAAAACTGAAGCTAACCCAGTCTCAGGACTTCATTCTTCTAGCTTATAGGCATCCAAGCAGAGTATGACACTGACCAAGTTCTTAAGAACTCTTCCAGCACCCACGTCCCTGGCTGTGATGGTGGAATTGGCAGGCAGGTGTGCGGCAATTAAGTGACCATTGAGAGATGGGTGCACTAACACTGTTGTGGGCATCCTCAGGGTCTGCAATTGCTTTCAAAAAGTGGCTGTAGGAGACAGCAGTGACTCCCATGGAACAGCTTGGCTCTTCACCTCATGCACAAATCCACAGATTCCTTGGAGGAGGTGTATCTGCCTATTGGAATCCATAGTCCCTGCTACTCTTCCCAGGGTGTCGATGGGGTTTCCTTGCCCTCTGTGGGTGTGGCTGGGGATTCTGCTGGTGATGGAAGGGACTGCAGTTTTTTCTTGACTGCTATGTGGGAAAGCCCACGTGTTTGCACAATCTCCTTCTTGCCCTAGTTGTAATCTGATTGCACGTGGCCACCCATGTTCTCTGCAGATGAATATATAATCTGATGGCTGATGTGGCACATTGCATGCAAGGCAGAAATACAGCAGACTAGCCTGTGGTTGGATGAAGGTGCCTATGACACACTGGAGTTAAGGGGGCCAGTGGGCAATGGACTAATGGACATTCAGGGCTCATGCTAGGTAGTTTGGACATGCTGCCTATGACTCAGCTGATCAGCAGATCCATATAGTTGGCGCCAGGTGGTGTGGTATACTTGCGTGTGGCTCAGCAAGCAGTCTGGGCAAGTGCTGGGCCATGTGCACGCACACAAGTGACTTGCCCAGTGATATGGACATGCAGGCCCTTGAGCTGCACCAGCTCAGTTAAGATGCCATTTACCTGCGTATCCTCTCTCTGGCTGGAATGTGATGGGTGGGATTCCCCTGCCTATGGTACATGCTGAAGCAGAGAACACAGGAATGCAGCTTTCCTCAGTGACTGGAGGTGTGTGTGTGTGTGTGTGTGTGTGTGTTTGTGTGTGTGTATGGGTGAACTCAAAGTCTGTCCCAGGAATCTGGTCTCTGCAATCCTAGTCCAGTCCCTCAGGCTTTTTACCTCACTGTTAAAATGGCTGCTCCCAAAGGAGTGAGAGGAGGGTGGGCTGACCTGCCATGGCATTGTCGCTTCCCTTTTTCAGTTGTCTGATTTGATCTAAATATATTGTCTTTCTTATCAATTTTATGTTTCAGTGTGAAAGCCCCTCCTCCCTTCACAATACCTTCTTAGTAAATCCTTTCTGAGCTTCTCCTATTTGACTCCTCCACTAGTCAGCCATGTGGAATCTCTAGGGCATACTTTATATAGGGCTTTTTTTTCTTGCAAAAATCATGTTATTTTCAAAGTAAATAACAAACATTTGGCTTTGGAAAAGGCAATTGCAAAACAGTATAACTACAGATAATTGATGGCTATGGAAAAGTTATGCTGTACTCTAAGGACTTTGGGTATCATTAATGTTTCCAAGTGTATGACCTCTGGGGTGATAATGATAAAACAAAGCAAGATGTCTTTTGCAAACTGAAACCACTAAAAAAGCCTAAAGCAATACTGTAAATAAAGGCAAGAAATAATGAGAAAAACACTGACAACTACATCTCAGCTTTTCTTTATATCTCTATGCCTTTTTGATTCTATGGAGAATTTCCTTTCATATTATTAATTCAGCCAATGTCATGTCATTCTATCAATTCTACTGAATTTTCTATTTTAATTATCAGGCTTTTCAACCTTTAAGATTTCTTTCCAGCTCCGGTTTAATCCTTTCAGTGGAGGCCTGTACTCTCTCTTTGGTGAATGCATGTCCACTTAAATCTTTCTAAGCTGTCAACAGTTTTTAAAGTTTTCTTTTGCTTCTTGCATCATGTACAATTCTTCAAGAATCAACAATATGTTTTTCTCATTTTCATTTTGCTGATCTTTCTCTCATATCTAGTGATCTTTGTGTGTTATTGTTTATAAATAAGTTTCTTGTGATAGGTGGTCGTCTTGTATTTCCTTCACCTCTATTGTAGTTCTGTGTTATCTGTTTCTCCAGCAACAGTTCTCTCTCAATGAGCTGGTTAACTTTTACTTATGATTAAGTGGAAAAGGCACGCCAACAGACTTAAGGACTATAAACAGGTTGTAACAGATAAAGAAGTTTTTGCTACATTGTTGAAGGGAACTGGAGCATATGAGAAGCCCTTAGTATATTTATAAAGCCTCTCTTACTAGCTTTCAAAAGCATTTATTATAGTTTTAATGGAGGGACAAAACCTTTATTGAGCTGTCTGTATAGTAGGAAGGGTTGCTTTAACTATCATGTCTCTTTAGTCTCTACAAATCAATAATAATTTCTCAGTCTTTCCTTGTTTTTCCATGACCTTGACACTTTTGAAGAAAACTGATCAGTTAATACTTTGCAGAAGGCCCCTCAGTTTGGTGTTGCTTCAGATTTTCTCATGATTATATTGAGGTTATGTATTTTTGCCAAAGTAATACTGAGTTCAACATGATAAGTAAGAATGTAAAATATCTGGAAGTGCCTGATGTCCGAATATAGGTTGATATTACTCTGAACAGAGTTAATGTGCTTGCCAGTAGTTTTTTGGATAGTAGTTATTTTCCCCTTTGTCATTACACTTTAAAATGAGATAAAAGAAGCAAATAAAGAAGACTCTCATAATTCTTCACCCATTTAAGCATCTGTTGAAATAATTATTTTCCTGATTTGATTTGTACCAAATGATTTTCTATATGTATTATTCTTCCTACATTTACTTATTAGAATTGTACTATAAATAAGAGCCAGCCTTTTGTCTCAATTCATTTATTTCTTCAAAATTTTTTTATTATTAGTAAAGGCTCATATATATTTAATGCTATAGGCTATAGCTCATTATTTGCATGATATATTTTATCACATCAAGTTTTAAATTATTTGTAAGATAGATTTGAAATATGATTTGAGGGCGGCTGGGGTTTATCTCAGTGGCACAGCGCCTGCCTGACAAGCGCAAAGTTGTGAGTTCAATTTCCGGTACCGGAAAAAAAAAATCACACACACACAAAAAAAGAAGAAATATGATTTGAGGAATATGATTTCAAATATGATTTGCTAAGAAAACACAATCAGAGTGATATCATGTTTTGGACATTTAAGATTTCCTTTGTGACAAAGCAGGTGGTTAATGTTTTGTAAATATTATTTGAGTGCATGACAATGAGCATTCTTCTTTGTTTATTATAGATTTTTTTCATTTTGAACTATACACTATATCTACAGAGCTACACAAATATAATTATACATTTACTGAATTATTATTAAGTGGACACCTGTGTTACTACCACTTACACAAAAAGATCAAAATTTTCCTCATGATAGAAGTCCTTCCCAAGTGCCATATTCCAATTATGGCCTCTCTGGCCATCCCCAAAGAAAACAAATGCTTTCATTTTTAGATTATCTACTTACTTGCTTGTCCTAATAAATTTACCCTCTAAGTATACAGTACTAAACATTACAGTTTGATGGAAAAAGATATACAAACATGATTAATTATTAATATAATATAAACTTCAAAACAAGGACTTCTACCAGAGACAGAGAAAAACATTTCATAATGATACAAGGTCCAGTCAGAAGAGATCAAGATGGTGGAGCAGAAACAGGCAGTTCATAGCCAGTCCATGACCTGGAATCTAGACAAATGGAAAACAGTTACTCAGGAGAAAGAGAAGAGCTCTGAGAATTAAGAAATATCCAACAAGAATGCAAAAATTCATGGAGAAATAGAAAAAGCAACACAGAGAAAAGAACAAAGCAGTCTGCAACACGAACTCTAGTTCATATTGGCATCGGTGGTGTGTGTGTGTGTGTGTGTGTGTGTGTGTGTGTGTGTGTGGTGGTCGCTCAACTCTACAAGCACAGGTAAGCCCAGAGCAGTTCCAGTGATAACAAACCTGAGTGCTATCCCCACAAAAAACCCATCCTCATTGCAAGCTGTAAATTCAGTATGAGTACTTACTCTGAAAGTAGCTCTTACATTAGAGAAGAAATCTACTGCAGGGCTTGCCCTATTCAGAATCTGTGACCAGAAGCCCTTTTGAGAGTGGGTTTATTTTTTGAGGACAAACTACTCTGGGAATCAGAGGTCACAGAACAACCACACTTTGGGGCCCTAGGGACACTTTGCCACAGTGACTGGATGAAAGACAGCTACAAGAGATGGTCATGGGAAAGGGGAGGGCTAGTTGCAGACCCTCTGAAAATTTAAGCAGCAGGGAGCTCAAGCTGTAGAGGGCGCAGTGGTTAATAGCATCAACATCTATGGTGAGTTGCCCAGCTTATCTGTGTGGTTTTGCAGGAGCTGGGTCTGGAAATGCTTGCATTGAGCCCAGGAGATCACTTGATTCTCCTCACTGCTCCCACCCAGCACAGAACTCAGTAGTTTTCTTGCTTTCCCCACTCCCCAACATGTTCATGGATACAGCTTGGGTTGGATGCTTGACATATCCTCAGATACATGGACAGGGGGCTTCTGGAGCAAGTGGGATATATCACCAGTCACAGACTGCAAAGCTAGTTGGAGAGATCAGTGGTTTGGGATGCACAGAAGGGTACACATAAATACTAAAAAGCCTGTGGAGTAAATATAGCCATGAAATAGAGAATATGCTGTATAGGCCCTGGGCAGCAGGAAGCGGGGAGAGAGGACCTAGCATTCACACAACAGCATTTTAAGAGGGTATGGAAATACACCAGGCTCCAGTTGTGACTCAATCTGCCTCCTTTGTACCTAGTGGATTCCAATACTATAGGTCTCTGAGAGAAAAATTACCCATCCAGATAACTCAATATGCAGGAATATTTTCTTTTTCTTTTGTTTTCTGGGTTTTTTCTCCTTTCTTTTCTTTTTCACATCTTTTCTTTTTTTTCTTTCTTATTGTTTTATTTCCCTTTCCTGTTATATATTCTCATTTATTTTTATTGTTTAATTAGAATTTTTCTCACACTTTTTCTTCTCTTATCTTTTTTCTCTTTTTTAAAAATTTACTTCTTGCAGCTTCCCTTTCCAATATCCTTCATATTTTATTAGTATAATTTATTATCACTACCTTTACATTTCATTTCTTTTCATCCTTTTAGTTTATGTTATTATTATTGCTTTCTTTTCTACTGTCAGTGGTATAGCTGTTACTATAACTGGTTTTTACTGGCAATATCTGTTTTGTCTTTGCAACATCGTGTTATTGTAATTTCTTTCTTTTCTTTCTTTTTTTCTTTTCTTTCTGAGCAGTTCTGGGGTCTGTTCCTCAAAAGAAGGCTGAGCACTAAACAGACCTTCACATGAAAGTGGAAGAGATATCCATTCCAACAGACGTATAAGTCTGAATGCAGAAACACAGGAAGTATGAAAAAATAAGGTAACATGGTTATTCAAAGATATATAATTCATCAATCACTGAATGCAAAGATATGAAGTGGATGAAATGCCAACAAATTCTAATGATAGATTTTTAAAATTATTGATAACTTCAAAGAGGATACAAATAAATAGCTAAAGGAATTAAAGAAGACAATACAGGAGGTGAAGGAACAATTCAACAATGAGAGATTCTCTGTCAACCCAGATTACTCTATCCATAAAGGTATACTTCAGAACTGAAGAAGAAATAAAGATCTTCTAAGGTAAGCATAAACTAAAGAAATTAATGACCAGTAATCCAGCATTACAGAAGAGACTGAAAGGACTCCTAAACACAGAAGAGGAAGAGTAAATATGCTATTGAGAATTAAGAAATAATGAAGCAGCAAAACAACAAAACATCAGGAATTAGTACATATCTTTCCATCATACCATTGAATGTAAATAATCTTAGTTCTCCACTTGACTGACATAGATTAGTAGTTTGGATTAAAACACAAGACTAAACATTTTGGTATCCAAAAGAAATACAGTACACCTTGTGAATAAAGACATATACAGACTGAAAATGAAGGGATGAAAAACAATAAAAAATATATATATATGATGGCCAAGATAATTGTACTATTAATTTGTATTGCTTTTGTGAAAGGAACAGTTGATGTTTAAATGTTTGATCATACTTGCAAGTCTGTATTTGTTTATCTAAGGAACCAATATGAAGGTAACAGTATGTAATACAACAACCATTGTTAATTTCTTTTCACCCTGTCTAAAATTCTGTGTTTTTATTGTTTTTATGTTGTTTCATTTATGTCTGTGTGTTTGTTACTATGTTTTTGTTCTTTTATCTCTAAAAATAAAATTTAAAAAAAAGAAAGACAATATTCCATGCTAGTGAATAAAAAGCAAGCAACAGTGGCTATACACATATCTGATGAAGTAGACCTCAAGACAAAACTAGAAGAGACAAAGAAGGTCACTATATATTGGTAAAGGGAGAAACCTACCAAGAAAACAGAACAACGTTAAATATGTATGCACTGAACACTGGCATACTCATGTGATAAAAGAAAAACTACTCAACATAAAAAGACACACACATCCCCATCCAATATTAGTGGATAACTTTGATAGTTCACTCTGACCTAGGTTATATAGACCAAAAAAGAAAAATCAGTAGATAAACATCAGAATAAAACAACACCATAGACCAAATGGAGTTCAGAATGACTGCAGAACATTCCATGCAACAACTGCAGAATACATATTCCTTGCAGTAACTAATTGGACAGTTTCCAAAACAGATCATATGTAGGTCATATAACAAGCATTACCCATTTTTAACAAATTAAAAAATTTTGCATATTATGAGATCATAATAAGAAACTAAAGAAAACATATAAGCATATGAAGATGAAGCAATTCACTTTTGAATGATCAGTGGGTGAGGTTGAACCTCCTGAGGTCCAGGGACCTGGGCCCGGGGTAAGCGGTGACACGGTTCAAAGAAGACACCGGAGACAAGGCTGATGGCGCAGATCCGATTTTATTGCGGAAGTATCAGCTGTTTTATAGAGCAGGCAAGAGGCGTGGCAATAGAGGCGGGCTAGGGGCATGGTTTGGATGTGGTACTATTGATGGGGGCGGTGTGGAAGTAAGAGGTCAGAACGGGACAGCCTAGGCAGGGTTATTTACTCAGTTTGCCGAGGAGTCTGAGTTTGCTCAGACTCGTTCCTCCTCCATGGCCGTCAACCAGACCTCTGTACCTCTTTTTCCCACAAGTGGGTTGGTGAAAATATAAGAGGGAAAATTTAAAATTCCTAGAATCAAATAAAATAGAAATACAACATATTAGTATTTCTGGGACACAGGAAAGGCAATTATAAGTGGGAAGTTTGAGTCCCTCCATAAAAAAGAATTACACAGAACTCAAATAAATAGCCTAAAGATTCATTTGAAGATCTTAACAAAAGAATAAAGCAAAAGCAGACCTGACAGAAGGAAATAATGAAGACCAGAGCTGAAATTAATGAAATAGAGACTAAAAGAACAATACACAGGATCAGTGGAACAAAAAGTTGGTTCGTTGAAAACATTAAAACATACTAGCCAAACTAATCAAACCAATCAAAAGAAAGTGAGAGAAGACCCAAATCCATATAGAGGTGAAAAGACAGATATTAAATCAGACACCACTAAAATCCAGAGATCATTAGTGATTATTTAGGAAATCTATAGTCTAATAAATTGGAGAATCTAGAAGAAATTAATATTCATAGACCAACATGGCCTACCAAAATTGAGTCAAAAACCTAAATAGATCAGTCAGAAGCAATGAGTCTGAAGTGGCAATAATGAGTCTCCTAACAAAGAAAAGTCCAGGACTAGATGGATTCACTGCTGAATTTTTAGCAGCCTGCCACAAAACCACTGATATTAATGCTCCTCAAACTATTCCATGATATAGTAAGTGGAGGAACACTAACAAATTCATTTGGCAAGGCATTCTGCAAGGCCCACTTTATGCTGATATCAAAACCTAACAAAGACAAAATCCTTGAAAATTCTTTATGCACATAAATGTGGAAATTCTTAGAAAATACAAACTGAATTCTATAACACATTAGAAAGATTACACACCATGATCAAGTTGGTTTCATTCCAGAGATGCAAAGCTGGCTCAACATGTGCAAATCAATAATTGTAATATACTACATACATAGAATCAAGGATAAAATTCACATGATTGCATCAATTGACACAAAAAACTTTTTCACAAATTTCAACATAACTTCATGATAAAAGCCCTTGAGAAACTAGGTATCAAAGGATTATAATCAATACAGTAAAGGCCTCATATAACAAATCCATAGCAACATCATTCTGAATGTAGAAAAAATAAAAGTATTTCCTTTAAAATCAGGAACAAGGATGTCCCCTCTCATCACCCTTGTTCAATATAATATTTGAAATTTTAACTAGCAAAATTAGGCAAGGGAAGGAAATAAGATATACAAACAGTAAAGAAGTCAAATTACCCTGATTTGTAGATGGTAGGATTCTATACTTAGAAGACCACAAACACATCACTAAAAGAATTTTAGAGCTAATAGATTCAGCAAAGAAGCAGAATACAAAATCAACATTAAAAAATCAATAGCTTTTCTATATATCAATAATGAACTAGTTGAGCAAGAAGTCAGGAAAACAATTCCATTTGTAATAGCTTAAAAAATATAATTGTTAGGAATCAACCTAACCAAAAAAGGTGAAACACCTCTACATTGAAAATTACACAACATTGAAGAAAAAAGTTAGACTCTAGAAGATGGAATGATAGCCCATGTTTACAGATCAGCAGAAATAATATTGTTAAAATGGACCTATTAACGAAGAGCAATCATTATAGATTCAATGCAATCACCATTAAAATTCTATTAACATTCTTCACAGAATTAGAAAAAAGCCATAAAATTCATTTGGAAACACAAATGACCCAAAATAGCCAAAGCAATCCTAAATGAAAAGAGCAAGGCTGGCAGTATCAAAACACCTGACTTCAAAGTGTATGACAAAGCCATAGTAACAAAGACAACATGCTACTACTGACAGAAAAACAGATACATAGAAGAATGGAATAAGACGGAGGACAAACAAACTCCTATATTTAAACCCATCTGATTCTTGCAGATAGAGCCAAAAACATGGTGGAAAAAAGATAGCTCCTTTAACAAATGGTGCTGAGGAAACTGGTTATCCATTTGTAGAAGACTGAATGCAGATCTCCATCTCTTGCCATGAATAAAGGTCAACTCAAATATACTCAATATAATGTTGGCTGTTAGCATGTCATAATGAGTTTTATTAGATTGAGATAAAGACTGTGTGCCTATTTTCTTCAGTTTTTTTTTAAATCAGGAATGGATGTTGGATTTAGTCAAATGCTTTTAATGCATCTAGTGAGACGATCATATGATTTTTGTCCTTGTTTCTGTTTATGTGATGTATTACATTTATTGATTTGTGTATGTTGACTCATTCCTGCAGTGAGGCCTTCTTGGTTGTGCTAAGATTGTTTTTGATAATTTGTTACATTCTGTTCATCAATACCTTGTGGGGAATTTTTGTATCTGTGTTCATTAAAGAGATTGGGCTCTAATTTTTCCCTTTTGGTTGGGTCCTACTTTGGTTTTAGAATCAGGATAATATTTGGTTTCAGGAATGACTCTGGGAGTACGCCTTCCCCTCCCATTTCATTAAAGACTTTGAAGAGTATTGGCATTACATCTTCTCTAAAATTCTTGTAGAATTTGGCAGTTAATGCATTAGGACCTGGGCTTCTCTTAGTTGGTAGTTTCTTAATTTACCTCTCCAGTTTCATTGACTGATATTGGATTATTCAGAATTTTTATAGCTTCTTGGCTCAGTTTTCACAGTACATGGCTATCTAGGAATCTACCAATTTCTTTTAATTTTCTATTTTATTTCAGTACAGGTTCTCAAAGTAGTTGGCCCTGAACTTCTGGATTTCAGAAGAATCAATTGTGATATTTTGGGGGGTAAAAGGAGTCAAACTCAGGACCTTGTGCTTGCCAGGCAGGTGCTTGTGCCACTGTGCTATATCCCTGGCCCTGTTGTGATTTTTTTAAATCGTGATTTGGGTCTTTTATTTCCTTAGCTTAGTAGGCTTAGCTGTTTGTCTATTTTGTTTATACTTTCAAAAAAAAGCGTCTTGATTCATTGATTCTTTCATTTAGTCTCAAAATTCATTTATTTTTGCTCTCATCTTCATAATTTCCTTCCTTGAGCTAGCTTTGGGTTTGGGTTGTTCTTGATTTTCTAGGATCCTGAAGGGCATCAAAAGATTATTTATTTGAGCTCACTGTTTTCAGAGGTGGGTATTCACATCTATAATCTTCCTGCTTAAGACTGCTTTCATTGCAGTCCGTAAGTTCTACTATGCTACACTGGCACTACTGTTTGATTCTAGGAACTCTCTAATTTCTTACTTAGTTTCTTCTGATTATTCAAGGGGGAATTTCCAGGTGTTTCCTGAATTCTTGTGGTTTCTTTTGCCACTGATTTTTAATCACTATAATCTGATAATATGCATGGGATAAATTCAATTCTTTTGTATTAAGCATGATTTATTAGCTAGTAGGTAGCCTATTTTAGAGAAAGTTCCATGTTCAGCTGAGAATTATCTTCTCTTGTTGGGTGAAATATTCTCTAGCTAACTATTAAGTCCATTTGTTCAAAGATTTGATTCAACTCTGATACTTCTTTATTGATTTTTTTTGTCTAGTTGGTCTATTTGTGGTAGTGGGGTATTCCTTTGCCTACTTGTCTAGTAGCATTATATAAAGTTGTGTGTTGATGTTTGGTACATAAATGTTTATCATTGTTTTTTCATAAATCCTTATAAGTGTTGTGTTTTCCTGTTGAACTATTCCCTTAACCAACTTGTATTGACCTCCTTTGCCTCTTCTAATCAGTTTTGGCTTGAAATCCACTTTGTCTGAAAGTAAAATGGCTACTCCTGTTTTTTGATGGCTTCCTGCTACATGGAATATTTTTGTTATCTTTTGATTTTTAATCTGTCAATCTATTTTTGAACTAAATGTGTTCCTTGTATATTGCATATACGGTTTTTTTTTGGTCTTTTTCTGAGACAGGGTCTCACTGTGCAGTACAGGCTAGCCTTGAGCTCACTTTGTAGCCCAGGCTGGTCTTAAAAGTCACAAGATCATCCTGCCTCAGCCTCCCAGGTGCTGGAATTACAGGCATGCACCACCATGTCTGGCTTGGGTTTTGTTTCTTGATCTATTCTGCCAATATTAAAAGATACTGACTTATTCCTGCCATTGCATTGTTTTCCTGTTACTGATTTTTCTATTTTTTTCTTATAGTTTAGCTGCCCATCCTGCCAGATGTAGTCATTCTTTTTTTTTTTTTTAAATTTTTTATTATAAAGAGAATAAAAAACAGTAATAGAATAAAGACATAGACAAAATAAAACAAAGCAAAACAATAAAAATGATACAGGCTTTCAAAAGAAAATGATAGGAATTAACAGTGGTATCTGGTAGTCATTCTCTTTGAGTTATTGGTATTGTTGGTTTGTCTCTTTCTAGGATATCCTTGAGAATTTTTTAAATTGTTCTTTGGTGGTCATAAATTTCTTGAGGTGTTCCTTGTCACAAATAAAACCTTATTTCTCCATTAATTTTGAAGGAAAGTTTTGCAGGGTACACAACAATTTTTCAGGGCTGGGGTATCAGATTCCTCCTGGCTGACAGGAACTATTTCTTTGTTTGTTCCCTAAATTTTATTTCCAGAGGCTAAATAAATCCTGGAGAGGTTGAGTAATCACTCACCACTTTGCCATTTTGGCAACTTTGTTAATTATACTTAATAACATTTTTAAAAAGGTTCAGTTCACTAAGAATGCATTGTTGTCCTAAATGTGAATGCATTTAATAAGATAACTTCGACGTACATGAAGCACAAATAACAGAAATGAAGAAAAACTTGAAAGTATTGATAGTTGAAGATTTTAACAGTCTTTCCTATGTAACTGATCAGTGAATCAGACACAGAGTTGAACAACTATCAGCTGGACCTTTAGGAACCCTACACTTAACAATTACAGAATACACATTTTCTAAGTGCATATTTTCTAATTGGGACATGCATTCAAATTAGTTTTTAATTTTCATCCTTGTAATTAAAGGGTACAAACACACTTTTACATTTATTAGGTACCCACCTATTGTGGTAGCTGCTGTTGGGGCTCTGCCCAAATCTCATTCACCAAGATAGTACAACTATACTACAACTGCTAAATAATAATAATAATAGTTTCTTACACTCTCCCTTTCTCAGGAAACTGGTTAATGGCAGCCATCTCCTCCTTTGGAAGTCACTTTGTTTGAAGTGCATGGAAGTATATGCTGCCTTACCAGAGGCAGCCTAAAGTCAGTGACTGATTGATGTGGGTGTACAACAGGCCGACATCCTCATAGGTTTAAATTGAGGCTAAACTTTTTCTGAAACTACATCTTAACTTTTCCTGTCCTATCCTATCTCACTTCCTCCTTTGCAGGAGTCTCCTGAAGGGAGCCTTTTATCAACTGCATAAAATTGACTTTTATCAGTTGTACAAAAATGTGTTTTAGGCTCTGCCATTATGGAATTCTACCTAGGACAGGTGCTTACCAGAAATGATCATTGAAAGGATAGTCTAGAAAAGGTGCTAGAGTCCCTGACAACTTTCATAGTGCAAGTGCTAATACTTTTAATACCATACAGGTAAAAAGAAGGAACTAGCCTGTATAAACATTTTAAATTGATTCTGGCATTCCACAGCAATGGTGAAGAGAGTATGGGACTATGGAACTGGGTAATTACTGTTGAGCACCAATGATTTAATAAAAAAGAATGACAAATTAGGTTAATTAAGCACCAACTTATAATAAGAATAAAAATAAAAAGTCAAACAGTTTAAGACTAGGAAGGTAACTTAATTATAAGGATAGAATTTACAAGGCTATCCTATTCCAGTCATGTCTTCTATGCCAGTCAGGCCTTGAAAGATATAACCTGGAATATTCTGGGCCTCTGGAAAGGACCCATTTGTGATGATGTAAAGGATTTAAGTGAGCCAAATGCCTTATAGACCAATTCTTTCCTTTCTCAGAACCTGGCCTCATTTTACTTCCAGGACACCATAACAATAAATAGTGTCATATCTTGGGATGGCCTCATGGGGAAATTTTGGGCCTGTTAAAATGATAGGAAGATTTAATGCTAACAGAGTGTGAGAGCATCTAGCTAGCTAAGACATTCTGTCAGAACTGGCATAGTGTGCTTGAAAATAAATCTTGAGGTGCTACATCAGAGAAAGTATGACATAAAAGTATGTATATTTGGGTTTTGCTGTTTTTCTATGCAATCTGACAATTTGTACCATTTACAGTATTTAGGCCATTTACATTTAATGTAATTAGTGAAGATTAAGTTTAAATCTATTATCTTACTCTTTATCTTAAGCTATTTTTGGTAATAATTTTCTCACCTTCATTAGGCTATAAGGAATGATTGTTTAAATTAAAATTTTTGATTGTAATAAGACATATTGTCATTAACCCTCCCTCAGAATACTCCCCTTTGCTTTGAAAATATTTACCCCATTGTTCTTGCCACTTTCTGAAGCAGTCTGGAAGTCCTCTTTTGTGACTGTCTTAACATGATGTGATTAAAAACATGGTAAAGCTACTGCCAAGTGCTACCCAATGGAAAGGCAGGCTTGTAAAAATATTATGATGTATCCTTAAGTACCTTATTCACTGGATCTTTTTTTTTTTTTTTTTTTTTTTGGTTTTTCTCCGGTACCAGGAACCGAACTCACGACCTTGCGCTTGCCAGGCAAGCGCTTTTGCCGCTGAGCTAAATCCCCAGCCCCATTCACTGGATCTTAGACTTCTGGCTGTTCCCCAAAGTTAAAATGAACATGAGAAGTAACCATTTTGAATTGATTCAGGATAGTGAGGCAGCCATGACAGCTTAACTAAAGATACTCATGAAAGAGAACTTCCAGAACTGCTTTAGAAAGTATCAAGAACAATGGGATAAGGGTATTTGAAGCTAGGGAACTATTTTGACAGGGATTAATGGCAACACAGTGTGTTATGGTTTTTGTCTAGATGCTCCTCCAAAGCCTCATGCAGTCATGGGGTGGGCTTCCAGAGTTTTTGATTGATCCATGGTCCAAAGCTGGCATTATGGTTGTGACTGTTATACCACCCTGGGGCAGGTAGGTTGCATACAGTACAAAGGAGGGAGAGGCTTCCTTGCTGCTCCTCCTTTTTAAGCTCTTGCTGTTTTTGCTGTCTTCCGTTCTGCTGCCATGAACTGTTGCTCTCTTGTACATGCCACCTGCCTTGGAGCCAGCTGAGTACAGACTGAAACCTCCACAAACTGTGAACTAAATAAACCTTTCTTTCCTTAATTTTGGGTGCCAGGTACTTTGTTCCAATAATGAGAGAAAAGTAACCAAGACACAGTGGTACCTTTGTTCACAAATGCTTCTGTGTGCAAACAAGTTGGTTCACAAAAAGAAGTACTTGACAAAATTTTGTTTTTGTTTACAAACTCTGAATCAGGTGACAAACTCTGAATCAGGTGACAAACACGACCACAACCATTTTCCCCACATAAACACAAACATGGCCATCTTTTCTCAAATCATAGAACAAGTTAAGTTTGTGAACTGAGGTACCACTGTATGTCTTTTATTGTAATAAATTTTTTAAAAGTTTTAACATTCACCATATTTTTGATCATACAATGTATAAACCAAAAGTGTAATTTTTCCTTTTCTTTGTGGCATAGTATATAATTTTAACTTAACATATCCAGTCTACCTTCAAGTGAGTTTTATTGATATCATACCTTTTCATGTAATAGTAAAAGAACCTTATAACAAAATTCTTCCAATTGATTTCAATAAGTTTTGTGCTAATTGTTATGTATTTTTACATGTATTATTATTTTAAATTGTCATTTATCTTTAAATATATTTTGTGATTTACTTTATTTTTTGGAACTTATGTTTTTATTAGTACATATTTACAATACATAATTACGTTTGTTTTAGGGGACTACTATATATCACATCTAAGTAATAAAAGTTTAAAAAACTACCAGTACAAATTTATCACTTCCAAGGCTATTTATTCATTGGGTATAATTTTCTATTTGTGGTAGGATCTTCTTTTAATATTTCTTATAGTGCAGGTCTTCTAATGAGTTCTTTGTGCTACACCTTAAAAAGTTTATATTTCTCTTTGAAAAATACTCTTGGTGTATACAAAATTTGTTTAGCTTTTGTCTTTTTTTTTTTTGTCTTTTTGAGACAGGGTCTGGCTATGCATTTAGGCTGGCTTTGAGCTCACTTTGTAGCCCTGGCTGGTCTTGAACTCACAACAATCCTCCTGTCTCAGCCTCCCAAGTGCTGGGATTAGAGTTGTGCACTACCACTCCTGGCAACTTTTTTTCTTTCAGTACTTTAAAGATGCTTATCTATTCTTTTGTAGCTTGCATTAATACCAAGAGAAATCTACCATTCTTATCTTTATTTCTGTGTACATATTGTGTCTTCTTTTCTCTGGCTGCTTTAAAAATGTTCTTTTTAACTTTTAAGCAACTTAAATATGAGATGACAATGTAGTTTTATCCAGTTTCTTGTGCTTGGGATTCAATGAGTGTTGGATCTGTTGAGTTATAAATTTCAGTAAGTTCAAAAAGTTCAGCTATTATCTCTTTGAATATATTTTTTGTTACCCTTCCAACTTACCTTAAGGATATCAATTACACATATATTAGGTCACTTGCAGCTGTTCTCCACCTCACTGATATTGTATTTTTCTGTGTCACTCTGGATACTTGTTATTTACATGTTTTCAACTAATCTCCTGTCAATCCATTCCAGTATTTCTTAATCTTGGACATGGTAGTTTTATTCCATCAAAG
The DNA here is from genome assembly GCF_000276665.1 of Chinchilla lanigera. Classification (NCBI taxonomy): domain Eukaryota; kingdom Metazoa; phylum Chordata; class Mammalia; order Rodentia; family Chinchillidae; genus Chinchilla; species Chinchilla lanigera. The sequence goes on from NW_004955484.1 coordinate 5,102,298, forward strand.
TTCCTTTATAAAACTTTTATTTACTTTCTATGAAAGTTCTTTTAAATCTTTCATATCTCTACTTAATGTGTTCCTGATTTCTTCTAATTTCTTCAACATACACATTTCACTTGTAATAGCTATCAACTAATTCTATCTTCCATGTCATTTTTAGTTGGTTGAGATTAATTTTTCATCTTAATATTTGTAGCAAGTATTTTGTCCCAGTGTGTACTTACTTTTTCATTTATTTTCTGTCATTCAAATTAGCAGACATTTTCAGTTTTTCTGAAGTTCAAATTATTTTTTCTTTTTATTTGTAGATCAAATGTCTTTCCTGTCAAGCTTGTTTTAGGCTAAAACTGTTTTCTTAAAACAAAGATTGTCAATTCAGAACTTTCCTGGTTTGTAAACTAAGTCACTACAGCTATCTATGCACATCTTTAGCTGCACCTTAGAAATTTTGTAAGGTGTTTTCTTTTTCACTCCAATAAAAATATTCTCTAATCCCCTCCCTGAGTGACTCTTAAACCCATTATTTAGAAATAGGTTTGATTTCTCAAATTTGAGATTTCCCAAATATCTTTCTTTCTTAATTTCTAGTTCAATTTGTTTGTGGTCAGAGAATATATTCATCTGAGTTGAGTATTTTTAGATTTGTTGATTTTTTATGAGTCTCAGGGTGATCCATCTTAATGTTCAATAAGTACTTGAATAAAATTGTGTTCTGCTTTTCTTGTGGGTATTTTTCTAATTTTAGTTTTTTAAAGGCAAATATTTAAAAATAAAATTTCACCAAAAGAGTAAGTATGCCATGTAAGGGTAGATTCAGAAACCTGATGATTTACTGTATGAATTTAAAATCCAAATATTTTTTATAGGAAATATTTTAATAGTGAGTTCTCAGTCTGAACATAATGAAGTACATGTTCACGCAGCTAATAATGACATAAGAGACCAGGCACCACCAAATGAATGAAGGTAATAAGTTACCTTCACATATGCTTCCCTGCCAATTTGTTCACAAAGTGATCTAATAACTCATTCTTGATACTCTAGTTACATTGGTCTTATCTTGGTTCTTCCACATAATTATATTCTTTACCTGCGTCAGGATTTACTGAAAATACTTTCTAGGTGGGAAATACGTTCTCCTTTTTGTGTAATCTCTTCAACTTTCAGAGTTGACCCTGAATTCACTTTCTTAGGAAGTCATTTTGACATGTCCTTCAAGAATCAAATTCTGCTGCTATGTAATTTCTTGGCAGCCTATACCTCTCTATTATAGAACTTACAATGATAATGAAAAATTTAAGGCAAGATGAAGTCCTATTATCAAATACGTTAATGACTTTTCACAAGTTCATAACCATGTACTCAAAAAAATCATCAAAATAAGTTATGGAGTGATCAACCAAAGTGACTCAACTAAAACCTGGTTTTTACTGAATAGTATTTCCTTTTGAAGAGAACTCTGAAAGCAGAATTTTACCTTCATAAGACTGTTGATTGGATGACCCTTCCACATCAATGTCTAAGACATATCAAATATGGCACGAAGCAGGACATACCAAAAAACAATCAAAATGAGAAGTTCCATTCTTCATAGATTCAGACACATAGATAAGTGTCTGTTTCTCTAAGATATTCTTTGATTGAGAAAAGAAAATCCACGTGTAGATAGCACGTTTGGCTTTAATAAGTTTTTGTTTTTTAAAGCTAAATCTAAAAATTAGGGATTCAGGGTCCAAGTTTCTTGCAAAGTTTTAGGCAAAAAAATCAATGTGCAAATAGAGGAAAAATCTTTGTCTTTCATGAACATTTGAAACCTTAATTTCTTAAATTATACTTGGCAATGTTAGGTATTATGAGGAAGAACTTGTAGGAAAATATACAAAGCTTTCCTAGCAATGGAGGTGGAAGAGCTGCATTGGCAATGTCTCTTAGGCTTACTTTGTAAATTATGTGAAACACTTTTAGACAGACACTGGCACTCATAAATTATACAGCTGATTTGCATATTCCAGTCATGAGACATTATGCAAAGTGACATGATTTACATAATGGATTCCTCTTGTCGCTTCACTTGCTGCATGCTTTTAAAAAACAAAATGAAATAAATGAAAGCATGAAAAGGTGAAAGCATCAAGTTTCCAGCCTTGCCTTTCTGCTTTCCTACTACACTATCAGTTGCTTTCATTTTATTGGGTGGAAGCAGACAGATAGCAAAGATATACTCATACAAACAAAAAAACAAAGGGCTTTGGTATGGATTTTGTTCTTAATTAAAATTTACCTACTTTCTCACTGAAATCTTTCACCATAAGTAACTCATTTGGGTCAACAGGAATGGAAAACAAAGCACTGAGGTATAGATAAAAACTTATGGAACTTTCTCTTTAAAATAAAAATCTCCCATGCCAGTAATATTAAGGGAAGGTATAGCCTTTTTCTTTTGAAACTAAACAATAAACATATAAATAAACAAAGGTACAAGATTAAAAGGCACCAGATATTTTCTTGTTGCTGGGGGGAAAAAAAAGCCTATTGGAGACGAGATAAATGGTTTAGGGGAGGGTTTTTCCCTCCTCTAGGTGAACTTCAGGAGGGTTTTCCCATTTTGAAAGAGGAAGGGAGAAGAAAGCTAGGGTTGTGTTTTGATTATTTAACAAAACATATAATGGCTACATATATTGCAAAGGATGAGGCAGTGCCACGTCGACTTCTGTCGGCTCTACTCCAATAAGCAAGCAACGTTCCCTTAGCAGTTGCTAGTCTTGCTGCGGGCTTTCCCTGCCCCCCTGCACCAGTGTGAAAGGCAGAGTGTGCCAAGCGGCTGGCGTCTGTACCCTGTGGGAAAAGTTAACTGTAATTCTTCGGCTTTTAAAATCAATTAACCCGTGTGTTAATTAACGTCAAGTCGACGGGAGGAGGAGAAGAAGGGGAGGGAGGGAGGAAAGAAAAAAGCTGCAAGGGCGGATGGCAGAAGAGTTGGCACGGTGCCATCCATTCAGGGGCAACGCCACAGTTTCGTGTGATAGCAGCAGCGGGTATATGTTACGGGGCCCTGTATGCGGGCCAGACAGTGCAGTAAAGCCAAGGGAGATTATCCAGACCCCCAGGAGCGAACAGCAAGCAGCAACCGAAGGCGCCAGTGCCAGGATTACAGCCTGGGCTGCTCCAACTTGGGCTTCCTCGGACCCTGGGAGTCGGCTACTTGGGGTCTGGGGGTCTTCCACACCAAAGAGGCACAAAGCTGACTTTAATCACTTTTTTCCTTTAAACTTGATTCTGCCGCAGTGGAGCCAGCACAGCGGATGTTTTCACACCCAGCAAGACAAAGGCCGTCGTCTCCGCCATGACACTGTTCTGTTCCAAGCAGAGGCCGGGATCCTGGACTTCTTCAAAAATCCAAAAGAAGCAAGGAAAACAAACAACAAATACGGCAACAAACAGAAAAAAATTAACAACCACCAAAATCGTTTGCCCGCTTGCCCATGCCAGGGGTGATCTGGGCATCTGTTGCAGCAGAAGGCGTTTGGGGGGGTTTTTTTTTTTTTTTTTTTTTTGGCAAGCTGTTGGCTTGTTTGCTATTCAACTTCGTTTATAATTAATTTTAAGAAAACATCATTCAGCCTAGTCAACAACAAACAAAGAGAAAAAGCAGACATCGGAAGAGAAATGCCATAGGAAGCGGCATGAACGCATGCCACAGCGGGTGCCACTTGCCATTCGGAAAACCTCAGGGAAAGATGCCAATTTTACAGCTCCGAAGAAGGCAGAGAAGAGAGCATAAAGGTCTACAAATAGAAATCATGAGGAAAGAATACTGCTTTTACAATCCTGGACTGCACTTGCACACAGCCTCTGCCGAAAGAAGAGAGGGAATATTTAAATGAAGATATAGACTGGTATAAATGAAAAGATAGGCTCCTATCAATTGCATTTAAACCTATGTGTATGGATGGATGTGTATATAAATACACATGTTTTCGGACAAATTAAAGGCTTAGATACGTATATATTTATTTTTGTCTTATAGGTATGGGTATGTATATAGGTGTATATGTTTATGCATATACATGCATATGTTGGGTGGATGTGTGAGAAAAGGGAGAGGAAGGCAGAGGAGAGAGAAGGAAATGTATGTATGTGGATGTACATATGTGCATACATCCTACTTTTTGACCCAGGTATACACAGAAGACAAAATAAAAATCATACTCCAGCAGCAAGCAGGCAGCCAGAGATTTATCTACATTCACTGCTATCACCAGGGAGATGAATGGGGCCGATCTGAAGCCCTTTTACAAGATCCACTATGGGAGTGAAGGAGGAGGAGGGATGCCACACAGACAAGCACAAACTTGAAGGCAGAGGGATTTGGAAGGGGCTACTGAGGAAACCCTGGTGTCATAACGCAGGGGAGAAGAAGGGGGAAGAGGCTTGTCTCTGTGTTTTAGGTGGTTGTTTTTAAAAAATCTGCAAAAGGGTTTCAGGGAACGGCTGGTACTTACGTTGTCTGCGCTGCTGTGAATCCTGAAAGGTGTTCTGTTGGCACCGGGCGCTGAGCCAGGGGCAGGCGCTGGAAACAAAAGGGAAAGGCAAAAAATAAAGTCATTCAATGGGAATATTAATTGCTGCTCTTGTGGATTTTACAAAACACACAAACTGTTTTCTTTCTTTTTTTAAAATGTGGATTGGCGCGTGTCCCTTTCGCATGGAATATACAAGTAGTATGGGATTTACAGCCCAGTTACGGGACTCAGGATTAACCGCGCTGGCATCTTTTGGGCATATTCTTCCTTTTAATGAATGAGCTTTCGCTGTTAATGAGGAATAATCGTTTGCCTAATGAGCTTTGAAACATTAAGAGAAAAGAGGTGTTTTTTTTTTTCCCCCGTTAATCGCTCTGGTGCGACTGCATGGATGGATTACAAAAGACAGCAATATGAACGCAGTACGAAGGGTGGGGGGACCTCTCCTGGAGTGGGGAAGCACCGAGATGGGTGATGTGTCCCTGCATCTTTTCTCCTCTCTTTCACTCTCTCTGCCAACTGCTATGGGTTTCCATAACTCCGCAATCAAAGTGGATGATCGGGAAGGATTATTACAAAGAGTGAAGCCTCCGCTGTTAATGTCTCCAGTGTTTAATCATCATACAGTAGAATGGTTTTATGCATATTTCATTTGCATATCATTAAACTGTGTTAGCAAGGGGCATTCAGAGCCAGGAGAAGTACAAAGTTGGGGAGAGAGGGAAGAAAAAAAAACGGCCCCTATGATGCTTATCTTCAAACAGGAACTTGTTCCATGATCTGTCTTCTACTTTTGCTAAAATCATTATGACTTGGAAACCTTTGAAGTTGGATACAATCTTGGATTCTTCTAATTCCTGCAGAGCAGTATATTTTAAAAAAACAGCAGAAATGTTCCTGCACTAGACAATTAAAGGAATATAAACTCCAGTGGGTTGAAACTAGTAGCTCTTTGGGGAATGCAGAGGCAGAGGCTTCTACAAATACCAACACTTAAAAAAAAATAAAGAGCATCATATTAAAAACCAAGAAAATGAAGACAAGAAATATTAGCGTGTGGATTATATTTGTTTCTTTTGGGGGGTAATGAACTAAAGAAAATGAAGAAGCCATCGGTAATTTATCCCTTCGTTAATGAACAGTTACCTTTATGTATGTGTTTGTGTTATCCTTTCATTTTGAAGAGGGTTGTTGTCACTTTTGAAGAGATTAGTCAATTATTTTGTAGTTCTGATCTTTTTACCCGGCACCTGACAGGAAAGGAAGGTGGTGGTTAGGGAACGTGTGAGTAGTGAGAGCTTTGCGGGGAGAGAAGGAGTACAGTGAGCTCTTTGTAGATCTTATACATGCACAACATATTAATTGGGGGCTTTTAAGGCTCCTTCAATAGGCTATTTCATTCCTGGTAAATAGCAGCTGGTTAGCCGCTGTTGGTGACTCTTCAAATATCATTTTTATTCTGTCACTGTTCTTGTTGTTGTCTTGTTTTGTTTTTTCTCAGTCAAGAATGAGCACATAATATTACTCATTCTTTACTGAGTCTCTTTTTCTCCTCCATCTTTTTCACTTCCAATTTCCAAACTGTAAAAGTGTTGGTTTAATATTGAATCCTGGTGCACAATCTAACTGGCACAACTTGATTTGGAAATGAGATGCTGTTTTATATTTAAATTATCTCCGCTCCTCCCTTATCCTCCAAAGCTTTGTCTCTGCTATGAATATTCAGAGGAGGCATGATGTGATTACACTGTACAATTACTCCTATCCATGGTAGTGTCAGGAGCTGCTGGGGAGACAGAGAGCCAGGCAGGCTCCAACCCAATACAGAGTTTTGTTTTCACTATTTTTCCTATCTCCTTGGCGCTGTGGCACATGCAGATGTCGCTGTTGTTCTTTATAAAGCTCTAATGATATGCAAAAGCATAACGACTTGCCTTGGATGCAGAGCATCAACGAAATATTATAGATGTCTTTAAGAAAGGGGGAGAGAAAATCCTGACTGAAGGAATGTCCACATAAATTATTTTTATTTAAATGAATTCAAAGGATGGGGTGAGGGCAAGTCAGAGTCACATGGAAATCATGCATAATATTAATATGCATAAAGAATTCTCACCCAGGAGAAGCTCCTCACTATAGCTCATGGGACAAACAGGTTCATTAGGAAACAGCTCTGAGCGACTACAGCATTTTGCTATTTCATTTTTTTTCCTTATTTTAAAAGAAGCGTCAGACAGATGTGTTTTCTTTGCATGGCAGCAGTGAGATGGATCCAATCTGTGAAATTTGCTGCACAAATAGCACTTCTAATGGAAACTGGAGCTAAACAAGGGCACGGATATGGAAGGGAGGGGAGAAGAGAGAATACATGAAGAGGACTAGATTCAGAGCCACTGCATGGCATTCTGTAGGACATAAGTTTTTCAGAAACCATCTTTGCTTCATTAGCCCCAGATGTGGGCTCCTGGTGCAGAGAGCTATCAGGGTTCACCAAGATGAGCACTGAGACAGGCCCTTCTAGGTCTGAGGCTGAGGAAAGCAGCAGCAACTTGGTGCCTGTCCCCACTCCCCCAGCTGTCTACAGCTCAGAAGCCAAAAGCTCAGCTACTCCTAATTTGGAGATGCAGTAGAGTGCCTCCTGGTCCAGGTATTTGTGAAAGAGGGAATTCTTGGTGCTATCGTAGTGTATGTTGCTAAAGAGCAAATGGAAACATTTGGATGCTTAGGGAGGCCTGATAATTTTTATGATGGTTAATTCTCAGGATAATGATTACTGTGGTCTCTTAACCTTTTTTAGAATGTTGAAATTAGAAGTTTATATTGGTGCATGTTTACAGTAAATAGAGGCAGACCAATAGTGAATGAGCCTGCTGTGTGAGTTCAGAATTGATAAAATATTTGACCTATTGCTCATGGCCTCAAAACATTAATGAAGAAAGAAAAAGCAGAAACAGCAGTCAGAAAAGAGATTTTGTAAGTTACATTCATAAATTCAGGTTAAAACAATTGTATACTTCTGTTTAAATTACCTAGAGCTGGTTTTGATTTGATCTGCATATCGGTATAAATTTCTACTTAATGGAATAAGATTGACCTAGAATTGGCCTCTCTAATTACAAGTATGTTCTAAATTCTGCTGCTCTTTACCTATAATCTCCAAAACTATATTTGTCTTTTTAACACACACACACACACACACACACACACACACACAATTTTACCCTGTTGTTACAGTGTACAAAATACAGAGTGCAGAGAATTGATGGTTACTTGGTGAATGACTAATTATTGCAGCCTTTAGTATCTTGTCCTGTTTCTGCTATCAGAATTATGGCTATTCAATTTTGAAACAATACACATAAAGAATTTAGCACCAGATTTGTGTATAATAAGCACTAAATAATTGTTAGATTTTATTACCGCTATTATTATTTCAGTATGTTGTTTGCTATTTGAAAAAAATACAGAAAACAAAATACTCAGTTTTACCTGTTACTCCTAAATAGCTATGCAGATAAAAGTTTTTTTTGAGAAAGTATTAAATAGCCATCCATAGTGGACAAACTATGAGTGATCTGTAATCATAAGTCAAACTATAGCTCAGACTAAAGCATAATGGGTGCATGACAGGAGTCCTTTTAAAAATGAATAAGATCTGAAATGATGACCATGTTGCATGACATAATAAGAAAGTCCTATGATGGTTTGTGTGGAGGGTTATGGAAACTGAAAAGAGAGACAAAGCTAACTTTAGTCTTTGTTAAAAAATGTTACATTTTAAAATAGGTAATAAATTTAACTATATTTACTGTTAATAATTGAAATAATGTAGAAAGAAAAAAGTTGCTTCCTTTCCTCTAGCTATGAGTTGCTGATCCTGTCTCCAAATATATAATCACTGCTACTGATTACTTGTTCATTCTGCCAGATATTAATATATCATGACCAGATTTTAATATATTAAAATATTAATGTATTTTCTCTACTTTTTACACAAATGGTGATTTTTAAAAGATTCCTTATAAATTTTAGCAAACAATAAAATTCATCTCTGGATAGATGAATGTCCTCATTACCAGTAAAAATGCCAATTGTTGTTTTATTCCAATTATTTTTTCTCCTGTCTTATTTCATTGGTGAGGTTGTCTAGTACAAGTCTGAATAGAAGTAGTGAATGAACATCCTTGCCTTATTTCCAATTTTAGGGGACATCCATGGTCTTGGGGAGAAAAAGAATAGTTTTTCATCATTAAGAGATATGCGCTTTACCATATGAAAAAGGTTTCTCTTTATTTCTAGTTACTAAAGATTTTTGTTCTTTGGACAAGGATCTCACTGTATAGTTGGCTTTGCCTTGAACTCACTATGTAGCTGAGGCTGGCCTTCAACTTGTGCCAGTCCTCCTGCCTCAGCCTTCAGAATGCTGGGACTACAGGGTGGCATCACAACGCCAGACACAGTTATCAAGATTTTTTTAAAAAATTGTGAGTGGCTACTAAACTTTGTTGAATGCTTTCTCTGCCCCTACTAAAGCTAAGAACAATTTAAATGGAGCTTTCAGCATAGTGGATGACTGATTTTCATATGTTAAATGAACCCTGCAATCCCTGGACAAATCCTCTTTTGACTATGATGTATCATTCTCACATTTTGCACTATTTGACTTGATAATATTTTGCTAGGGTTTTTAAAATCAATGCACATGAGAGATATTGGTCCATAGTTTTCTTTTCCTGTAATGACTTTGGTATTGTTATCAAAGTCTTGCTGCCTTCATAGAATGAGTTGAAAAATATCCCCTTCCTCTACACTCTAAAAGAGGTTCATGTAAAATTGTCATTATTTTGTCCTTAAAGATTACATAGAACTCACCAGGGAAGCTATGAGGCCAGGGGATTACTGTGTGGGCAGTTTTGCAATTCAAAATTCAAATTTTAAAAAATGATCTAGGATTAGTCAAGATTTCTTGTGTCATTTTTAGTGAGCTTTGCTTTTTTTAAAAAAAAAATTGCCCACTTCATTTTAGTTATCAAAGTCATTGGAAGAAAGTTGCTTGTAATATTCTACTATCCATTTTTTTGCCCATGAGGACTTTTAGCGATGCCATTCTTTCCTTTATCATGGTGATTTGTGTTTTCTTTCCTTCTTTTTCCCCTGCGGATTGAATCTAGGACTTTTGCACTGAGCTTCATCCCTACAGTTTTTTTTTTTTTTTTTTTTTTTTTTTTATATTGAGACATCGTCTCATTAAGATGCTATGTTGTCCAGGCTGGATTTTAACTTGCAATGCTCCTGCCTCAGCCTTCCTGAGTTCTGGGATTACAAGCTTACAATACCTTGATCAATCTTTTAAAAATCCAATCTATTGGTCATTTCAAATAATTTACTCTGGTTGTTGATTTCCTTTTGACTTCTATTTTCAATTTTATAACTTCCTTTTTTCTATTTAAATTTCTTCTCTTCTGGGTTTGCAAGGTGTACTATTAGACAATTAGCTTGGCACTTTTCTTCATTTCTAATACAGATATATAAAGCTATACACTCTAAGAACTGATTTAGTTGTATCCTATGCATTTTCATGGGATGTGTATTCATTATTATTTAATTAAGGTTTGAAAAAGTTCTGTCATTTTTTCTTTGATATATGTTATTTAGAAGTGTGTCGTCCAAATTTCCAAAATATTTAATTATTTCCCATGACTTCCTGACTTGATACCATTGTGTTCAGTGAATATATTCTGCATAATTTCAACTCAAGGCTTGTTTTATCCCTGGACATATGGTCTATCTTTTTAAAACTCCATGTGCATTTGAAAATTGACTGCTGTTCTGCTGTAGTTGATTTTCTGTTATATCTTTCTGTTACACTTGATTTTTAAAATCTACTTAAATTTTGTCATTTTCTTCATTCTGCTTTCTTTGGGCTTTATTTGCAATTCTATTTCTGAATTATTGAGACGGTATTTTTAGTCCTTTTAAAAATACACATTTAAAGGCTGCGTATTCTCCTGTAAGCTTTAGATATAATCTACAGGTTTTCATTTGTTATATTTTCATTATCATTTGGTTTAAAATGCTTCCTACTTTAAAATCATAGTTTCTCCATTGGCTTATACAATATTTAGAGGTATGTGGCCTAAATTCCTAATCTCTAATGATTCATAAATTTTTATTTATCCACCATTATTGGTTCTAGCATTTTATAAAATCGCTTTCTAAATCTCTGTGGTAATAGTACTTGAAAAGATTTCAATATTTTCACTTTTAAAAAAATATTTTCACTTTTTGAGACTTGCTTTTACTGTCAATTTTGGTAAATACCTATTTGTAAAGAATGTATTTTACCATTGTTGTAGCATATTACATATAACTAAGTTACATTGGATAACTATGTTGTTCAGTTCATCTGTATTCCTAATGATTATTTTCTCTGCTTGTTCTGTTCATTACCAAGGGAAGTTATGAAGTTTTTAATACCAATGTAAATTTTTGGGTGTTTTTTTTTTAGTACCATTAATTTCTGATATATATATATATATATATATACACACACACACACACACACACACACACATATATGTTTTGTGGCTATTTAATTAAGTGCACATAAATTGAGGGTGATTATATCATTCTGTAGGATTGACATTTTAATAATTACATCATCTTTATCTCTTACTTGAAAGTCTACCTTACTTAATGCTAACACAGTTAATTAATACTAGTAAATATTTTTGTATAACTGGGTTATGTTTCTCTCTTGCTGTTCTTCTCTATCCTTTACCCCTGTTGGATTTTGTCTTTTATTTAGACAATCCCTTAATTGAAGAATTAAGTCAATTTATGTTTAGTTTAATGTAATTGCTGGTATATTTTGAATTATAGTCATGTCACCTTACTATTTTTCCTCTTTGTTCTACCAAAGGTATGTTTTCCATAACTTTTTGCATTCTGTAGGATTAATAATTTTTTTCTTGGACTGGAGGAGTAGCTCAGTGGTACAGCAGTTAGAAGACTTGTCTAGCATAATCTAGGCCTTGGAGATATGTATAAGTTTGTTCCATTGTTTCCTTTATTAGCTTGGTAGTAATAAATCACTATTAAATGTTACTCAAAATATTGTAACATCCCCTCAATTACTGCAGTCTAGATCAGTTAGTACTTTTATCATTTCCCAGATAATGTTAGACATGTAGACTGGTATCATTTTTTGTGTTATTGACTTTTTTTTAGAACTAGACATTGAACTGAGGGCCTTTGCGCTCATCTGCATCCCTAGGTCCCTGCTCCCCTTTTAAAGTTTTGAGACAGGGTAAATTACTAGTGTGTTGTTTGTGTATTTTAAACCTCACAAACTATTTTCATTTTTTTATTATTAAGCAGTCAGGAATCATTCAGGTTCACCCATGTGTATGTCTTTGTTTCTTCTTCCACGTTCATGTTTCCTCCTGAGATCAGTTTTCTTCTACCTAAGGAATTCCCTCTGGTGTTTCTTTTAGGTCAAGTCTGCTCTGTAAAGTTCCCTTAGTTTTTATTTATAAAGTTATCTCATCTTCAGTTTTGAAAGATATTTTCACTGCATATAGAATTTTACATTGGCAGTTACTTTCTTCCAACATTTTAAAAGATTTAAAAGATGCCTTTCAATTGTCTTTTAGGCTCCATCACTTCTGCTAAGAAGTCTGTTGTTAGTCTTAACACTGTAATGTCTTTGTTGTTTCATTTAAGATTTTTTTTCATATTTAACCTTCAGTAGTTTTACTGATACATGGAGGTGTACTTTTCCTTTTCTTTTTTGAGACTATATATTCCACACTAGTCTTGAACTTGCTATGTAGTCCCGGCTGGCCTCTAACTGGCAATGATCCTCCTGCCTCTGCCTCTTGAGGGCTGGGATTACAGGCATGCACCACTATGTCCAACTCCTTTTACTTATCTTGCCTAGGATATCTGTAGATTAATATCTTTCCTCCCTTTTGGAAATTGCTAGTCATTACCAGTTTGAACATTACTTTTGCCATAGTCTTTCTTTTCCTTCTAGGATCCCAATTATACTTATAGTAGATATTGTTATGGTTTAGACCTAAAATATCTTCCAAGAGTCTCATGTCTTTAGGGGTAGAGCCTGGTCAGAAGAGGCAGATTACTATGGGGAGTGACCTGGAAGAGTATAGTCTTGTTCTTGGCTCCTCCTTTTTCCCTCTGCTTCCTGCCTACCATGGTTTGAGTAGCTTTCCTCTGCTAAATTTTTCCACTATGCCATTTTCTGCCTTGGAGCTAACCAACCATCAGATAAATAAAACCATGAGCCAAAATAAACCTCTCCTCCTTTAAATTGTGGGTGATAGGTATATTGTCCCTGCAATAGTAAAGTGACTAATACAGATATTTTTAGTCTCTTTTTCCCTCTACCAAGGCTTTGAGATACATAGTCTTGAAAAGTTGTTAAATTGTTTAAGTTGTGCTCTTGCTATGCTGTTAAACTGGGTTTGAATTTATGATCTTCCTGCCTCAGCCCTCCAGAGTGTTGGGAATGTCTTGTGTATTTTATGCTGTTTACTACCATCCATTATTTCTTTATGCTTTGGCTTGAATATATTTTACTGATCTATCATGCAGCATAAAAATCCTCTCTTCATTTGTTCCCAATGATTTAAGCTACTGTGTCTTTCAGTTCCAGAATATTGACTTAATTCCTTTTCTAAAGTTGTAGTTCTTGCATTTTCCAAAATATTATGATTTAGAGCTATTTGAAGAGTCTTATTTGATAATTCTAATATCTGGTTCACTTCAGGTCCCCTCTTTTGGCTTGTTTCTTGATGTTCCTAGAAAGTACTGAATGGTTGCCAAACACTGTGTGTGAAAAAAATTTTAGAGGCTCTGGGAAATATCTTTCTTTCAAGAAAGATTTATCCTATCAGCTAGGAGGTAGTGGCACAAAACAGCAACAGACTAGTTCAATCCATAAAAAAGTGAGTTGACTTGAAGCTAGATTACAGTCTCTTAAAGCTCAGATATGGCGCTATGTCTATAGGCAGGAATGAAATATCATGCAAGAGATTGCAACCAAATGGCCAACTTTAGGATTATCATATGATTTTCAGCTAATCATCACATGTGTATGTTTTCAGATACATACAAAATGTAAATATTTCTTAATTTTCCATGAAACAGTAATAGTATTCTCCAGAAGGCCAAAATAAAGTAAGTGAACTTAAAGAATGCATATAAGGAATTTTGTTTTTTGAGGTAAAATATGCTCTATACTAACAAACACCAAAGGTGATCTAAAAAGTTTCCATTGGTCTTTGTGAAAAATAGAAAATACTATTTTAGTAGAATCAGATGTTACCTGAAAATGAACGAGCCATAATAGAGAATATTATATGACCTCTCTTGCTATCTTCCAAATTTGAGTATTGTAAAACATATGTATTTAATGCATATATGTAATTATTTATAGATAGGCACTTATTTTTTTTCTAATGAAACATGTCTAGTTGTCCATTTACTGGAAATTAATGCAAAGCAAAAGTGGTTCACGCTCTTGATAAACATAGACCTATGGGTTTTATCATGTTATATCTCTAATTATGACAGTTTTTGGTCTCAAAAATAAGCTAGCAGGTTTGCTAAGATTTTGGGGGGCAATATTTGCAGAGATTATAACAACACTATTTAAGAGTGTCCTCCTTTAAAAATCTTTAATGCTAAAGAACTACAGATTCAAAACACATAATTAGGGAATTAGTCATATTATGAACTAATTTTTTACTTTGTTATATGCTTCACTCAGAATTAATAAGCTCCTTTGTATATTTAAAATAGTATTTTTTCATTTTAAAAATCACTTGGAATTTTTCAGGAAGCCCTTTATCACACAGAACAAAATATACCTGGTTTTGGGATAAAAATGCCACAACTATTAATAGAATTGTAATAAAAATGCTTCAAACTCATTACCATTATTGTAATTTAACATTTATCTAAGACTTTACAATGCAAAGGCACTTTCATATAGTGTTTCTTTATATAGAAAGACATCACAAGAACATGAGTTGATACTATTTTTTTCTCCTATGAATAGTGGTACTTTTGAAATGGAGAAAGCAACCATTCTTATTACTTTATTGTTAAAAAAAAAGGGCAAATTTTTTACTAAATTTTCCAAAAGGCAATATGGCAAACTACAGGTTCTGGGATTTACAGGATCTATGGTGAATTTCAGTTTTATTCACTTACTAGCTATGTGACTTTGAGCAAGCTACTTTATATGTGCTTCATTTTCCTTATCTGTGAATTAGAAAATCTGACCATACAGAGTTAGACTAAGTGAAAAAATTTTTACACATCCTAAAGCAACAGCTCATATAGTAAAAACTCAGTAATACTAAAAACAATGAGTAGTAAAATTATCTATTGCTTTTCACGACCTTAACATTTCAATAAAATTTAATATACAACATAAATTAATTAAAGATGAAACAATGACTGGTCTAGTATCACATATCAAATCAGGAGGAGAGATAGGTAGAGGCAATAGTCTGTTATAGAAGGAAATGAGACAGTGCAACCAAGGAAAGTGGAGCTCATTAGGAAAGCCTGAGATCATACCTAAGCCATTTTACATTTATGATATTTAAACAATGTAGAAAGTTATAGTAAGGGCATTACAGGCAATTTCGCTTTAGGAAGAATAAAATGAAAGAAGATTTCTGATGTGAATGTTGAATGAAAGAAGAAAATGGAATCATACCTGTGAAATATAGAATGGTTTCACATATAATGGGACAGAGTGTAAGAAACATGAGGCTGGAATGATCTGATTCCTATAAGCAAATTAACTCACTTAGATCGATTATATAGATAATTAGAATAAGGATAAAAGATTGACCTACACAGTTGGGCATAAAAATATCTCTTCCAGAGGAAAAACACCCTAATGAATCTTCTCACAAATATGTGCTGTCAGTTAAATACGAGATTTCAATTTAAAGTGTTTACTGTTTAAAGAAACCCATCACTATTATCATATAAACAAATGAAATTATATGCCCCATTTACATAAAATTAATATCATCTTTGTATTAACATTCACCTACTTTTATTTCCTTTTAATGTTCTTCTTTAGACAGAGTAGAACATTTAGATTAGGAATTAGCATTATTTGAGGGTCCATTATATACCAGGTGTTTATATAAATTGCCCAAATTTATGCCTATACTAAAGATTAAAAGGCTAGGTAATACGCTTGAAGTATTGTCAAATTCACGGTGGAAGGAGTATATAAGATTTTTTAGCTTCCAAACGGATATTACACCTCCAGTGTCTCCATGCTTTATCCAAATGTATGAGGCACTGAAGAAATGTTTATTCTGGAACTTGCCAATTTATGCTTCTTGTCCTTTTCTGAGGGAATTCATAATTCGTAGGGTTTCAAATTATATTTAAATATCATAGAAAAATTACAATAGTGTGCTTGAAAACTTTGTAGCAGTTGTGCAGAGCACAATAAGCACTCAGTAAGAATCACACTTAGCTGATTTTAAAAACAAGTCATAAAATATTGAAAATCATTTTCACAGAAAGTAAATCAACTGACATTCAAAATTAAAGTGCAGAATTATATAAAAAGAGAGAAGAAAACTAAGGAATTGGTATATTATCTTTATCTTTTATGATTCCCCTAGACAAAGGAAGTCAGAGCAAAGAAGGAACCGTAAGTGCTCACTGTAAATATACATTTAGTCTACAGATTTGGAGCTGTTTTGCCCATTGGGTCAGTGGAGACAGGTGATAGTTCTGTGCCACAATTCCAAAGCTCATCTTCTTTACCCCATCAATTTGCAGCTTAGAAGGGGTAAAGACCAGGGATGAGATACTGTACTCCCAAGAGCAAGGCTCTGTTTTCCTTCCTGTCATTCTTTCTACCCCCTAGAATAAATTGCTACTTAAAGAAAGGAAAGTCAAACATTTATGAAACATATTGCTGTTTAGAAAAAAATAAGAATTGTTTTGCAAATAGTAGCACTATTAAAAGAAGGGAGCGAGAATAGTATCCATCATTTATATTACATATAAGCAGTTTATTAAAGAATTAAATATTTATAGACTATAAAGCCAGGCAGGTGATGAGTCGCAAACAGCTTGCTGAGAAGTACATTATAAAACAATGAGTCTGTCAGTGATTGATAAAGAGTGGAAAGTGCAAATGCTTTGTAAAATCCCTAAGTTAGGTATGAATTTCCAGGCTAGCAAACTAGCACACAGTAGCCAGCAATGTCACACCAATTCAGGCTCAGGTATATGCCAAAAGCCTTCACTGAACAAAAACTACACTCTTCGATCCTTCCATCTCCATCTAATATACAGGAAAATGTGGCAAAGCAGAGAACTGCAAGTGCTTTATGGATGCTCACTTTCAAGTAAATAGATAATAACTTAGATACCCACATAATTTATCTCATTTTCTTCCTAGATAAATAAGTGTATATAAGACAAAGAAATCCCTGCTACCTTTCTGTGATCAACTGAAAGATCAGAAAATCTAATCTAATTTGTTCAGTTGAGAAGACACTGGGATTTAAAAGTAAAGTGATCTATCCAAGTTTACATAGCTAGTTAATAACAGAATCACGATTAAAACTTGGGTGTCCTATCTCCTAGATCAATATTGTTAATATAGCACCACCTTCTTTCCTCAATGCCTTTACAGAATTAGAATTGTAAGCTCTTTCCATCCATAAAACTCATTTGGCATTCAGAAATTGTGAGCTATTTCTTGAGTAAATTATATTTCAATTATGATTTTTAAGCTCACAAACAAATATTCTACATCCACTGTGTCATTGGTTTTATGAGGAAAAAAAACTGTGAAGTGGTTACAACTTTAGTCTATACATTCACTGAGTAAAGCAAAGGATATAATTTGCCTCTAATTGTTCCAGAGTCTGAGTATCACGATGCTATTAAAAAACACTGGCTCTTGTTCTTGTTCTCCTCTTGTTCTTGCTCTTGCTCTTGTTCTTGTTCTTGCTCTTGTTCTTGCTCTGCTCTTGTTGTTCTTGCTCTTGTTGTTGTTCTTGCTCTTGTTCTTCTTCTTCTTCTTGTTCTTCTTCCTATTTTTGTTGTTGTTGCTCTTCTTCTTCTTCCTTCTTCTCCTTCTCCTGCTTCCTTCTATTTTTGCATTTTTAGTAAATTTAATTTAAAATTAGATGTTAAAGTTGAGGCTTTTCAGAAAAATGTAAATCTGTAGTAAAATGCTAACTTTTGTTGTAGGATGCTTGCTTCATGAATCTTCTGAGAGTTTCAGTTTTTAAAATTGTATCAACAGTACTGTTATTGGCTTAGTAACATCCGGAAATATGAACAGCAATCTAATGAACCTTGCAGTTAAAGAATGTGGTGAGGGATTTTAGGACAAGAAAAGGTATGGTTCATCATTTTCTTCTGTTCCACATGAGGAAAAAAAAAAAAGAAAAAAAGGAAAAAAATGCATCCCGTTATGCCCTCCAAATTTGGAGACTTACTTGATCTTTTCAATAATTGTAGATTTATGTTTTAAATTATCTACTGATAGCCATGATAGAGAACATCAACTGACTCTCCAAGCTCATTGTTTATGGGCTCTTTCTTGAAGAAACTGATGTTATAGCTTTCTTTCATGTACTTACTAGTTAAAAGATGAACTATTTTTCATTCTTTATGACTGGTCAAGACCTAAAGGTTTGCATAATTTTAAATGCCAAAGAAAGCCATCTCTTCTTGGCTTTGTAAAAAGTCATAAGCTTCCGTATGTTCTAGGCATAGTATTTTGAAAATCTATCTGCATTCCCCAACTTCAAATTTTTAAGTCATTTGGTTTTCACATAATTGATCTAGAAGTTCCACTTGCAAATTGGATAAAGATACACTGAGTCAAACAAAAGTTAGAAATTAAATCTTTTGTTTCTTTACAGCAGCTAAAGCACTGTTTGTAAAAAATCAAACTACTGATGTCCCTGCCCAACAGCCTCAGTATTTTTTGGCAATGCTTGATTTCCTATAAAATTATATCCAACACAGAAAATCCATATGATTACATAGATGTTTTTCTTTTTTTAAAAGAAAGTATCATTGAGATATAGTTGACATGTAAAAAGCTGATATATTCAATGTATACATCTTGATGAATTTGACGATAAGTATACACCCAAGAAGCCATAACTCTCATCAAGGCCACAGATATCCATCATTTCCCAAAGTCTCATTCTACAACAATAACTATTATTATTATTATTGTCATTATTATTATTAGGGATTTTTGTGTGTGAATGGTAAGAACATACAATTCTGTGAGCTATAAGCACTATGCTATATGATAGACTGCCAGAATTTATTTAACTAACATAACTCAAACCATAATCTCAGGTCCTCATCCCCCTGGCAATTAGCATTGTAGTTCTGTTTTTCTGAGTTCAACTTTTATAGATTTCACATATAAATGAGATAATAGCATTTGTATTTCTGTACCTGGTTTATCTCACTTAGCATAATCTACTAGGTCCATCCATGTTGCTGTAAATGGAGAGGTCTCATTTTTGTGTGAATTTATATGCTACAAATTCCTTATTCATCTACTGATGGATATTTAGGTTATTTTGATATCTTGGCTATTGTAAATAATGCTACAATGAATGTTAATGATGAAATACCTCTCAGAGACCTCAATTTCATTTCTTTTTAGATCTATACTCTAAAGTGGGATTACAATATAGTCAGTTCTATTTTTAATTTTTAGAAGAATCCCCATACTATTTTTCTATAATGGCAGCCTGATTCATATTCCCAATAGTGTACAAAGATCCTTTTCCCCACATCCTTGACAACAATTGTTATCTCTTTCTTGTCTTTTTCATAATTTCCAGAGTAAGAGGTGCAAGATGATTTCTTATGATGGTTTGATTTACATTTTCCTGATAATTAGCAATGTTGAAGATTACTTCATATAGCTGGTGGCCATTTGCATGTATTCCTGGAAGAAATGTTCATCCATTTGAAATCACATATTTCTTTCTCCTCCCCTTTTGTTTGCTGTGCCATTGTATTGAGTTTTTTTGTATAATTTAGGTATTAGCTTCTTACCATGTATAAGGTTTGAACATATTTGCTCCCATTCCACTGGTTGTTTTTTCATTTTGCTGATTATTTCTTTTGTTGTGAAAAATTTTATGGTTTGATGCAGATTTGCTTCTTTATTTTTGCTTTTGTTGCTAGTGCTTTTGGTGCTATATATAAAAACAAATCATTGCCAAGACTAAGGGCAAGGAGCTTTTACCTTAAGTTTTCTTCTAGGGCTTTTATGGTTAAATCTTCATTTACATTTTTAATCCATTTTGAGTTTGTTTTTGACGTGTGTGTATAGTATGAGATAAAAGCAGCATTTTGTTCTTTTGCATGTGGATATTCAGTGTTCCCAGTGCTCTATACTGACCAGATTGTCCTTTCCACATTGTGTATTTGTGGCACCCTTGTTGGAAATTACTTGACTGGCATGTGCAGATATATTTGTGGGCTCTCAATTCTATTCCATTGGTCTATGTGTCTATTTTTATTCTAGTACTATACTGTTGTGACTACTACTTATTTGTGATATAAGTTGAGATCAGTAAATGTGATGACTGTAGCTTTAGTTTTGTTCTTTTCATTCAAGATTGATTTGGCTATTTGGAGGTTTGTATACTTCCATGTGATTTTCGGAATTGGTTTTTTAAAATTTCTATCAATAGTGCCATCAGAATTTTAACAGGGTTGCACTGAATTTATGGAGCCCTTTGACTAGTGTGTTAGTCAGCTTTCTGGTACCATAATGAAATATCTGACATAATTTATTATTATAAGAAAAGGTTTATTTGGGTTCATAGTTTGAAGCTTCCAGTCCACGATCAATGAATAGACTCTCTTATTTTGGGCCTATGATTGGAGCAAAACTGCTCATATCAGGAGCCAAGGAGCAAAAGAGAAAGAGGAAGTGGGTGACGTCATGCACAAAGCCCCACTTCTCAAAGGTTTCATCATTTCCCAACAGCATCACCCTGGAAAGCAAGCCTTTAACACAGGGGCCTCTAGAGCATATCGAAATCTAAATTGTTTCAAGTATTATAGCCATTTTAACAATTTCAATTCTTTCAATCCATGGACATATCTTTCCATTTATTTATATTTACTTTAAGTATTTTCATCCATGTTTTATAGTTTGGAGTGTATGGATCTTTCACTTACATGTGTCAACCACCTGCTTGTTTTTCCTCTGCTCTCATACTAGAATAAACACAAAAGGCTTTGCTGGCCTCAGGTGATGTGGGTACAAGTATTTATCTTCACCAGCAAGCAAACAATCCGTTCTACAACTGTAGACACCAGCTGGGTATCCTCTGCTTTGTATATCTTGATACTATTTATCTAGAGATATCATCAAATCTCATAGGATGGCCACCCTCTCCCACTTCAGATGCCAAGCACTAACCCCAGATTGTTTTACCTTTGCTTCTGAATGACTGGCTACAAATCAAGACTCTTACACCTCCTTCCTTAGATTTGATTAATTTGCTTGAGGAGTTCACTGAAGCCAAGGAAACACTTACATGGAAGAGCTGCAAAGTTTCCAGACCCCCTTCAAGTGCATTACTTACCAGGAACCTCCTTGTTTTCAGTTACTTGAAGCTTTCCAAACCCTTTCTTTTTGGGTTTTTATGGAGACATCACTACATAGACATGATTGCTAATAGACTAGGTGGGGAAACCTCTGAGGTCTATTCTTGGCTTCTCTGTGCAGCAGAGGATATAGGGCAGGACCTCTCTGGAACAAGGAGGATCTTATGACTACTGGAGAAGGGTTGGTCAGAGAATGTCTTTGTGATTAGCTCCAGGGAAGAAAGGCAGAGGCAGATTAACTTTTCTATGTTTCTATGGCCTGCCTTAGAGAGGGAGTTACTAGCCAGGAATCATGAGTAAAAACCTAAAAATACCATATCCTCCTGGGTTAATTTTTTGTTTTCTTTTTGCACGGCAGAGGACTGAAGCAGGGACTGGTACAGGTTAGACAAATGCTCTACCACTGAGCTACATACTCAGTCCTCTCCTGGGTTAAGTTTGAATATTATATTCTTTTTGATGCTACTATAAATGGGATATTTTTCAGATTGTTCTTAGTGATAGATACACAGTGACTTTGATTGTTTTTTTTTTGTACTGGGAATTGTACTTGCGACCTCACACTTCCCAGGCATTGTGCTACTGAGCTCTATCCCTAGCCCTACACAGTGATTTTTGTATCTTGCAATTTCACTAAATTGCTTAACTATTTCTAATAGTTTTTGTTAGTCTTTAGGGTTTTCTTTCTACATGATCAAGACATCTTTAAACAAAGACAAATTTACTTGTTTTCATATATATTATTAGTATACATTATTTTTTATCAAATATTTGATTTCATTGTGGCATTTTAACAAATGGATAGAATATATTTTGAGCACCCCCTTTTCCCTCTCTTATATCCTCGTCAATCCTTTTGTTTATTCTTTTCCTCTTGTCTAATAATAGTCTCCTTTCTTTCATGTCATCTTTTTTTCCTACAATACCATATATTAGGGAAAACGTGATAATTGTTTGAGTCTGGCTATTCTGCTTAACATGATGATCTCAAGTTTCACCCATTTGCCTGCAAATGACATAATGTAATTGCTCTTTATGGCTTCCGGTTTCATGTCTTACCTACTGTGAACTGTGTCACCATAAACATGAGTATTAGGTATCTCTACAGTATGATAACTTCAATTCACTGGGTTATCTGGTAGAGATTAGTATAGCTGGATCACATGGTAGTTCTATTTTTAGTTTTTTTGATCAACCTCTGTACTAATTTCCATAGCAACTATACTGATTTACATTCCAGCTGTGCATAATAGTTCCTTTTTTCCTGCATCCTTAACAGCATTGTTTTTTGTGTTCTTGACGGTATTCCTGATTGGAGTGAGATGGAATCTTAATGCAGTTTTGAGTTGCATTTCCCTAATGGCTAGAGATGTTGAACATTTTTTCATGTAACTGTTGGCTAGGTGTATTCTTCTTTTGAGAGGTGTCTGTTCTGTTCATTTGCCCATTTTTGGTTGAATTTTTTGTCCTTCTGAAGTTTTTTTGGATATTAATCTTCTGTTGGTAGAGTAACCAGCAAAAATTTTCTCCTATTCTGTAAACTGCCTCTCCACTCAGTTGTTTGCTCTGCAGAAACTTTTTAATTTGATGCAATCTCATTTGTTGATTCTTGCTATTTCCTGAGCTACTGAAGTTTATCAAGAAGTCATTGCCTGTGCCTATGTCTTGAAGTATTTTCCATATTTTTTTTATCAGTTTCAGATCTTACATATATCAGGAATATTAGCCTTTAATTTATAAATTTACTTTTCTTGTAGAATCCTCATTTGGATTTAGTATCAGGGCAATGCAACCCTCAGAAGCTTAGATGTGTTTTCCCTATTTCTTTTTTGAATAGTTTGAGAAAGACTGGCATTAATTTTTTAAATGCTTGGTAGAATTCACTAGTGAAATCATCTAGCCTTGGGGCCTTACATTGTTGGGAAGCTTTAGGTTACTAATTCTATCTCCTTACTGCTTACCTGTCTTTCTGCATTTTTTTTTTTTTAATTTCTTTGTGGGTAAGTTTTAGCAGGTTGTATGTGTCTGGAAATTTATCAATATCTTTTAGATTATCTAGTTTACTGTCATATAATTTTTCATAGGAATTCCTCATAGTCCTTTGTATTTCTCTTGTATCAGTTGTAATGCTTCTTCTTTGATTTATAATTTTCTCTCCATATTTTAGTTAGCTTAGCCAAAGATCCATCAATTTTATTTATGTTTTCCAAAAGGAAACTCTTTTGTTGATCTTTTTCAGATCTCTTTATTTCTTTTATATTTATTGTTCCCTTCCTTCTGCTAAATTTTAGCTCAGTTTTTTTTTTTTTTTCTTTATTGGTTCTTTGAAGTATAAAGTTAGGCAGTTTGTCACCTTGTTTTCTTAATGTAAGTATACAGGCATTTAGTGATAGAAACCTCCCTCTTAGAAAAGGTTTTACTGTATACTACACATTTTTGTAGTTTTGTTCTCATTTCATTTTTTTCATGGCAGTTTTTAATTTCCCTTTTGATTTTTTCCTTTGACCCTATGATTGCTCATGAGTGTGTGGTTTGATTTCCACATATTTCTAAATATTATAATTTTTGTGGAACTATCTATTCTTTATTGTTTATTTCTCCCTTAAATTTTATTGGCTTTATATATTTAGGTGTTCCAACACTGGGTGCATATATATTTACAAATGTTATGCCTTCTTTTCATTCTGCTAAATGCCCTTTCATTTCAACTTGAAAACCTCCCTCAGCATTTCCAGTAGGGCAGGTCTACTGGTGAAGAACTGCTTCAATTTTTTCCTTCTACAAAACACTTTATCTCTTTTGTTTCTGAATGACAAGTTTGGTAGATAAAATATTCTCGGCTGGTATTCTTGATTCTCTTAGCATTGTAAATTCCATTCTTTCCAGGCCTATAAGACTTCTGCTGAAAAATCCACTGACAATCTTATGGAGGGTCCCTTCTATGTCATTGGTGTTCTCTTTCTTTTTTTTTTTTTTTTTGTATATTTCTTTTTTTATTTTAAAGAGAATAGTAAATGAAATAAACAAACAAAAGTAGAACAATAGCAGCATACCAGTATCACAAACACAAACAAATCAAAGCAAGATCATTTAAAGTGATACAGGGTTTCAAGACAAAATAATACAAATTAACAGTGGTTGTTACATTACATATCGCTATCCTCAACTATGTTGCTCAGATTACCAGATGTAAGAATGTTGTTTTCTTGCTGCTTTCGAAATTCTCTGTCTTTGTTGTTAATTTGGTACTCTGTTGTAGTAGTGTATAATGATTACATTCTTGTGGGGCCTTGGTACATGTATATAACACATATTTTTAAAAAGTCCTCCCACACTCTCACCCTGTCTCACTTCTTAGTCCATTTTCTTTATCCATTCCACATATACATTGCTTCCAAGATTTAACTAATGTGAATTGTGCTGCTGTAAACATGGGTGTGAATGTATCACTGTAATGTAGCATCTTTAACTCTTTTGGGAAGACACTGAGAAGGGGAACAGCTGGGTCAAATGCAATTTATATTTTTAGTATTTTGAGGAGTCCCCATACTGATTTCCATAATGACTGTACTAGTTTGCATTTCCACTAACAATGAAGAAAGGTTTCTTTTTCCTTTGTGGCCTTAACAACATTTGTTATCTGATTTTGTGATAACAGCCATTCTTTCTAGAATAAGATGGAATCACGGTGTTATTTTAATGTGCATTTCTCTAATGGCTAGAGATATTGAACTTTTTTTTCATGTATCTAAAGACCATTTGTAATTTTTTTACTGAGAAGTGTCTGTTCACTGCAGTTGCTCATTTTTTTGATTAGGTCTTTTATTTGGTGAGGTCTTTAAAAAATTTTTGTTATATATTTTAGGTATTAGTCCTCTGTCTGAGGAATAGCTAGCAAAATTCCCCACCATTTTTATAGGTAGTCTGTTGATGCTGTTGGTGGTTTCCTTTGCTGAGCAGTTTTTTATTGTGATATAACACTATTTGTTGATTCTTGGTGTTATTTCTTGTACAATTAGGGTTCTATTCAGAAAGTCTTTGGCTATGCTAATGTCTTCAATAGTTTCACCTATTTTTTTCTTCCAACAGACTGTTTCTGTTTTAATATTTGGATCTTTGATTTTAGTTTAGCACATGGTAAGAGATTTTGGTCTAGATTCAGTCTTCTGCATATTGATAGCCAGTTTTCCCAGCACTACTTGTTAAAGAGGCTCTTTCCTCTAGTGCAAGTTTTTGGTCCCTTTGTCAAAGATCAATTCACTGAATGTCCTGGAATTGTTTTTGCATCCTCTAACTTGTTCTACTGATACACATATCTGTTTTTTTGTCTATACTATGTTTTTTTTTTTTTAAACTACTGTAGCTTAGTAGTGTAATTTGAAGTTTGGACTTGTAATGTCTCTTGCCTTGCTCATGTTGCCTAGGATTTCTTTTGCTATTCTATGTCTCTATTGATCCCATACGAATTTTAGGATTGTTTTCTTTAGTTCTGTGACGAATGCTGTTGGTATTTTGATTGGGATTGTGTTAAATCAGTATATCAGTTTTGGAACTATGGCCAATATTTTGACTATATTGGTTCTGCCTATCCAGGAACAGGGGATATCATTCCATTTTCTGATGTTTTCCTCTACTTCCTTTTTCAGTATACTATAGCATTCACTATAGAGGTATTTTACCTCTTTGGTTTGGTTCTTTCCTAAGTGTTTTATTTTACTTGATGTTATTGTGAAAGGTATTTATCTCTAGTTCTTTCCGGGTGAATTTATTATTGGTTTACAAGAATGCTCCCGATTTTTGTGTGTTGACTTTGCATCCTACTGTGCTACTAAATTTGGTTATTAATTCTAGGAGTCTTTTGGTGGAATTTTTATGGGTCTTCTCTGTAGAGGACCATGTTATCCACAAATAATGATAACTTGATTTATTTCTGTCCTATACATATCCCTTTTATTTCTTTTTCTTCCCTGATTGCTAATATTTCAAGAACTCTACTGAAGAGTAGTGGTGATAGACGTCTTTTTTTGTTATTGAGTTTAGAGGGAAAGCTTTCAGCTTTCCCATTTAATATGATGTTGGCCATTGGTTTGTCATAAATGGCTTTTATGAAATTGAGATAAGTAAGGTCTTTCTATACCTCTTTTACTCCGGGTTTTTATCATGAATAAATGTTGCATTTTGTCACAGGCTTTTTCTGTGTCAGTTGAGATTGATCATGTGATTTTTGTTCCTGCTTCTGTTCATGTGATATTGTATTTATTGATTTATGAATGTTGAATCATCCCTACATCCCAGGGATGTATCCTACTTGATTATGGTGTATGATCTTTTTGATGGTTTGTTGTATTCGGTTTTTCCAGTATCTTGTTGAGGGTTTTTTGCAGCAATGTTCATTAAAGAGATTGACCTGTAGTTATCTTTTTTTGGTGAATCCACTTCTGGTTTTGGAATCAGGGTGACTGTTGTTTTCAGGAATGATTTCGGGTATATTCCTCCCCCTTTTATTTCATTAAAGAGCTTCAGGAGCATTGAAGCTTTTCTGATGTTCTCGTAGAATGTCAGTGAATTCACTGCGGACCTGGGCTCTTGTTAGTTGGCAGTTTTTTAAAATTACTATTACTTCAATCTCATTGCCTGATATTGAATTATTCAAGGTTTTTATATCTTCTTGGTTCAGCTTGGGTAGTTCATATGTATTTAGGAAGTCTATCCATTTATTCTTTTATAACTTTATATTTTTATTAGTACATATTTTTCATACATATTGATCACATTCATCATAGGGAATGTGCACCTGTACATACTATATTTTAATTCTTTTTTCCCCATTCCCCTCCCCTCCCTTCAATCTTTCTTTGCTTTTCCACTTACAAAAACAAAAGCTTTGTTTCCATTTTTCCCTTACCTTTTTTTTTCTTTTCTTGCCCTTCCCTTCCTCCTATCCCCTACCTTGTTCACCTTCCCATTTGAACATGTTCTTCCTACTTCCTAGTGTTTATCCTCTATTATGCTCCTTACTTACCCTTCAGGTTTCTCATGAAAGAGAAACAATGTGATTTTTAAACCTCTGTATCTTATTTGCTTCACTTAAGATTATGGTCTCAGGGTGCATTCATTTTTTTTACAAACCACTCAAGCTTATCCTTCTTTATGGCAGAATAGCACTTCATTGTATATATAAAAAACACATTTTCTCTCTCCATTCATTGATGGGGATATGGGTTGTTTCCAAGATTCAGCTATTATAAATTGTGCTGCAAAAAATGGATATGCATATATAACTATGGTATGATGCTTTTAACTCTTTCAGGAAGATACCTAGCAGGTGAACACCTGGGTCAAAGGGACCCTCTAGTTTTAGTTTTTTGGAAGAATTGCTATACTGATTTCCATAGTGGTGGCACCAGCTTACACTCCTACCAGCAATGGAGAAGGGCTCCTCTTACTCCACAGAACATTTGTTGTTGGTTGATTTCTCGATGATAGCCATTTTTTTCTGGAGCGAGATGGAATCTCAATATTGTTTTAATTTGTATTTTGCAAATGACCAGTGATGCTGAACATTTTTTCACATACTTACTTGCTTTTTGTACTTCTTCATTTGAGAAATGTCATTTCAGATGCCCATTTTTCAATTGGGTCTTTAAATTTGGGGGGTCTGATTTTTTTTTTTTTTAGTTCTTTATATTTTCTAGATGTTAAGGCTCTGTCTGAGGAGTAACTAGTAAATTTTTTTTTCCCATTTTGTGAGTTGTCTCTTCACTCTGTTGGTGGTTTCTTTTGCTGTGCTAAAGCTTTTTTAATTTGATGTGATCCCAATTGTTGATTCCTTATAATATTTCCTGTGTGACTGGGGTTTTGTTCATAAAGTATCTGCTTACACTCATGTCTTCCAGAGTTTTACCTATTCTATATTCCAACAGATTTAGTGTTTCTTTTTTAATATTTAGATCTTTGATCTATCTTAATAGCTGTACTTCCAAAAATATTATATAGATTTAATGCAATCCCAATCAAAATATCAATAGCATACTTCACAAAATTAGAGGAAAAATCCTAAAATTCATATGAAACCAGAAGAGACCTAGAATAGCAAAAGCAATTCTTGGCAACAAGGGCAAAGCAGGGGGCATCACAATCAGTAATTTAAAGTTATACTGTGATAAAAACAGCATAGTACTGGCAAAAAAGCAGACCTGAGGATCAATGGGCTAGAATAGAAGATGCAGAAACAACTCCAAGCACATTCAGCTACCTTATCTTTGAGAAAGGGGCCAAACATCTTCGCAGGAGAAAAGACAGCCTCTTTAATAAATGGTGCTTAGAAAATTGACTTTTAACATCCTGAAAATTGAACTTGACCCACATCTATCCATTTCTTTGAATTCTTCATTTTATTGGAGTGTAGGTTCTCAAAATCCATTATGATTTTACATTTTTCCCTTCTAATTTTATTGATTTATGTCTTTTCTTTCCTTTTTCGGTAAGATTTCCTAGGGGTTTTAAAAATTTTGTTTATTTATTCAAAGAACAAGATCTTTGATTCATTAATTCTTTGTATTGTTTTTTAGTCTCAATTTAATTAATATGTGCTCTCATTTTAAAATTTCATTCCTTGTACTAGCTTTGGATTTGGATTGTTCTTGTTTCCCTAGGAACTTGAGGTACATCATTAGGTTATTTGAACTTGCCCTGTTTTTTGTGATGTGGGATTCACAGTCACAAACTTCCATCATAGGACTGCTTTCATTGGATCTCACAGGTTCTGGTATGTTGTACTGGCATTATCATTTGAGTCTAGGAACTAATTTCTTCCTTGACTTTAATGTGTCTTGATGAAGACCTCTTTATGCTCTTTATATTTGGATTTTTGACACTGCATGGACTTTAGCGTTCATTTCTCTGTCCAGATTTAGATTTTCCTTGCTCTACTACTTATTGGAATGCCTTATATCATTGTGAGGGGAGTACTAAGGGTTGAACCCAGGGCCTTAATACTGAGCTAAATCCAGTATTAAAGGCTGGATCCCAGCCTGTTTTTTCTTTTATGAGACAGGGTCTCATTAAGTTGCTCAGCTGCCCAGGCTAGGTTCAAACTTGCAATCTTCCTGCTTTGTCTCCCAGAGGGTTGGAATTACATGTGTGCACCACCACACTTGGCACTATAATGGATATATTGATTTAACTGTCCCATATTTCCATAGGCTTTCTTTTCCTTTTTTCATTCTTTTTCTTTTTGTTCTTATGGCTGGATAATTTCAAATGATCTATTTATGTTTGCTGATTCTTAAATGAGAATGAGTTTGGTGTTAAAGATTTCTATTGAATTTTTCAGTTCCTTCTATTCATCAGCTTCAGAATATGATTCCTTTTTTATAAAAATGATTTCTATCTCTTTATTGAACTTTTCACTTTGTTCATGCATTGTTTTTGAGATTTTGTTTAGCTGTCTGTGTTTTCTTATATTTCACTGAGTTTAAGATGATCATTTTTGAATTCTTTGACAAGTTATCCATACATCTCAATTTCTTTCGGGTTAGCCACTAGAGTTTTATTTTTGTCCTTTGGCAGTAGCATGTCTCCTTGTATCTTCATGCTCCTTCTGTTGTTTTCCTCACATTCAAAGAAGGAGCCTGTTCCTCCTCTACTGATTGCCTGAGGGAGAAAAAGACCTTCACTACTACTCAACCTTTACTATGGACGCACCTGCTCCACTTTTCTTGTTATCTTTCAGGAGAGAAATCATAATTGTGTGCCTCCTCTCAATTTACAAAGACAAGATCAATGCTGAAAGTCTATCATTTATTTTCCCTAGGGCAGTGCCTTGGTGTTCAAGGTTTAGTGCTCATTCAGAAACCAGTAGAGTCAGTCTGGCTGCTAAGACACACAACTGTGAGTGTATCTGTGTACTCTCCAGATGAGGGAGGAATAGGATTCTGGGGGCACATAAAGGCTGATGGCGATTCATGGGCAGATTTCTTGGTAGAGTCCATAAACTGGTTTACTGAATTTGCTACTGGCTGTTGAGAACTGTGTGCCAGTTACTGTGAACTCTTGCCCCTTCTTCCTGCTCCTAGCTGCACCAGATGTTTCAGGCATGAAGAGTCCTTCAGTGTTCTGCGTGGGGCCAGACAGAAGCGAACTCTTCTGCAACATCTTATAATATTGAACAACCCAGGCTTTCATTTTGCTGTCATATTTTTCCCATATGGAAGAGATAGTGGGCTGAAGGGATCACTTTTGGTACCAAACTATAGCGTTTTGGTGAGGGAAACATGGGCCAGATGAAAGTGTTTTTTTATCCCCTTCACCACATCTATGCTCAGAGTTTATGCCCCACCAGTATGCTGGAGCCTCTTAGCTACCATGGCTCCCACAAAGTTATTTTCATCCATGGGTGGCTATGAACATCGATGTGTTCATGGAGGGATACAAGTCAAAACCTCCTATTCTGTGGTCTTGTTGATGTTACACTGCCTAGATATTTGCATTGCCCAGCAAGATTCACAGGCTTCTTCATGAGAAAGAAAAACCTAACTATTTTTGATGTATTTTTTCATTGTCCCAAATTTTTATCAATATTGAAAAACCGCAGTTACTTTCATCTTGCAATTGGGCACTGCCAGTATTACAAAAAGGAATGATGTAGATGATAAAGTGAATACTTAGTTGATACTTCACTTGAACTTAACTAAAATTGGTTTAGCAACCAGTTGTGGGTAACTTTATTTTCCAAAGAGGAAGTTATCTTCATATGTTACATACTTGTGTCAACTCCCCACAGTGAATGTAATCATTATGTATTATAAACATGTACAGTAAAAATTTAAAAAATAAATCAAATCACTGTAAAAAACAATAAAAGTTGCTATTCTCTGAAATTTTCTGTTTCAAAGTTTTCCCAAGATGGAAGATATTAATGAAACTTACTCTGTGGATATTATGCATGAATGACTATGTGTATAGTTATCATATTTTAAATATCTTATCTACCAAGTTGATTGGAACTGGTTAAAGTGTAAAAAATCAAAGCTAACTTTTGTCAGAAGCAAATCTATATGCTCAGAAGGCAAAGAGTGAATGTCAGAAACAAAACTGAGAAAGACATTAATCAAGGTGATTTTCAAACTTTAGAGACCAAAAAACACTCCGTAATATTAATGAGTGCTTCTCTTCCTAGGATGTACTCTTCTCTGACGATTTGGATTTAGAATGAACTTACAAAGTAGCTTCATACATGAAACTATGATGTACTTATGCTTGATGTTTTGTGTAAAGATCTGGAAACTTAAAAACATTATGCTAAAGGTCACTAAAATCAAGGAGGTCAGGGAATAGGGAGATACTGTAAACTTGAAACAATGAGGATACCTTGGTCTGGAAAACTGAGAATAAATGTCCTGCACCAAATCCTAGAATTAGGGTATCTCTAAAAGCTTGAAAGTGGTAAACACAGATCATATCTGATGAGATGAAATTAAACAGAGAATTTGACATGCAAAGTAAGGTTTTAGAAATTATTATTTCAAGAGTAAAAATTAAATAGTCTTTAAGATGATCTAAACAAACAAATGGATACTAGGTTCATCACATGTTAATAAAGGGAGGCTAGGATGTTCTAATAACAGAGCACTACAGTGCACCCCATGTGAAGTCAGAATACTCAGACATTGTCAATAATGAAGTGTATATTGTTATAAATGTTATTTGTACTCTTCCTCGATTTTCAGTGGAAAATATCTATATCTATATCTATATCTATCTATCTATATATATATATCTGATGAAGTATACTTAAGCAAACCAAAATTTAAGAAGGCAGAAATCTAACAGCATTAAAAAATTTTAAAAAAACCCATCTAAGATTAGGAGATGCTGCTTTGTGATTCAAACAAGAAAATACACAATGTTAAGATCTTTACCAATAGTCTTATAAGTTAAAATCTACTGGAAAAGCAGTAGCTAAAAGTCATTATTTACTGTTATTCTGAAGAAATTTGGTAATTTCTGAGTTTTTACACTTCAAAACCATAAGTGTAACTAATATTCAAGTATACGAAGTCCCCCAAAATAAATCCAAAATGAGTAACAAGGTTAAAAACCTGCTCTTTTACCATCTTGGCCCAAGGTGTAAAGTGCTATTATAAAAGGAGATGTGTTAATGAAGGCAGTAAAGTAGTAGTTTTGAGAAGCAACTTGTTGTGCCTTTAAAGTTTTCAACTGAATATGACAAAGATGAACTCACTTCTGTGAAAATAAAAAGCACAGACTAAAACTGTAATTCTAGGAGCTGTTATTATGAGCTTTCAAAGCCAACTGTTAACAACTGGATAAGCCAAAATTCCATAGATAACTGAAGACCATAGATTTTTTTTTTGTTTTCTATTTGTTTTCTCCATTTCGCCCCTTATGGCAAGGCTGTACTTGCTTGTCTGTCCCTAGGAAAAATTAGATATCAGGATAAAGCTATTGTTTCTGAAGAATGAACACTGATGTTAGGTTTTTCTCCATAAAGTGAAACAGAGGGAGCTGTCTCACTCCCCAATGGGTTTCAGAGAAAGCCATAGCTCTAAGGCAGATAATTCCAATGTACACATGGTAAGAATGGACAAGCTGTGCTTTATAGAGTTAATCCACAGAAAAAGATATGGATCCTCAGGCAGTGTTTGCAAACAATGAACAATGGGTTCCATGGGCCAACTGTATCAGCCAAAATGGCATATGTGTACAGTCAGTCCCAGCATGTGATTAACTGCTTGTGGATGAAAGGTTTTTTTTGCTTGTGTAACTATTTTAAATTCACTAAATATGTGAAATATTAAGAGAGAAATAACACTTGACACAGAGGATTTCGTAGACTACCTTAGTTGCTCATAGATGATGGATGATAAGGAAAGTATAATTTCAGGAATTTAATAAAAATGATAATATAACAGTCATATAATAGCTACTACTGCTTCTTTTACTAAGAGGAAAGCAGATCACTTTTCACTACCTCCACTGTCATTATGGTTTGCCTGGATTATTGAAACAGCCTCTTGGATATGAATGTCTGTCTCTCTCAAGGCTTGGGAAGTGTTTTAGTTACTATCTCATTAAACAGGTTTTCTATACCTTTTTCTATCCTTTTTCTTTCAGGAATATCCATGATGAAAATATTTATTCACTTAATGCTATCTCATAAGAACCACAAGCTTTCTTTATATGACTACTTTATTATCTCGTTGAATTATTTCAAAAGCCTTGTCCTCAAGTTAGAAATTCCTTTTGCTTGATCTAGTCTGTGCTGAAGTTCTCAGATATATTTTTACTTCATTTATTGAATTCACTATGCAAGATTTTTATCTGCTTCTTTTAAAATGATATATATCTTCTTGTTGAACTCATTCAGAAAATGAATTGTTTTCCTAATTTCATTAAGTTGTTTGTATTCTCTTCTATCTTACTAGGCTGCCTAACATCATTATTTTTAATTCCTTTTCTGGCATTTCATAAATTTTGTTTTCTTGAGGTCTGCTGCTGGGGAATTTACTGTTTCCTTGGGGGCGCCTTATTTCCTTGCTTTTACATGTTTCTTGTGTTCTGTGCACTTTTTCCATATTTATGGAGTAATTTTTATAGGTAAAGACTTTTTCCTATAGATGAGTACTAGGTTATTGGTAGAGTATGGTGTGTTAACTTTGATTTTAGGTGGATTCAGTAGTGTGGTCTTCGCAATTTCTTCAGCCAAAAACCTCTTCAGGAGCATGTACAATTGTATCAGTAACCTAGGCTGAAAGTTTGTGATCGTCGTGGTAGTTTTGCTGGGAATGGGGCAGCTGGACTGGTTTTTGAGTCGTATGGCTTTCAGCCCAAGGGTAGGCAAGATTGGGCACAGCCAATTGGCTGGCTATGCGGCAGGCTCTCTGATGGATGGGGCCACTGTCATGTTGGTTGTTGGGCCAACTGTGGGTGCACATGAATGCACTTGACCTACCACTGGGGTGGTTGTAGGGCTGAGTGGAGGCTCACACTCAGGTGAGGTAAATCAGCCTGCCTGTGGGAGGTTCTTGGTGGACAGAAGGGGCAGAATTGCTACAGGACGGGCTGTAAGAACATGTGGGGCTGCCAGGCAAGAATACTGTATTTTTAGCTTTCCCACTGTATGCATTTACCTGTTTAATTGGAGGGGGTGCTGTAGGAGTGTGGCCTGTATGGTTTCAGTTTCAAGGTAGCACCCTGGCATAGCAACTTAGGTCATGGTGACAATGTACACCATTGTACTCGTACTTAGTGTACCACTCTGGGGTAATACAGCATTGTGGACTCTTAGGCAGCTCCTACTTAGGATGGAGGTCTGTGAGGGCTTCAAGACTCACCTGTAGTAAGGACTGCGGGCATCTGTGGCAGCAATGGTATCGCTATGGGCATCCAGCTTACTCTTCCCTCGCAGAAAAATTCAATTCTGACTCTAAGCCAATTCAAGTGAGGGAGATGCCTCATTCTCCTCTTTGTGATCCTACCCTGGATTTCTATAATTTACAGGGATCTTAACATTTCCTACACTCCAGTATTGTCCCTCAATCCCTCCAGTCAAAGTTGTTCATTTATGAGGAAGACATGTGTATTAGTCATTTTCCTGTCATTGGGCCACTGACTTGTGGTTTCAAAAGGTTTAGTCCACGATTAGTTGGTTCCAAGCAGAAATGGCATAGTGTAAAGGCATGGTGAAGGAAAGTTACTCAATGTATGGCAACCAGAAAGCAGACAGGGAAAAGCCAGAGCAAGAGATACAAAGACATGCCCTAGTGATTCACCTCCTTTAACTAGGTTCCAACTCCTGAAAGCACATTCAGCAAAAAACTCGTCACTGATTTGAATCTGCTGTTAAGTATAGCACTCCTATGGTCCAGTCATTTCCCCAAAGCTTCACTTCTGAACACATGAAACTTTGGAGAAACATTCTGAATCTAAACCTTAACAAGTGATGAACAACTCCGTTTGGACACTTTGTTGAAGTCACTTCCAATAATAATTCTGGTATTTCTGGGATTGGCTAGATAGGGAAGTCATTTACAAAAGGCAAGGAATGCATGACAAAAAGGAGAGTTTTATTTTTACTTTTAAACTGAGGGTCTGATGATCATGCGTTTAGTTTTGAACATGTTGATTTAAGTTATGTTTAGAAATGTCAAGTAGAACAGAAACCCTATCTGGAGATAGAAATTACTCAAAGGCACAGTATACAGTTGAAGCCAACATTTGGATTTGATGTCTTGGAGAGAAAATATTCTGAGATTGTTAAAAATCTGAGGTCTGAGAGTATAGTTGAGTAGCAGAGTTCTTGGCTAGCATATGGAAAACTCGGTTAGACCCCCAGCATTGTGGGGAAAAGAATAAAAAAAAAAGTGCAAAAGAAATATAGTTTTAGGGCTTTTTGGAATAAAGAATATATTTACTGTTCCAAACTGTCATAAGCCTTCTGAGGACAAATAATAATGAGTTTTAAGGTATTATTTTAGTTGATGACTATGTTGTTCATTTTATGGGGTCAGGTTTGTCATTACTTTCATGTTACATAAGAGGCTATGGTACTGAAGAATAATCTAATTTATTCAGGAGTTAGAGTTCAAACCTAGTGGAGCTCCTTACTATTCTACTACTATTTTGTTAGTATATCTTAGGCTAAGCCAGAAACAGTAAACAAGAATAGCAGTCAACATTTTGGAAGACACTGTGTACTGAGTATAATGTGGCATATTGATAGTAATGTAGGCACAGATTATGAGAGCTTTAATCTGGTATAAACTATGAGAAGAATAGAGAGTTTAGGAATATCAAATAAGTTTGGTTTACACAAATGACAGATACTAATCCCCTATTCAGTTAGTTTAAATTGCTTGATGTCATATAAGTATAAAATGATTAGTGTCAGTGAAGTCAGTTTAGGAACTATTTTCAGGTTTGACTCATAGGAAGGAGAGTTTCTTGGGACATGATAAGCATTCACAGACTTAGTTTCTCTTTGGCTAGATGTAGATCTGAGTTTACTAGATCTGACAAGGATCAAGCAGAGAAGAAAGACAATTTACTAAGTGAAAGGAATTTGTAAATCAAGAGACTCAAGAAAAGGTTTCTGTGTCTAGCCTTGAGTATTCTCATCTAATCAAGAAATCTTGTTTTATGTTTATACTTTTTCTTTTTAACAGTTTTAATTTCAAAATGAAAGTAGTAAAGAAAACAAGTGTTTCCATTATCAACATAAGGACTGCCTTGGAATTGAGTGGACTGTGGATACAATGTTTTTTAAGGTCAGGCATGGTGGTTCCCTGATCAGATATAAAATTACAATGTGGCAGGAGAACAAAAAAATTGAATTTTTTTCTCTTAAAGAGGCATATTTCTTAATGATGACCCAAAACAATAATAGCATTGACATTTTACTCAGTTTCAATGTGAAGCTATTTGGGTTATATGGTAATTTTAGCTTTGAATATAACACCAGTAGTTCTTCTTTTACTTTAGATAGTTGTAACTGAAATGACTCGTATGACAGTTGATTGTTAAACTTATTAGAAAGTCCTAAAACATGCTATGCCAGAGATACATTTCACTCCCAAGGGCTTTAGTGGCTAAAGTTAGATTTTTTTGAGTCACAATATACGTGGAAAAAAGTATTATTATATTGATATATTTAATACTTAAGATATTTAACATATTTATTGTTATGACTCAAAAGCCCAATTGAATGACTAAGATATTTTACTCCAGTTAGTCTGTAGATTAGGTCTCAGATAAAATTCTTTAAACTTTCCCAATCAGACTCTATCTAATAGCTGAATCACATGACAATGATCTTTTATGATAAGCACTAATTTCATGAATTTACAGCAAAAACCAAAGTGAAAAATTGAGGTTTTATCAGTACCAGAATTGGAGTGTAGGAACAGAAATGCTTAGTAAGCAATAGTTAAGGAGGCACTCATTATCAAGGTCATGGAAGTTTGGTATTGCTGCCTGAAAGCACGTTTCCTTACATTCTGCTACCCTCACTCTGGTATCGCCCTTATTATTATTCTAAAGGCCTTTCATAGACAAAGTAATGGAACTAGTACCATTGATTTCACATTATTTTTTTCCTTGTTGCTCCAAAGCTAAGAAACACCTAGTATTTAATTTTAAGATTTGTAACAAAAGGTACTACATAAAAATAAGGCTATTGTTAATAATCAGAGATCTTAGCTACATCCAAATAATAACTAATATTGTTTTAGTGTTTATTGTGTATTATTATACATCTATAAAACTTTGAATCCTCAACTCTGAGATAAAATGTTATTATTCATCCTACATTTATAGGTAGGGAAATTAAGGGCTTTTGGATGTTGAGAAATTATTGAATATTACCTACCTAGTAGCAGCTCAAAGTGATCTAACTTGAAAGCCTGATTTCTTAACTGCTATGCTTCACTGCTTCCTGACTATAATTGTTCAACATTGGTGATCCGTGTATAAGTAGACATTTAAATATTAATTGTCTACAAAGGTTCAGTGTTCTACTAGAAAAAAATGCTGTTAATTAGCTTTAGAGTACTTACATTCCTGTTGTCTTATGCATACTGTATTAGAAATGAAAATAGAAAAAAGAGAAGGAAGAAAATTCAAAAGGTTGTAAGAGAAAGGATATGATTTAGAGATCATGTCCCTCTTGTGGACCAGGATAAAATAAGCATGGGAAATAACATAGTATATGAAGAGGTTGCTTCAAAGCAAACTCCAATGGGGCAAAAAAGGTTTCATCTACAACAGAGCAAAAGACAGAAAAAAGTATATAAGAAAGGTCAAAAATGTTACTTTAGGTTTCGTTTCAGCTTTTTCAAATTAAGAACAGAGAAAAAAGATGCAAAAGTTATTGCTTCTAGCTGCTGTCAGAAAGCTTACTGATATAAACAGAAACATGGAAGGAACAGTTTTTAACATGTCATTTAAAAACATAATAAAAGGTCACCTTTAATTCATGCAGAAAGGAGAAACACGTGGAGATAGATAAAATCATTAATATATGAGAAACGCATGTTTCATAGAAAATTCTGAGAATGTGTGCTAAGAGACATAATATTGTGGGCAATGATTAAGATTTTCCAGTCATTTAGGAAGATTAGCTCTTATAAATAGTTAAATGCCGTTTCTTAGCCTTCCCCTCAGCTCCTCAAACCTGTACCTCCATCACCACACCAGGCTCTGAAACCAGTTAGAAATGACCTTATCTTGCAGCCTGCTGACGAGCGCCCTCTAGTGCTGTTTCGCACATAAAATAGATTTATCCATTTTTTTTTCTCCACTAATTGTTTTGCTTGTGCTGAATCTTAGGGTTTTTTTGGCATAGCAGCCAACAGAGAAAAATAATTGATACTTTAGAACAATGTTATGGCTTCTAATGACAACTAAGTAAAACTATAACATATTAAAGAGTAAAACGTTTAAGAAAACTTTTATGAAAGAGATGTACCAATTTTTACATAACGTGCTTTTTAAAAAGAAAATTTGCACAAAGTGTTAGTATATCTAACAGTACTTTAAACAAAGTGAGCTTATTCTTTGAGAAAAAAATTTAGCAGTGATGACTGCTTCTCTCCACGTCCCAATCTCTGGAAACATATTTAGGCTGGTGGTATCCCTAGAAAAATTTTCAAAGGCTTATTTGTGTTGAAATTTTTATTTCTAATAACAGACAGTAAACATTTTATTGATCCTTAACCAAATACAAAAAAAAATGACAACACAAGAAAAATAAATTTCTTGACTATAAAGTGAGTGTATGAATTTTAGGAGAAAGAAAACAGATACTCCAAAAGCAGAATTAAGTAACAGCTATATATTCCTCTCAACAGTTATGGAACTAGCATGAAGAAATTTAAAGGAGTGAAGAAAATCAGAGTCCTCACTGGGTAATACACACCAAGGAATTTGACTTATGAGAATGATAACTCCATAGTGTAAACTACCACTTTATCTTGGGCATAAGGTTTCCCTTCTATTTTTGCTGACAGTCTCTTGCTGACCTCAAACGTTTGGGACCCAGTGATTCTCCTGCCTCAGCCTCCTAAGTGGCTTGCATTGCCATCCTGTGCCACCATGCCTGTCGTAATTTTTCTCTTTTAAAAGAACCTATACACAATGAATTACAGACAAAGCTGTAGAAAAATATGAAAAAAGAATTAACAAGCATGTTTGTAAATGTAATGTGTGCGGTATGTCTATGCATGTATGCATGTTGGTCCACAATATGAGTAAATAAAAGATCTCTGAAACTGTCTTCTGGTGAATAAGAAAGTTCAGAACAGGACTAAAGAAAGGATGATTAGAATTCATACATCTGTTAGGTTTATTCAACTTTTTAGTTTTTTGGGGAGACAGTCTTAGTCCATACTGTACACATTCAATTAGATTCAATGTGTACAAGAAAAAAGTGATTAAATGAAGTATGTTAAAAGATATCAGTTCAAAATATAAAAGGTACAAAGAAATGAAAGCATGTATTTTAATGTTTCCAAGATGTGATACTATTTAGAGAAGTATTCTTGAAATATAGCTCTTTAGGTATTTGTGGCATTAAACTCTTTGAATGGTGTCTAAATAGAATAGGAACTCTAGCAAATCCAAGAAAACAATAGACAGTGAAATGGGTATAAAAAGACCACAGTATTTGGAGCAAAAACAAAAAACAACACCCTCTGGGTTCTATTTCTGTCCCTGACTCACTACTGACCTTGACAAAGTCAGTGTTTCCACTGTGATTCAGCCTCTCCATCAAAAAGGGGCAATAAC
This sequence comes from Chinchilla lanigera, assembly GCF_000276665.1. Lineage (NCBI taxonomy): Eukaryota > Metazoa > Chordata > Mammalia > Rodentia > Chinchillidae > Chinchilla > Chinchilla lanigera. The sequence goes on from NW_004955484.1 coordinate 5,142,311, forward strand.
TCTTGCCAGAAACCACAAAGGAGAGTTGATAATGGGAGGATTAGTGTGATAATGTACAAAGCTCATAGAATTTTTACTGTGCTGTGAACACTTGGAAAAGATCATGCTCTTTGGCTACCCCACAAAAGCTTAAAGATAATGGATGTGTAAAACATAAAGTTAAATTCTATTTAACATCTTCATTTCCACTTATCTCCATAGTTCTTCAATGCATCATTTTTATTGCTTCTTAATTGTTAATATTTTCATGTTTAGAAATTTCTAATTCTTCTATCTTATTCTTTTATTTGCCTTATTTTCAGTTTTCTGTTTACACAAAACAAAGATGTATTCTATCTTGAGTTTCTCCCTCCCCTCATCCGATTTATATGTATAAATACTCAGGTGTTTTTCTTCTATTTATCTCTTTGTTATTGAACTATAATAAAAGTAAGCATAATAGTGATAAGTCTCACTTAATGTAAGTGACTATGATTTGTAAACAAACTCTAATCTTATTTCACATATTTATTAATGTTAATCTCAGTTAGGAAAATTGTTGGTAATTTATGCAACTTACTTATGATCTAAACAGGTGAAAATTTCAATAGTAGGAAAATGTCAATCTTGTCTCTGAAGGAAGAAAAAAACTACTGAATAATAAACCAACAATGAATTTTATTATCTTCAGAGATATTCTAGCAAATAAAAATACAAATATTTTCAGAAAACTTTCTAAGTTATGTAATATGTGTATCTCAATTTATAGAATGAGATATATTTACATTTTATAAAACTGCAGGGTAAGAAAAATAAAAACATTTCACACTTCTATTTTCAACTCTATTACTTTTGCTTGGATAATAGTAGAAATCACTTAATATATATAAAATATGGAACAACTACCTTATTGTGCTCTTGGCATGATTAATTATGCTTTTATATTAGAACAAAGGCTATGTGAACATACAGTATTATTACTTTAATACAGGTAATTCATTGTAGTATGAAATGGCCATAGGTAGACCAAACGATAATCACTACATGGGATAAATAAAACCCCCACTGAAAAATGGAGAAATGCCTCTTTCTGCCTCTAATTAGGTTTTAATAAACGGTACATAATAAATGGCAGCATTCTAATTTATCACAGTTTAGGTATAATCCTTGAATGGAGAATGGAATGTATGAACCCTGGCAGCTGCTTGCGTAGCTTGTGAAGCCTATTAAAGGGCATTGTTCTCAAAGCCTGAAAATGCGCATGCTCTCACGTCCTAGCAGGTAGGCAAGACTAACTGGACACAGTCCCTCGATGGTACAATTTTCTATTACAGATAAACAGTCTCTCTGTTTTTGGTCCACATCTCTATAAACATTTATTTCATTTCAATAATGGTTTTAAATACAGCCCCTGCCCCGGGAGATTAATACCAAGAGTATCACACAACCTATTTTACTTCACAAATTAATTAATAGTTTTGAGTTTTTAGAAGCCACCTTTTTGTTACCTGATATTAAATTCTATAAACCAGGCTATGTATCCCCCCGCCCCCGCCATGGTATTTCCAAATAGAGTAGAAAAAACTGGTGATGCTTAAATTAATTTTTAAGACTTCAGAGGGATTTATTTTTTCTACCTAGTTTTTGAATACATGTGACAGTTTATTTTAATGTTTCTTATTCTTCCTCAACTAGCACAGATACAGGAATACATTATCAATACAAGCATTTGGCAAGTATCTAACAGTGGTATGCTACTCACTGTAGCAGAAATATCTGTGATCTTTTTACTAAGTCTCATCTATGCCTGCTTGAGAGGTAAAGCAAGTATAAAGTAGGGTTTACCACTTAATATAAGTAACAAAAGAGTGTCATATATTCATTGAATGCACTACTCCTTCCAGGCTTGCTTCAGCACATCCATGCTATAACATCATACTGCCTGCATGCATGCACTTCTGCACGCAAAGAAAGACAGGGACTCTAATGCCTAGCATTATCTCAGAATAAAAGAACCTGAAAGACAAGCAACTCTGTCCTCTTAAGAGTGGAAGAAAGAAATATACTGAGGCTGCAACCAACTGTTTCCACATAACCACCACTAAATCATTCTAAATAAAATTTAATGTAGATTTTTCTATACAGAATTTTTCTCCCCCATTGGATTATCCCATGAGTGTCTTTGTTCTCAGACAGTATGCTTTTTCTATGCTGAAAATTTTGATTAAATCTCTACTGTGATCAGTTAAAGTTAGGGAATTTAATTTATGTAATCATCAGCACAAGTATACCTCTATGTGTCCTTTATGAAATTATACACAAACAAAAACAAAATGGATTTCCTTCCATTTTATGAATAAATGTGAAGCTAGATAGATCAACTTTTATCACATTATTATAGACAAACTATTACATACTTATACAATACAATTTTACATAGAAAGAGTACTAATAGTATTAAGCCTTGACACTCCTTCATACTACTCTCATTATGTTCACATATGTACACATGCACTGCTCCATTTTTATAAAGTCATATTCATCTAACCTTGCATAGTCTGGTTGGTATTTCTATATCTTTTCCTCTTTTAAATGTGACCAGCTATTTACACCCTAACAATTCTGGTACAGAGCTGATTTAGCATTTTTATTGGAATGTGAAAGCTCTTAAAAGAAGAAAAATCTAATCAGGCAGAAGAGATAGAAAACTTGCTGAATTTTCTCTCCCCCCTCCAACAGCCCCCTGAATCCTATCAAAAGCACATCTTCCATTCATTGCTTCCCGGTGTCATTATGACAAGCGGCTACAAATCAATAGCAGAGGGAAAGGCAGGACCAACCCGCACTCACCAAGTGATAAAGATTCACTCTCAGCCCCGATTTGCTAATAGCCCATAATAGCAGCCATTGGCGCCCTGCATTAAATCATACATTTCACTCTGCGTTTATTATGGGATTTTTAAAACTCCTCACCAAATTGGATTTTCTCGATGGTCTCTAATTTCCACATTTATCATTTAAAATTAAACGCCTCTGTGGAGAGGGGGGGATAGAGAAAGAGGAGAAGGTAGAGAGGCCAGACAGTACTATATTTTTCCTTTTCACCCCTCCCGCTTATGAAAACCCATAAATAATACCAGGTATCACAGCCATAAGGAGTCGGGGTATTGTTGTTTTCAGCGTAGAAAAAATGCAGAAATCAGTCTGGAATGTTCCGTATGCGCTTGTCTATGAATGAAAATGACAATTCTAGAGGACAAAACATACATATAAAGCAGGTTTTAAACAAAGGAAAATAGGTAAATTCTCAGTAACATTGAAATGAAGGTGAATTGTACAAGCAATGGGAAAATAAGTTTATGTTACATTACGCAAATACTTTGAGGAGCTGTAAAGAGTGTTCAGCAAGTAAAACATGTATACTTTAAAAAAAATATTTATCTCATTCCAAAGCTCAGTGACAAACAGATGAAAAATAAAGATTCTCACATTAGTTTCTAATTCTCATATAGTTTGCTTTACCCTCTATACTTTTTTAATTTAAAACATTATTGTAAAATTTCATTAAGTCCTGTGGCTAGTGAGCCTCTTGGCTGCTGTGGCAAATCCAGAAACAAGTTCTTCTGCAGTCCATCACAGACTCCATTGAGACACTGGAGTCAGCCCAAGAGAGCAGAAATCACTACAAACTTAGGTATATATATATATATATCTGTATAATTTTTAAGCCTTTGTGTATAAAAATGAAAATTAAACTTCAGGTCTACAGCATCAAATGAAAAGGCCGTATTTCCTCAAATCTGCATGGCTGAGATTCAGTGTGGCTGAAGTACAACTAGAGGACTATCAGGATCGAAGGACATCAGCACATATAAAGCCATGCTGGGAAAGGATAGAGCCTAGTGAAATGTTGAACCCTCCCTTCCTTTTGGAGACATCCTTAGCAATAAAGTCCATCTGTATCATTTGCCTTAAGAAATAGAGCAACACCCCCCCTCCACCTTGGCAATACTGAGGATTGAACTCAGGGCCTTTGCCCTTAGCTGTATCTCCAGCCCTTTTTAATTTTTTATTTAGAGAAAAAGGTCTTGTTAAGTCACTAAGTTGCCCAGACTGGGCTTGAGCTTGCAATCCTCCTGCTTTAGCATCCCAGAAATGACTTTTTAGGGTACTTAAAGAAAAGTTACAAACTTTAACCACTGTATAACAATATTTCATCTTCACTAGCAGTCTTTCATTTTGCAATTTTATCATTGACATAATTATGTCAATAAAAATTTTAAATTAAAGTTAAAAATATTTTCAGTGGCTCCTTCATATACAAATTTTACCATTGCTAGCTGAGCCTCTTCCCCTTCCTGGGTAAAAACTACTGTATATACACCCTTTTTTGTTCTATCATTGCACATAATTAATAGCTTCCCATTTTAATAACAGTTTTATTCAAGTAACATAGTATTATAGTTTGTGTCTGGATGTCCCCCCAAAGCCTCATGTGATGGCAGGGGCTGGCTTTTTGGAGGTGACTGAATCTAAAGTTTGTGATTGAGTCATTTTCTAGTGCTGGGATTAGAGGTGTGAGTGCTGCACCTGCCCTAGGGCAGGTAACCTGCATACAATATAAGAGAGGAAAATAAGCTTGCTCTGCCCTTTTACTCTTATTGCTTTTGCTGTCCCCTGCCAAGAACTGTTGCCCCTCTGCCACACTACCCTGTCTGTCCAGCTGACTATGGACTCAAACTTCTATAGATTTTGAGCTAAATAAACCTTTCCCCTTTTAACTTTGGGTGTCGGGTATTTTGACCCAAGTAACTAAGACACATATCTACCAAAAGGGGTACCAATCAAAAGGGTACACGATGCAAGCTGCACACTCTTGGTAATCAGCATGTAGACCAAAAGGCAAAATGAGTTAGTAGCGTCCCAGAAGCTTCCCTGTGTGCCTTTTCAGTTGCTCCCAACTCTGTCAAAGGGAGTCTTCCTTTTTTTTTTTTTTTTTTTTTGGTCTTTTTTTTGGTTTTTCTCTGGTACCGGGAACCGAACTCACGACCTTGTGCTTGCCAGGCAGGCGCTTTGCCGCTGAGCTAAATCCCCAGCCTGGGAGTCTTCTAACTTGCTCCTAACAGCATTAATTCTGCCTACTTTGAAATTTTATATAAATGGGGTCATCCAATATGTACTGTTTTGTGTCTAGCTCCTTTTATTCAAGTCAGGTGAGATTAAATCACATTAATGATTTATTCACTCTCACTGCTACAGACCAGGGATCAACAAACTGTGGCCAGGGGGATGAATTTGGCCCAACGCTTGTTTTCATATGGCCTGTGAGCTAAAGAAAAATTTTATTTTTCTAATCAGTTAAAAAATCAAAAGGATAAAATTTCACATCTGAAAATTATATAAAATTCAAATTTCAGTATCCATAAATGTTTTTTAAATCATTGTGCCCTTCTGTTAAGTATTGTCTATAACTGCTTTCATGCTACAACAATAAAGCTGAGTAGTTGAGACAGACATCCACATTACATACAAAGTCTTGTATATTTACTAGACTTTCTGGCCCTTTACAGAAAAAAGTCTGGAACTCTGCTGTAAAGTGTTCCCACTGCATGGCTGCACCACAATTTATTTACCCCTTTTCTTGTTGAAAGACAATGAGGTTGTTTCTGGTGTTGGGCTATTGTAAGTATGTGCTGTAAACATTCTAGAACACTTTTAACCATATACATATGGATGAGTGGAATGTTGGGTATAGGTTATGCATATGTTCGACCTTTCAGTTACTGCCAAACATCTGTCTATAGTAGTTTTTAATCAATTTACACTCCTGCCAGCAGTGTATAAGAATGTTTTCTTGCCCGCTCTTGGTATTTTATTCTTATTGTTTTATTTGCATATTTCTCATGTAAGATTGAGCACTTTCATATATGTTTATCGGCAGGTAGATAGCCTCTTCTGTGAACATCTATTTAAGTCTTTTATCTCTTTTTCTCTTGGGCTATCTGACTTTTTCTTATTGATTTGTAGCAGTTATTTGTATATTATGGATACAAGTCTTCTGTCAGATCATGTATTGTAAATGTCTTTTAGGTTGTGATATGCCTTTTTTTTGCTCTTTGTAAAAGGCTCTTCAGATGAACAGACATTTTTAATTTCAATGTGGTTCAATGAATTCTTTGCTTCTTAATGTACTTCTTGTGTCCTGTTTAAGAAATATGGCCACTCCAAAGACATAACGATTATACATTCATTTAGATTTTTTGCACATACTAATGGGTCATTTATTAACAAGGAAAACTTTCTTGCAAATGTGTAGGCTTGTAATTTGTTTTTCTTGCCTTATTATGGCTAAGATCTCCAGCACAATATAGAAGAGAAGTGATGGTGGGGACATTTATCTTGTTTGGAATTCTGCTATTGATTTTTGTAAATTCTCTTCATCAGGTTAAAGAAGTTTGTTCCTTTCTTTTCTTTTCCTTTCTCTCTTTTTCTTTCTTTCTTCCTTCCTTCCTTCCTTCCTTCCTTCCTTCCTTCCTTCCTTCCTTCCTTCCTTCCTTTCTTTCTTCCTTCCTTCCTTCTTTTCAGAAGTCTTTGATACCCATTCAGAAGAATGGGTATCAAAGTTCATCAAAGTCAAAGACTAAAAATAGCCTATCAAGATGATTGTGTGAACCACCTCCCATAGTGATTTCATTGGTTTGGAAGTGTTAAAGCACCCGAGCATTTTTGGAAAACTGCATTTGGTCATAATTTATATTAATTTCTATATTTTACTGGCTTCAATCAGATGACATTTTGTTTAGGATTTTTTATGTATAATGTTCATGAGAAAGAGCAGTTTGTAATTTTCTTTTCTCATAGTATCCTGTTTGTTTTGGTATCACTTTCCTTTGATTTCTTAAAGTCTCTAGTTTTCATAAGAGCTACTTTTTTTTGTTTGTTTAGTTGGTTTGGTTTTTGAGATAGAGTCGCACTATGTAGTTTATGCTGGTCCCAAACTTGCAGTGATTCTCCTGCCTCAGCCTCCCAAGAGCTGGGATTACAGCCATGTGCCATCATGCCCAGGCTACTTTTGGCCCGTGGCAAATTTTTAGTGGAAATTGAAGCTGTATTTTTATAATACTATAATGGAAAAGGGAAGTCTGATACTTACAATTTTTTCTTACTGTGGTCTACATTTTCCAAACTTTAGAACTTACTACTCCCTATTATTTTATAAAATCTTTTGAAAATTCTTCAAAATTTTCTAAATTTCAGTTCACTTCTTTGCATGGTAAATTCAATAGCCTGCAGTGAGGGCTTTTATAATTAACTACACATCAGACTGCTACTGTGTGCAAGAACAGGTATTATAGGAAGTTATAAAGAAGTAGAAGATATAGTCTCTGCCCTGGGTGAGTTTACAATCCAGTAAACTAAATCAATCCTCCTAAAAAATTATAAATCAATTATGAAATAATCTTTAATTAATTTTCTTTTAATTCGTGAATCCTTTAAAATGACTTCCATGATAGTGAGGAAAACAAATTAATTTAAATAATTGAAAGCAAAGACAGAAAGAAGGTACAAAATAATTCATGGCTTTACAAGCAAACATAACCATTACTAGTACTGAAATTTTATTATAAATAATCTTAATGTGTTACATTCTCATATTTCCCTTGCAGTCAGTAATTCAATAATTGATATTTCCTATTAATTTCTTCTGTGTATAATCTTCTACTTTATCTAGGATTTTCCAAAACTTTTTAACAGATACATTTAGAAAACAGCTTCTATAGTTTTTAATTTTTACAAAGCAAGAATGAAGATTAGGAAATTTTGTTTGAATACGTAAAAGGAATCTCCATTCTTTCTTTCCACTAATAGATATGATACTACATCAACTCACAAAGCTACTATTAAATGCTTGATATGTCTATATCTTGGTGCATCTTTACCTTTAAGGAATCCTAATTTTTGATACATGGTATATTAAGATTTGTACAAAATATACTCTCAAATTGATGTAAGACACTGAAGTACAGGCCTGCTATCTTAGATTTGATTTAGCATAGTAGTTAAGGGAACATGCTTTGGTGCTGGCTGAGTTTGAGACTGGACACCACTGCTGGCAGAGTATATAATCTCGGTGAAGTGATCCACATTTTCTGTGCCTCAGCTACTCATCTGTAACATGGAGGAGGTATGCTAATGACCTTGTTTAATTGTTAGGAGGATTAAATTGATAGAAGTAAAGCATTCTGGAGTACATAGTAAGTGCTCAATAAATGTTAGCTTTGTGTAGACAAGCTAAAAGGGCTCATTTCAAAGAATATATTCAGTGTACTCTAATTCAATCTTCATATTGAAATTCTGCCTTTACACTGCCCCCATCAATATCCTTCTCTTCAATCCTGAAGACTATTTAACTCATATTCACTTTTACTATTGCTTATCTGCTGTCATATATTCCATTCCTTATTCCTGAAACAATGTGAAAATTCTTTGCTTCTAAAATTTGTTTCTAAATGCCTACTTCTGTTTTGAAGCCTCTATTTAAGCTAACTTCATTAGATGTAAGTCAATAAAAGCTAGAATTGGGAAAATGAAGAAAAGAGACATGTCATTTTGGTAGTAGTGTCAGGATTTTCCCAGTCTTCTCTTTTGTCTGGCTTTTCTAGAATTCACAAAGTACAGCTAAATCTGTTCAACTAAAGGGCAAATTAAACAGCTGGCACTTAATAGATGTTTATCCCTCTTAGTTATGCAACAAAATGTGGAAGATATTAACAGGAACTCAATAAATCTGGCTAGGAGCAAAAAAGGAATTTTAATAAAAATTCAAAATACAAATCCCCAACTTCTTTCTGAGGTTGTAATACTTCACAGCATCAAAAGAGACTGGAGAGATTAGTTTAAATTTTAAAATCTAAGCCTGAAGGCTTTCTTCAATCTGCATACAAGACTGTTAAACACTGCCCTCAATTACAATTTAAGTACTAGACAGTGTTTGTTTATTTCTTGATTAAACTGCATTGTCATTCTGTAAAATATTAAGTTCCTAAAACATTCAGATATGATCAAGGTCATGCACTCTCTCAGGATGCCTGTGTAAAAGAAGGAGTTATAATGGAATGGAGAAACGTTAATTATGGGCTGGGTCCTTGCATCCTGAGTGCCAGATTTAGACAGTCACTCTTTCTATGGACTCCACATAGCAGCCTCACTTTTTTTTTTAAACTGTTTAAGAAACTGAAGCATCCTGTGGTTTATTGATTTTTGTAACCACATACTCCGCCACTAATGTTCGTCACTTGTGTTTCTCCTGACTACTGCCTCTTGAGGAGAATGAAAGGTGGAAAATGTGACACAATAGTCTCAAATTGGATGACTCACTGTAAATATGAACAGAATGGGAAAAAAAAGCTCCTAAGTCACCACTAGAAACATTTTCCTTCCAAATGGAACTGATCTTTGAAACGTAGTTCAGATAAGGTAGACACTTTGAGAACATACTGTGGTACGTCAGAAGATCAGTCTTCCCTAAGATGATAAGAAGGAAAGTTGTAGTTCTTACTTCTTTGTAAGAGCTGATCTTATTCAAATTTAATTTTGTCCAGCAATACTCAGTCAATATTGTCCAGCCTCAAGGTTGCCACTTACATTGTAACATTTTCTTACACTTTTTAAAAAATGGAGTATTTTCATATTTGTTCTTCCTTCCACGCAAAATTCTCTCCACATATATCTTTTCTAAACAATTTTCCCCCAGAAGTCAATAATCTGCCATGTATTCTATCCTCTACCTCTAAAACCAGTTATGGAATTTATTCCGATTACAATTCTACCTTTTCCATTATTTTATTGGTTTTATATAGTGGATGAAGTTTTTGTATTTTAAAGACATACACACTCACAACCACATACATATGTATATCCCTTATAATACCATCTGGAAGTATAAGAGGCAGTATTGCATTTTTATTAAGAGTGGAAGCAAAGAAGTCAGAAAACTTGGGTTCATTTTTGTTTTGTTTTGCAGTACAGGAGATTCAACCCAGGGATGCTATTCTACAGAGCTACATCTCCATTCTTTTTATTTTTTTTTTTTTGAGGCAGTATCTTACAGATTGCCTGGATTTGATTCCAAGCTGTTGTCATTTAGCAACCTGTGTCACCTTGAGCAGCTTACTTCCACTTCTTTGTATTTCACTTTCCTGGTTAATCATATGGGAGAGAATCATGATTCTAGTTCATTGTGCTGCAGTAAGAAGTAATTACATGAATTCTTGAAAAACATAGTATAGTTGACATTTATTAGCATGTTATTATTATTTCATTACATTGTCCAGATTATAAAGGAAGAATGGCTGTAGGCATCTTCTCTTATCTAGAACCAAAGTGATGCTTGTAAAATATGTGTGATCAAAGCCCTTTAGTGGCCTCTTGTCTAAAAGTCAATACTAGGTCTTACATGGTTGAAACTCCTTTCACTCCTGTCTGCCCTCATTTCCCACAGCTTCTTTTCTCCTGTACTCTACTCAGGCCTCCATGGACCCCCTGCTGGTTTCTGGAATGTGTCAACCAAGTCTTCACTTTAAGACTTTATCACTGCCGCTCCCTGTAACCGAAATATTCTTTCCCTTGGGTCCCAAACTTCCACTGACCACTCGTTCTAAAAGAGCAATCTCCCTAAATTTTGGCACTATCTTCTTTATTGATTTGTCTCAACAGTATTTATCACCACTTAATACACGTAAGTTTGTTTATTGGCTTGAATTAATATGATGATTGCTGGCTGAAGTTTTGCTTTGTTAGTTTACTTGTGATGGGAAAATTATGCTATATATTAGCAATTTTTAAGATAATCAGATAGAATTTTAAGAAAAAGAACATTACAGTTTTAGTTTCAGGTTTATAAAAAATCCTTCCTAAACTTACTGCTTTCTTAGTACCTTCCCAAAAATACAAATAGAGCTATTCATCTTGAGTGAGTTGTGATACTTTGAGACAGATACTGTACTGTAAATTTGATGTCCACCATTGCCATGAATGCTTTGTAAGTTTTATAAGTTTATATTAATGATATTAATAGAATTAATAGAATTAATGATATTAATTATAATTAATATAATAGTCTATAATGATATTTCATGCTCAACATCGTTTTATAGTTTTATTGCTAATATTCATGTAATTCTAATTCTTTAGTTCTTCTATGTCCTTTTTTTTTTTTTTTGGTTTTTCTCCGGTACAGGGAATCGAACTCATGACCTTGCGCTTGCCAGGCAGGCGCTGTGCCGCTGAGCTAAATCCCCAGCCCCTCTATGTGCTTTATAGAATATATATTCTATAAAGAATATTCTATATTCTATATGTTTATAGAATATATTCTCAAATTTATTCACCTATTCTGTTATTACAATTAGGCTTTCTCAATTTTTCATTATTAATGAAGTATCTGGTCATTAATATCTAATTTTCTTTGTGGATATGAGTTTCACAAGGTATCACCAACTTTTCTCGATATTGCCAAACTGAGTAACTAGAAAAGGAACTATTTGCTACTACTATTATATTAACTGTAGCTATTTATGCTAACATCTGTAGTATTCAAGATTATTTTCTCACACGTGATTATAAATATTTTCAATTTTGTGTTAATCTGATAGAAATGAAATTATACCTATAATATCATCTGTCATTGTTTTTAGGCTGCACAATATTTAAATCCTACAGCAATGATTAGGGCTAATTCAGAAGAAGTTATCATCTTAAAAATATTGAGTAATACTGTTATTGAACAGTTTCCCTGACCATTTTCAGATTTTTCAGCTTTCAATAAGGTTTATCATCTACTCTGTAAAGATTCTATAGTCCTCTTACTGACTTATTTCTTTATATATTTTATGATCTCTAGTGCTGTAAGTAGAACTTTAAAAATTATACAATTTGGGGTGTTATTTTTGGTGGTAGTACCTAGCAGGAAATTAACATACAATGCTAACTATATATATTAGGAAACAAGAAGAGTCAAGTCAATAATGTAAGCTCCACCTCATGAACTTAGAGAAGATCAAAATAACAACAAAGCAAGCAGAAAAAATATATAATAAAGATAACAGCAGAACTCAATGAAATTGAAAACAAAAATAGCAGAGAAATAAATGAAGACCTGGTTTCTGAAAACATCAATAAAATGAACAAATCTCTAGCAATCACTGAAATCAGGAATAAAACAGGAAATATCATCTCATGCCCTGAAAAAGCAAAAGAACAATGAAGGAAGGCTATAGAGGAGTCTGTATACATAAATTGGACAATTTGGATAAAACAGACCAATTTCTTAAAAAAAAAAAAAGCCAAAAAAATGAAAGTATACAACTCACTCAATACAAATAGCTCTATATATATTTGGGGGGAGTATCAGGAATCGAATGCAGGACCTTGCACTTGCTAGGCAGGTGCTTGTGCGGTTGAGCTAAATCCCCAAACCCGGGTGTAGATGTATTACAGAAACTGAAATCTATCAAAGAAGAAATCCCCAAGCCCATACTGTTACATTGCAGAATTGTATCACATGTTTAAGAAAGAATGCAAACCAATTACCAATCTTGTAGAAGAGAAGCAGAAAAGGAGGGAACATGTCATGCCTCATTTTAGGAAGTTAGTATTATATTGATACCAAACAGAGTGACAGAGACAGAGAGATAGAGTGCCCTACAGATCAACACCTCTTCTTAACATGGAGGTACAATGAGTAATAAAGATTAGCAAATAGAATTTAGCACATAAAAAAGGATATACATCATAATCATAACCAAGCTGGGTTTATTAGAGAGATGTAATACTTATCAAGTATTAGAAAATCAGTGAATATATGACACAATATTAACAGGGTACATTATATGACCACATCAACTGATGCAACGAAAGCATTGATGTTATTTACTAACATAGTAAATAGTAACATCACTCATAGTAACATGCTTAGAATAATAAGAACTTTTTTGTAAAGAAAAACATAGTCAATATTGTTCTTAATGGTCACAGACTTAGTATTTTTCTCTGTAAGACTGGGAATAAGGCAATGAAGGAAATTTTTCAATAAGTGGTGCCAGGGAATTGGATATCCCTGGCGAAAAGGAAAGCCTCAATCTCAGTCTTATACCTCATCTTAGTTATTATTCTTGTTGCTGAGACAAAATACCTGACACCCAAAATTAAAGGAGGAAATGTTTATTTGGCTCACAGTTCATAGAGGTCTTAGTTCACAGTCAGCTGGCACTGCAGCAGGGTGGCATGGCAGACAGGCATTGTAGAGCAGGCAGGCAGAAGGCAGCAGGTGGCAAGCTACAAGTGACAAGTGATCCTCTTTTAGTTTCCTATATTTTATCCAGGTTATCTGCTGGGCATACTTAATTCTAGCACCTCACTGTGAATCAATCCCAAAATCACATTCATGATCTCAGCATCACACACCCTAGCTACAGCCACCTCAGAATAGCCCCACCTATGACCACATGAGGCATGGGGGGACATCTAAATATAAGCCATAATACATGTTATATAAAAATTATTTCACAATAAGTTGCAGACTTCAATTGTGACACTACAAAAAGGATAAAAAATCATTGGGGAAAATCTTCTAGATCAAGGGTTAGGCAAAGAATTCTTAGGTTTGACACTGAAAACATGATTTATGAAGAGAAAAACTGCTGTATTGGATCACTTCAAAACTAAAATGTTTTGCTTTACAAAACACAAGTTAACAGGATAAAAAGTCAAACATGTAGAGTGACAGGGGATATCTGACAAAGGACTAGTCTCTAAACTATATAAAGAACTATTAAAGATAAAGAGAAAAAGCATATAATCCAATTAGAAAATGGTTATCAAAAAGGACTAAAAGATAATATGTACATGTATGAACTCCCCATCATAAATGTATTCATTATGCATTAAAACATGATAATTTACAAAAAGAAAATAAACTTCAGACATGAGAAGGATATTTCACCATAGAAGATAAATAGATGTCAAATAAACACATGGAAAGATAATTAGCATCATTATCCATAAGTAAATAGGTAGATACAAATTAAAACTACAATATGACATCATAATACACCCCTCACAATGTCTAAAATGAAAAATAAGAGACATCATCCAAATGGTGCTCAGAATACATAGAAAATGGATTATTCATACATCACTGGTAGAATATAAGATGGTACAATAACTTTAGAAAATAGTCTAGCATTTTCTCAAAACAATGTGATAACCATTCAATCAAGCAATTGCATTCCCGGGCATTCATTGTAATGAAATAAAGATTTATTTTCAAATAACAAAGGGCATGTGAGTGTTTAAAGTAGTGTAATAGGTTGAATCATGAATTCCAAGGAGATACATTTACGTCGTAGTTCCTGAAACCTATAAATGTTTCTTATTTGGACGAAGGTGTTTGCACATATATAAATAAGGATCTTAAAATGGAAAGATCATGCTGGTTTATCCAAGTGCACTTTTAATCCAATGCAAGTGTCCTTATAGGTGATACACATGGAACATTTGACAGACAGAAGAAGAGAAGATGATGTAAAGACAAAGGCTGAAAGAGTGATGTGGTTACAAACCCAAGAAATTAGCAAAACTGGAAAAGGAAAGCACAGATGCCCCCCTATAACCCTTAGAGGGACTTGGGCCCTGACACATTTCATAGTTGGGGCCTCTTATAACTATGAGAATAAATTTGTTGTTTTAAGCCCAAAGTTGTAGTCATTTATTTTGGTAACTATAAGAAACTAATGTAAGCAGTTTTATTTATAAATAACCCAAAATGAAATAGCCTAAATGTT
>NW_004955484.1:5157452-5202862 GCF_000276665.1 Chinchilla lanigera
GCTGAGCTAAATCCCCAGCCCCGGCATATAATATTCTTGATGTGCAGAATTAAAGAATAGAGAACAAATTAGTGGTCATCAGAGGTAAGGAAAGTTGGGATGGAAGGTGGTTAAGTGTGGCTATGAAAGGCAACACACAGGGCTCTTGGAAATGCAAATGTTCTGCATTTGGACTTTAACAATGTCAATACACTGTTTGTGATGATATGTACTATAGTTGTACAAGATGTAACTTTGGGGTAGGGGAAACTGGATTGATAATATCCAGGATTCTCTTCATATTACTTCTTACTACTGGCTTTGAATCAGTAACTACCTTCAAAATAAATAGTTTATAACAGTGATCAACTAGGGAAACTGAAAGCAGGAAATAAAAATTAATTTTTTTATTTTAAAGAGAATAAAAAACCAATAAAAATTATACAGAATTTCAAAACAAGATGATAGGAAATTAACAATGGTTGCTATATTGCATATTGTTATCTTCAAAGTAGTTGCTCAGATTACCTACCATATATGGGCATGCAAAATTGATTAAACAATTAAGCACTAACTGTTCCTTTTGATAAACCAATAGAAATTAGTAATACAACTATCTTAGCTATCTTGTATGTGTATATATATATATTTTCCTCATCCTTCTTTTTTCCTTTCCCCATCCCTGTTCATCTTTCCCTTTGAGCAGTTTCTTTCCCTTTTATAATATCTATTGTACCTTTGGATTTTATTTACTCTTTAAATTTCTTACACTAGGGAGAAAACATGATGTTTACACATGAGTCTGATTTATTTCATTTATGATTATGGTCTCTAATTGCATCCATTTACCTATAAAAGTCTCCAAGCTATCCTTCTTTATGGCTAAGTTATACTCCGTTGTATAAAAAAAAAATCTTTTTTATCCATTTCTTAGGTGATACGCATTTGGGTTGTTTCCAAGATGTAGCTATGACAAATTGCACTGCTCTAAACATGGCAGCGATATATTGCTGTGGTATGATGTTTTCAGTTCTTCTGGGAAAATACCCAGAAGGGTTGAATGGGACCTCTAGACCTAGTTTGTGGAGGAATCTCCAAACTGATTCCCACAGTGGCTTCACCAGTCTGTATTCACCAGCAGTGGAGAAGAGTTCCTATTTCTCCACAGCCTTGCCAGCATTTGTTATTGGTTGATTTCTTAGTGCTAGCCGTTCTTACTGGGGTGAGATGAAATCTCAATGTTGTTTTAATTTGCATTTCTCGAATGACTAATGAGGTTGAACATTTTCTCTTGTATTTATTTGCCATTTGCATTTCTTTATCTGAGAAATGTGTATTCATCTCAAATGCCCATTTTTGGATTGGGTCTTTCAATTTGGGGAGGCTGATATTTTTAAATTCTTTATATGTTCTAGATAGAAGACCTTTGTCTGAGGAACAGTCAGCTAAAATTTTTTCCCAATTTGTGGGTTTTCTTTTTACTCTGCTGGTGATTTCTTTAGATGTGCAGAAACTTTTCAGTAGGATGAGATGGCCCTACTACCAAAATTGTACAGGTTCAATGCAATTCCCATTAAACTACCCCTAGCATAACTCACAGACCTAGAGAAAGCATTCCTTAAATTCAACTGGAACCAGAAGAGACCCAGAATAGCAAAAGCAGTCCTGGGCAACAAAGACAAGTCAGGTGGAATCACAACCCCTGACCTGAAATTATACTACAAAGCCACTGTAATAAAATCAACATGGTACAGGCTAAAAAACAGACCAGAAGATGTGGAGGACACAGACACAACCACAAACATACTCAGCTGCCTAATCTTTGATAAAGGGCCCAAACAAACTCACTGGAAGAAAGACAGCCTTTTAAATAAATGGTGCTGGCAAAATTGGTTTGCCACTTGCCAAAGACTGAAAATAGCCCCTAGTCTATCACCATGCACCAAACTCAAGTCAAAATGGATCACAGATCTCAATATTAAAACAGAAACACTAAATCCATCACAGATCTCAATATTAAAACAGAAACACTAAATCCAATATTAAAACAGAAACACTAACTCCACTAAAGAGAAAGTAGGGAAAAACCTTGAAGACATAGGTGTAGGCAGAGAGTTCATGAACAAAAACCAAACTGCCCATGAAATACTTCAAAGAGTCAACAACTGGGAGCTTGGAGATTTTGAACTGGCTTTATAAGCAGGAGAGGTGCATTTTAGCAGTTTGACAGTACCATTTTACAGTTTTGAAGTCTAATATTTTTTTGGAGGGGAGACTGTGACAGAGCTGGAAGGGACAGAGAAACAGTCTGTCTCAGAGCCAAATATGTTGCTAGGGCCTTCTAGAAAATAATGGAGAGTTTGCAAACCCTTGTGGCAATTGAGTAACAGTCCGAAAAGGGTGTATGGCTTGGGAACCACAGAATGCAAGGTGATGGCTGCATTGTTGACAGCACAGAGATTTTGCCCAAGGTGATTAACAGTTTATTAGGCTCATGTGTGGCTGGATGCCAGTTTGTGCTAACCATGACATTTGACAGAAACAGGGGTTGTAGTGAGACAGCATGGGCGATGGTCAGGCCCAGAGGTGAGTCTTTAGCCTGCACCTCTGGGAGAAAAGTTTTTAGAACTTCTGGATTGTGGTTATCTGTCTCAGGCTGATGCAAGCATCATCTTCCTTTTGGGGGAACAGTCAAAGCTGAAAGTTCAGGGTGAAGTGAGAGACAGGCTGATTGGCTTGGTGCAAAGGAGATGGTTGCTTCTAACTTGAAGAGGAGGTCTCTTTCCAGAAGTTTACACAGCAATTTATTTTTGGCACTATGTTCTTCCTAGTGAAAAGTTTGTGCCTGACAGAAGGGGCGAGAGGCAAAAGTTCCAGTTCCCGACGGTGGTAACTTTTTGACAGAGGGAACTTTTGAAGGCAGAGAGTTTTGTTCCATTGTCTACCAGGACAGTCACAGGTTTGCCTCCAACTTTTGCAAAGACTGTGGGCTCTTGGGGGCCCAATTTGATAGAGCTCAGAGTCCTATCCATCCAGAACTCACAGTGCAAGGAGAGGTTGAGGTTGAGGTAGGCCTGGATAGTCAGGTTTCTGTATGTCTCAAAGACAGAGGGGGCATTTATTTATTGTGTCAAGCCTTTATAACTTGTAGCCAGAGTGTATAGTCATCTATCAGACTGGATTTTTTTTATAGACATCAGATGCTTTTATTAGGTTTCTGGGTAACAGTGGTTGATGGGCTTCTTGCCCCCTTTTGATGTCTTTAAGAAGCACTCAACTGGGTGGAGTGTCCTTTGGGAAGGCCATGGCAACTCATTCGTCAGGGTTGACAGTCTAATTTTTTCTTAGTCAAAATGGAACTCAGAAGGAATTGCTGACAGTCAACTCAGGTGGACATTAGATGATGTCATCTGACCAGGATAGAAGTAGAAGGCTCTGGAGGGAGGGCCTCTGTGGCCAAATATAGGCAATAGCAGGCTGGAACCAGTTCAGTTGGCTGGAAGTGAAAGAGTCAGGACTGGGGAGTAAAACCATAGGTACTGGCAGCAACTGCAGCAGCCAGTGAGGGTGCCAAGGGGGACTTCCCATGAAGAATGGGCCTCTTTTTTTCTTTTCTTTGAAATGCAGGGAGCAGTTTGCATTCATTTTTAACACTGTAAAAGTCCTTTTTCCTGCAGTCAGGGACTGTGGGTTTTGACTAATTAGTTTCCATCTCTGACTTTCTACATATGTGTTGCATACCCTTGAAGGATGGCACAACAAAGGGTGGGTGTTGCTCTGAAAAAGACCATTCTGGCCATGCCTCTTGTGGGAACTTAGGTGAGGCTTAGCTATGGAGGCTGTGAGGCCTCCGTTACACCATGTGTTGATTACCACGGAACCGCAGGTGAGGGCCCAATCAGACACCAAAACCAGTGCTTCCCAGTCCTGGTGCACAGATGGAACAGCCTATTGTTCATACTGTCTGTTTTATTTGCTCATTTATTCAACGGGCACTCAGAGGTTAAATGTTCCAGCCCCCTTCTCTCAAGGGTGGTCCTAATAAGAGTTGATCAGACTTTCCTTTTGCTCAAGCTGAGCAAGACTGACAGACAGACTAACTGGGGTGCCCCCAGTGGTCTTATCTGAATTAGGCAGGCAGACAGACAAGCACACAGACTGCATTCTCCTCTTTTGGGGGTCTGAGGAGAGCTGATCTGAGTAATTTTGGAAATCTGTGATCAAGGGGGAAGCCAGTAATCCTCCTGCAGAATTCTGAGGAGATTTGAGAAATCTCAAGGGCATGCCTTCCCACTGGGACCCGGAGAGGTCCTTGCTCTGTCTACGAGGGCCACGACCAGTAACTAAAGAGGTGAGCATAGTCAGTTTTCCCAGTCAATGCACTGATGCTATGGCAAACAGAAACACTGAAATGACATCCAGGATTTGGAGGCAGATTTACTTTACTTCGATGAGCACTGATCTGGATCACTCGTAAAATATCAGGCCCTGATCCGTAGTGGTCTAGAGCTTATATGGGATAAACAAATAGGAAGTTGGGGACTGGTCTTTACAGTATGCATCATAAAGACCAGCCATTTCTAAGAAACAAAAATAACAGGAACTGTAACCAGAACTATAACCTGGGCAATTAACAAATTAAAGTGCACTGGCCAGGATGGGGAGCATCTTTTGCCACAGAACTACACAGTGAGATGCTATCTGAAAAAACAAAAACAAAAGAACAAGAAAAAAAAAATCAAGACAGAATGTAACTCTATCAACTTGAGGACATCAATGTGTCCTAAAGTAAAACTCAGTTTAAAATTTGACTATAGTTCTTTTGACAAAGAAATGTTTTATTGTGTCTCTTACAGATAAAATATCTTTGTAATATCCCCCTTACCTTTTTATTCTTGTCTACTTGTCTGCAATACTAAAAAATCTCCAGCATGCTGACTTTTAAAAGATGTCCTCTCAGAAACCACTTCAGACTCAATTCTATAAGTGATACCAGGGTTGTTCTCTCATTTCTCTTAGAAATTGTTTCATTTTCATACTGAATTAGAAGTATCAGGTACCATCTTGTATCTCTGTATTTCAGTCGAATGTTCTGGGTATTTAAACACCGTAACTCAATTTTTACCCAGTTTACATTTATTATTTTCTTCGTCCTTCCTTAGCCAGTGGCCTCCAGTGTCCCTGTATGGTCTATTTAATGTTGCCAGTCTTCAACATCCATATGCATGATGTCACTAATTCCCAAATTATTGGTTCCTTTCATTTCCAACTTAGTTTTAGGTAAGCACACCCTAAATGCTCTAATACCTGCAGTACTTCCTTGGATTTGCATTTTTGCAACATAGAACCAGACTACCAACCTCAAATGTGTGTCATGATCTCTTTCCTTACCATCTGTCATGAGAATTTACACAATTCAGGATAAAGACCAGATGCCACATTCTTCCACTTTTTTTTTTTTTTTTTTTGAGACAGGGTCTCGCTATGTAGCTCAGGCTGGCCTTGAACTCACTATGTAGCCTCGGCTGGCCTCAAACTCACAGCGATCCTCCTGCCTCTGCCTCTGGAGTGCTGAAATTACAGGCGTGCGCCACCACACCTGCCTTCTTCCACTTTTGTTAAGGTTTCTATCGCTCTTGGTAGTCAAAGCTCTTTTCTACTGCAAAAGTCACAAGTACGGCTGATTCTTCCTTAACAATTCTCTCAATATTTTTTTTCAACTGTTAAGACCTTTGTGTTTAGCCTAAGGCAATAGCTTCTTCTATGGTCTGTCTATTTTCAGTATGTTTTCATTTTAAAAATAGCTACAAATTAAGGTCAAACACAGTTTAATATATTATTTTAAAAACACATGTATGAGTGTGTTTTCTTTTCACATTGCTGCTTAAAGGCAGTTAACTGTTCACCATTTGCTTAGAACAATGTTCCTCAAAAGCAGCACAATCTGGGGCTGGGGATTTAGCTCAGCGGCAAAAGCGCCTGCCTGGCAAGTGCAAGGTCGTGAGTTCGGTTCTCGGTACCGGAGAAAAACCAAAAAAAAAAAAAAAAAAAAAAAAAAAAAAAAAAAAAGCAGCACAATCTTTTGTGACACTTTTCCCCATGGTTTTGAATTAAAATGTAAAGTTATCCTAAGAATCAGGTTAAAAAGGAAAAAAGGAGAAACAGTGACCTACCAGAGATGGTCTAATTTGCTACATCTGACATTCAAGGCCTATCATAAACACCTGTGTGTCCTTATTGCCCACTGTCTGCTTCATAAATCATTGTCCCTCTCAGATTATCTACTTGTCCTCTCTTAAAAAATACTCTATTCTTTCTTAACCGTGTCTTTTTGCAGATAGGCCATGGGGATTTCACTAAGTATAGAATGAAGAGAAAAAACAAAATAGAATCGTTGAAAACAAACTTGTCAGAATTTTGTCCAGACAAAATGCCCATCTCTCCATAAAATTTTCTTTCATCACCCTAACAAAGAATTGTCCTCTTATCTGAAATCTTACAATAGTTACTCTCTTTCCTTACAGTGATTATACAACACCTTTATTATAATGATTTATCATATAGCCCTATTATAAGTACCATAAAAATTGGTATTGCACTTTACATACCTTGCTTTAATAAAATATTTAATGCCTCAAAAAAAGTTAAGTTTAACTAGCTCCAAGCTTAAGAAATAAAACATTAAAGATAAGACTAAAATATCCTGTAACAACCTCCTCCTACTAGAGGTAACCATTATTCTAAATTCAGTACATGTTTTTATATTTTTATTACATATATAACTATTTTTTAATTTAAAAAACCTTATATATTTTTAATTAATAAACACATATACATTTATAAAATAACATAAAAACAAGTAACAGAATTTCAGACAAGGTGATAGGAAATTAACAATGATTGTTGTATTACACATTGATATCTTCACATTGGTTACTCAGATAAACAAATATAGGCATGTAAGATTGATCAAACCTTAACTGTTCTTTTCAATAAAGCAACAGAAATTAGTAGTGCAACTATCTTATCCTGTGTGTACACATATACATATTTTTCCCTTTATTTTTTATCTTTTTGAGATGGGGCCTCATTATGCAGTTCAGGCTGGCCTTGAGCTCACTTTGTAGCCCAGGCTGGTCTCTAACTGGCAACAATCCTCCTGCCTCAGGCTCCCGAGTGCTGGGATTACAGGTATGCGCCACCACGCCCGGACTCCCTTCTTTCTTTCTTTCTTTCTTTCTTTTCTCTTTTCCCTCATCCCAGTTGTTCTCTCCTTCTGAGAAGTTTCCTTCCCTTTCACAGTATCTTTTGTACCTCCTAGATTTTATTCACTCTTTCAGGTTTTTACACTAGTGAGACAATATGGTATTTACACATGCAGGTCTGATTTATTTCGTTTATGAGTATGGTCTCTAGTTGTGTCCATTTACCTATAAAAGTCTTGAGTTTATCTTTCTTTATAGCTAAGTAATATTCCATTATATAAAAATACCACAACTTTTTTATCCATTCCTCAGTTGATGGGCATTTGTGCTGCTTCCACGATTTAGCTATATTACAAATTGCACTGCTATAAACATGGATACACATATATCACTGTGATATGATGGTTTCACGTCTTCTGGAAAAATACCCAGAAGGGGACTAGCTGGGTTGAATGGGACCTTTAGACTCAGTTTACTGAGGAGTCTCCACACTGATTTCCACAGTGGTTGCACCAGTCTACACTCCCACCAGCAGTGGAGAAGGGTTCCTTTCTCTCCACAGCCTCACCAGCATTTGTTATTGGTTGATTTCTTAATGATAGCCATTCTTCTGGGGAGAGATGGAATCTCAGTGTTGTTTTAATTTGCATTTCTCGAATGACTAATGATGTTGAACATTGTTTCATGTATTTATTTGCCATTTTTTTTTTTTAATCTGAGAAGAGTGTATTCATGTTGGGTGCGCATTTTTGTATTGGGTCTTTGAATATGACAGGGCTGATTTTTAAAAATTCTTTATATGTTCTAGTTAGAAGTCCTTTGTCTGAGGGACAGTTGGCTAAAATTTTTCCCAATTTGTGGGTTTAAAAACTTTATATTAATGACATCCCAACATACATATTATACTGTTACTGGTTTGTTTTGCTATATATGCCTATGATATTCATGTTAATCCAATTTCTAGTTAATTCATTTACTGACTGTGTAATATTCCTATACAGTAACTCATCATAGGCTATTTATCAGTTCATTTGCAAATAGTTTGTTTTCAATTAGCTACATTTACAATTATATAACCAAAAGTTTATCCACATACATGTGAAAATTTCCTCACAGCAATAGTTAGAAGTGGATTTGCTCAACTGTAGGGCATGATCATTTTTGCCTTCAATATAGTATCAGCATTATCTGTAGATATACTTTCACTGTTTATAATTTCTTTCAATGAGCAAGAAATCTACTTTCTTAAAAAGTCATAGACATAGTAATTTCGTACAGAGTTACAGTTCTATTTGTGCTTTTAATTACTCTTCAGTCAGGCTGGAAAAGTTTTGGTTTTCTGAGAAATTGTGCATTTCAGCTAAGTTTTCAAATATATTGGTATAAAGTAATTTATGCCTTCCAGAGGATTTCTTTTTTGAAGCTCAACAAACAATTAGACTTATATAACTATTATAGGTACGTGCAGTATAAATTCTTTTTAGCACAATACAGGTCAAGATACACAGCTACAGAACTTCTTGGCAGGGTAACATCAGGTATTTTTCTTGAATACGAGTAGTCATCCAGCAAGACATAACCATGAAGGAGCTAATCTCAGATGTCAAAGAATAAGATCACTTTGGGTGGGTGCAGAAGTCACTGATACATCCTGTAATAATTTGGCAATCACAGCTTCTAGTCATTGTGTTCTGGGAAGTTTAAAACTGTGATTCCTATCAGATAATCTTATTTTATATCTTATTTATAGTCCTCCCAGGCCAAGACAATTTGCCTATCAAAAATGTCATTGTTAACATAAACAGTAGCTCTTGATAAACATAGTTCATGTTCTAAAAGTCAACTGCTACTAATATTTGCAATTTCAGAGAACAGAGAGACAGGTTTCCAGGAGAACAGAGGCTGGTAAGTTATGTTCTGTTATGTTTTAAAATAATTAATGTACCCATAGCTCCCTTTTCATTCCTCTGATTATATGTGGATTACTTTTCTTGACCAGTTTTGCTTCATGTTTATCTGTTAATCTTTCCAAAGGACAATCTTAATTTTATCTTTGTAATTCATCAATTCCTGCTATTTACTTCCCATGATTTTCTTTAGGTTTACTCTTTTAAACATTTAGCTATATATTTTCCTCTAAGACCTTCTTGGTCTCATACTACAAGCTTCGAAATAGTGTTTTTGTTGTTCCATTCTAAATGTTTTTAAAAGTCTACTAAAATTTTTACTTCTAACTCATAAGTTTAGAAATGTATTATAAAATTTCCCAGGCTGAGATTTTTTAATCTTTCTAGTGTTTTTCTTTTGCTTTTTTCATTTCTAATTTTGCTGTATTATAGTTAGAGAATACAATTGATATGAAAATGATTTATTTTTAGGTTTGTTGAGATACTCCTGATGTTCTAATTCTTAAAAAACTATGTATTTACTTGAACATTATATTCATTAACAATTGTATAAATTGTGTTACATCTGCACATGAGATCATGTTGTTAACTGCTTTGGTAAAATTTTCTAGCTTTGCTGTATTCTTCAGCAGCTATTTAGAGAAGAGTGTTAAGCTTCCTGCTAGCACTGCAAAGTTATCATTTTATTCTTATAATTCTGTCCATTTTTCTGTATATAGTTTTTGGCTTTGTTAATAGATGCATGAAAGTCTTTTGTGTTTCTTCTACTTTGTCTTTAGTTTCATTTTCTAATTTATAAGAGTTTTCTTTTCTAAGAAAGTTTTAGCTTTCAATAACATTGACCTTGATATCAATATATTAACTTTGTCTCTATTGTTTGCCTTATACTTTTTTAAACCTAATGTGTTTTCTACTCTTTCAAACATGCCTTTCATAAGAAGAATTTAGGCTAGTTTATAAAAAGTTGACATTATTTTTTAATCTAGTAAGATCAGTGTATTTTACATTTTTGAAAAATAATGTTTATTTCTAGCATCTTATTTTGTACTTATTATTTCTATTTTGCTTACTTTGTTTTTTATCTTCTTCTGCCTTCTTAATATGATAAAATTTTAAATGTAAAAATTTTTTATTAAATACTCGAGGAATAAAAAAGAATATGTATAAAGTATATGTTAGGTATCTATCTTGAATAGTGTGGTTAATTATAGTAATTAATTATTATAAGATGAATCATTTAAACACTGAGATATATTAAACTTTACCAAGTAGTTTGGTGAATTTGTTTATGTTCCTTATATTTCTCTCAACTTTTGCTTTACTTTTAGACATTAATTTTTAGGTATATTTTTACTGCATTTAGAAATGTTTTATCTTTCTAATGAACTGAAACTTTTCCACATAAATACTGACTGGCTTTATTTCTAATACTCCCTTTCTCTTCAAGTCAATGTGGAATTTACATAGTTCCTCAAACTTTAAAAAAAAATTCCTAGTCCTAATAATGTCTTTTTTCTCTGCTTGTTTTCAGAAAATATGTTTGATGGTGATAGAATTCTGATTGACAGCTGTTTCTGTTTCTACATTGAAGATATTTTACAATTTCCCAGCTCTTATCGTTAGTGCTAAGGATTTAGCTGTTAGACGAATACACTGTTGCAGCGTTGATGATAATCTATTTTTTCTCCCTGGCTATTTCTAAAAATCTTCTCCTTGTCTTTATTGTGTTATAGTTTCACTGTGCTGTTCCTATGAGTGATTTCTTTGTTTCTTCTGCTTATGATTTGCTGGAATTCTTAAATCTATAGATTAGTGTCTTTCTGGGAAAATTTCAGTCATGATCCTTTCCCCATTCTTTGTCTCTTCTATTACCCTTTGATTAAGTATAATTTCAATTTTTTACCCCATCTTCAAGTAAACTTTGATATTTCCCTGTATTTTCATTTTTACTAGAAATATTTCTTCAGCTGTGTCTTTTACCTCAGTCTCTTCTCATTTGTTTATCTCAGTTAAACTTATTCTTAGAGCTTTGTATTTTAGTTAATACTATTTTTAATTATTAGAAATTGGCTTTTCCTTTAAATCTATTTCCTGTTTGCTTTTAAGCCTATTTTTTATTCTTAAAATACCTTAAAATTTTTTACTTAAAACTAAATTTCTTGACTTAAGGATTTTCAGACCACAGTAGTATGTTTTCAGGATGTAGACCCATGTTATACCTGGTTTGTGGTTGTGAATTTCCAGGGGTATCTCTTCCCCACCTCCCAACTCTCTGGAGGTCTTCCTGTCTCTCAAGGATTTGGGTATAATATGTGTTTATTTTTAGTTCACACATTGATATTCTATCCCTTTGTGTTCCTGGCTTTAAGGAGATATTTACTTGGGCAATTCATGTACTTTTACTCACTTCTTATACCTTGTAAATTGAACCAATGTTTGTGATTTGGTTCAAATTAGCTAATATCTTCATTTAGTTGATGTCAGATTTTTTTAAAAAACTCTATTATTTAATAATACAGTACTCCTAAGTTTCCTGCTTGACACTGGTGCTTCAGTTTTAATTCCTTTATCATATAAGCTCTAAGTCTTGTCCCCTAATACTTACTGGCTATTAAATCTATATCCTTAGTCCAGGACATCCCTTCATCCCCCTTCCCAGCGTAGCCCATATCATTACTCATGCTTACTACTCTATTTTTAAAATCTTTTCCAGTTCTAGGTCTCAGAGATTTCCCTTTTTTGTAAGTAAAACTATACATAAGGCAGAGTATTTGCTGTATTTTTATCTAGCACTTCTACATGTTTAGTAGTGGTGAATTTTCAGATTAATACTAAGTTCCCATCCAGGAATTCACTTATAAATCTTTTTATTCTTCATATATCTCCTAGCACTGTGTCTGTTAGGGAATACTACATAATAAATGTGATGAGTGATTGAATAAATATTTTTCATTTGCAGTTTTCCTTCATTTAACTTTTATTTCCTATAATCTTGCATTGTAAATCTTGTATTTTATGGATTTCATTTAGACTAACATAATTTTCTCTCATTGTCTACTACAATAGAGTAAAATCCTGCATCCAGATTCTTTTTCCTTCTATTTGTCTCATACAGATCTGCCAACCAACATTTTACCCATCACACTCATGCTGTCCTTTTACTACCAATGGGTTTGTGAGCATCTTATTTTGATTTTTATTCTTTTAAACTCTCTTCTTTCATAGTTATACACAACTATATTTTCTACTAAATAAGGCAGTACCAAGTGTGGGTAGCACACAAAGTGATTCTTAAATCATTTGCTGCTATGATATTCTGCTTCATTTTTGATAACTTAGGAAGATTTGTATCAGCAGAAATACGGAAATTGCTTCATATATAAATAATTCTTTTATCATATCTATGCCATATTCATATGCATTAGAAGTGTTTATATACTTATTAATATATATGCGTAAAATCAAATTTTGTATTTTTTCACATTTTTTATGTATACAATTATATTCATAAGGATTTTCCCCCCTTTATACTTCAATTCTATTTGTTTGTCTTACTGAAATCTTTACAAAACCTAGTAAAATGTCAAAACTCAATGGACATTTAATAAATATTCATTTGTGATGGTCACGATGATTTCATACAGAGTTTTTGAATGTGATTTTCAGAAATCATCAGATATTCTTTGACGTACATTAACAAACCTTCCTCAAGAAACAATTATCTTTCAGTTATAAAAGATAAACAAATAAAGCCAAATCAAGTGAGATGGAGTCATTTTGCTTTCTAGGCTAAGGATCCAGTGTAGGCATCATGAGCCTTTTGGATAGTAAGTTTGTATGGAAACTCAAGTTAGTAACATAAAATTGTATATGGTTTAAATTTTTTCCATAGTCTGTGGTATGCACTTAGAAATTCAGACCTGTGCTTTTATATACATCTAAGCACAGTACAGAGCTGCAATTACATCAGTGGACATTCTATGAACATTAGTACCAAAGATACAAATCCACTACAGCAAGCTGATTAGCAATGCTAATATGCACACTACACCATCATATAATTAGAAAGAGTTTTACTCACAGTGATGTTGAGGTTATGGGGTTAGGACAGTTTCCATTTCAAAAGAAAGAAGAATCCAGGTTACCATGAAGGGAAAAAGTAAATCATCTAATTTAAGCTGTTGAAAATATCAGGGCTTATTTAAATAAAACAACTTTTACCTTTCTTTGTGAAAAGTAAGGCAGATTATGAGTTCATTCTTCCTCAGCTAAAGAAAACTTGAAAAAACAAAGCAGACCCTCATTAAACATGACAGCAAAGGAATGTCTACCATGTAAGACTATATTAGCACAACTAGGTTGTCACCTCATTGTTCACTTATGAGATAAGGGAGATTGATTAGAGAAAAAAGCTATAGAATGTTCACTCCTTCTAAATTGGAAAGATGCAGACGGAGATGGAGAAGTGGAAGAGGAGGGACAGCATTCAGTAGCAAACATTTGGTTATAATCTTAATAAGAATCCATTTTGTTTATGCAATTTCATTAGGATTCATTCTTTGTACTCCTTTTCAGCAATAATGATCTACAAAACCTCTTTAAGTTTGGTGATCTCTAATTAGCTAAGATGTATAATTATCCATGCTTTCAATGAAGAACACTATTAGACGATTACTTATATTTATTTGCAGACAATCTCACTATCTGAAAATTTAAGCGTAAATACATTGAATATTTAGAGACAAGCTATTTTTTTCTGATGAGATTTATCACAATTGGAATACATCACACTCATCACGGTCCTTTTTGGTGATAAAGATGTGTTATCACTCTGCTTTACAGTAAGAAAATGGATCCTTTCTTTTAAGTCATATGACTATATTTGAATGTTACATACATGCCCTGAAATGAAAAGGCATTCTCATAAATCCTTGCATTATGTAGGAAAATGTCAACTGTAGCTTTAAATAACATTCTTAGAGAAAAAAGGAAGCCCAAAGTATCTGCTCTTTTGAAAGACCAGAGGCTGACACACAGCCCCCATCCTCTGTGGAGAGCTATTTCTATTTTCATAGCATGGTTAAGTTAGGATTATCCAAGGAAAAAATTTCAAAGGATTTATCATTTAACACTTCAGTGGAGTTACTAATAGCAATTATATTGAAGTAGGTCATGCCAAATCCACCCTCAAATTACAAGAGATCCTGTATAAGTCAGCAAACATTTCAAACACAATAGCCACAACCCTTTCAATTATTACCAGTGTATATAATCTTGCACACTGAAAAAACAGATCCAAGTTGCAATCCAGATTTCTAGTTACAGCCTTCCTAATATCTGTTAATACCTATAAAGAAAGTAGATAGTTCACATCATAAAAGTTAATATAATAATATTACCAGGAAAATAAAAATTTTCCTTTATCTCAGCCTATGATGCATTTTTGTATTGTTTTAACCACAAAATAATAAAAGCTGAAAAAATATGAATTAAAGATGAAGACATTTTAAAAACAGATTTTCTTTTATTTAAATGGGATATAGAAGTTATTTCCCGCGGGACGTGGTGGCGCACGCCTGTAATCCCAGCACTCTGGAGGCTGAGGCAGGAGGATCATTGTGAGTTCGAGGCCAGCCTGGGCTACAAAGTGAGCTCAAGGCCAGCCTGAACTGCATAGCGAAACACTGTCTCAAAAACACCAAAAAGAAAAAAAGAAAAGAAAAGAAATTATTTCCCAAGTTGCAAATTCCTGGAATCCATGGAACATATTTTTCCTACCCTTTGTAAAATGCTTTCTAAATAACTCTATAGAAGTCACTGTAAAGTTAATTATGGTAATGGTAAAATCTGAAAAGGATTATTTATCAGGTCTTCCTTATTGACCTGTGCATACATGTTCTAAGGTAATTTTTGAGCCTCTTCTATTCTTCAGTAAGGGAAAAAGCATAATGGAGGTATGTGTTACAGGAATAAAAAAGATGATATTTTGTGAAGTCTTTTACTTATGAACTAATTATAATATGTCAAAGGCCTTTGTCTAGCATTGTAACTTCACATCAAACATCCCTAGTTTATGGTTCTTAAAATATGAGAACTGTACCAGTTCTGACTCTTGCCTCAAGATTACTTATTCCTATTTTTGGCAGGCAATATTTCTGGCTTGAGCTCTATTTAGAAGGTTTAACATATTTTGCTATGACACATTGTAGTGAGATGAAACTAGAGCCAAGATGATAAACCACCTATCAGTTTATTAACATCAAATTACTCAAATATTTTCAACCACTTGTGAGTCAGAGGGCATGCAAGCAAGAGAGAAAGAGGAAAGGAATAATAGCTGGAAAGGAGGAATTCTCAAGGTACACATTGCATATTGTTCAAAAAATTATTTCCACAGCTGAATTAAATAAACTAAATTTTAACTCAGCCTTAACATCAAACTTGCTTTTAAGACTTTGCATACTGTACTTGTGATTAATTACACTGTTCTTTTAGCCATAGTTGCTATATCCTCTTTAATAGATTTCCATGGCTCCCATAAGAATTGGAGCAATGCGAATTTTGTTTAAGAGTTTCACTTTATTCTACTGCTGCGATAATGAGGTCTATCAACCAACAGTAAAAATGCAAGGTAAAGAATCTAAATGGAATATTTATGAAAGCTTTGTATAGGATTTTCAGTAAACTTCAAAATAAGATTCCTTTCTTTCCATGGCCGTGGTCTAACATTTTTTTTATTCCCTCAAATGAATGAAAACTAGTAAAATCCCGCCCCCCAATCCATAACATTCCTTTAATTGCTGTGACCTAATGAATATACCTGTGGACATAAAATAAATTTTTACCTTTACTGAAAGACAGTTCTCAGCAAGAGAAAAGAGAGCACAACTAGATTCTGTTGTGCATTCAAAATCATAACGAGGGCTTGCTTCAGAAGCACATACACAAAATCATAATGAAAAGAATCATATATTTTCATATAATGAAAATGTATACACATTTATATGCATATACTTATGTAAATGTACATTTATATAAATATGTATCAAATATTTTCATGATATTGGGACTGTATAATCTTGTTATATGAAAATACGATATATATGGAGATGTATGTCCATATCAATAGATTTTTTAATCCTGGATTTTGATCTTTACAAGAACACAATCACTACGCAGGAGAAGAAATACTACTTGTAGGTGAGATAAGGAAGAGACTCAAAAAGTTAAGTGGTATAGCTAATTCTGGGACTAGTCAGACAATCCTATTAATATGCTTCACTGAAACAAAATTATAAGCACAGCTAGAAATGTTCAACAGACTTAGTCAATTTCCTTCGCTACATATTTCAGTAACAATTTTTAGTAATATCTTTACCACTTAATTTTTATAATTACAATTCTGCACTTAAATAAAACAAATGACCCACTGAGAAAAAAAGCCCTGACTGTTCACATAGATTGCAATATAAATCACTTTGTGAGAGAAAATTCTTATTCAACTAATAAGAATTACTAAACTGTATAAATGCACTGAAATCAATATATTTCTCTCCTCAGGTTCTTTCTTTTCTCTTTTATGCATTTCCTTCTCCCTTCCCTTCCCCTCCCCTCCCCTCTCCTCTCCTACCTCTTCTCTCTTCCTCTCTTCTCCCCTCCCCTCTTTCCTCTTCTCCCTTCCTCTCCATCTCTCCCTTCCTTTCTTCTCTCTTTCTTTTTCTTCCTTCTTTCCTTCCTTTCTTTTTTCTTTTTCTTTCTTTCTTTCTTTCTTTCTTTCTTTCTTTCTTTCTTTCTTTCTTTCTTTCTTTCTTTCTTTCCTTTCTTTCTTTCTTTCTTCCTTTCTTTCTTCTTGTGTATGTGTGACTTTAGACAATGCTGATTTATCTGAATTAGAATGTACAACACCTGTAGGGCTGGAGATACAGTTCAGTGGCACAGTGCCCGCCTGGCAATCGCAAGGTCCTGACTTCGATTCCCAGCGCGTGCACACACACACACACACACACACACACACACACACACACACACAAATGTATAATGTCTGTTAAGGTCAAGAAAGAAGAGTATTTTTGTAGAGAGCATTATGAGATCAACCTCAAAAGGCTCAATAAGATCCAACTGTTGAAGGTATACATTCACATAATTACTCTGTGTGTGTTTCAAAATGGCTAGCTATTCTTCTATCAGATGATCTCCAATGAATTCTGTTATTCTTTATTAGTATTTTTATAACATCTCACCCTACCCATTCTTCCCTGTCATTATCTCTCCTACATTCTAGGAGCCCCAATACCATAAAAATACCAAGGGATAGGAGCAGCTTTGCCCAAGTAAGACCAGCAAAAACCAGAGGCCAGAAGGGCCCCTGGAAACTAAACTGTATGCAAAACTGGTAATTTATTTGATAGTGTTTTATAGATCCCTCATATATTTAAGATTATAGAGGGTTAGACTTCAGACATGTGTTGACATACAATGTTTACTTTATTATTTAATTTTTATACTGAATTAAGAGCTCAAATGTATCCTTCTAAAAACACTACCATTAACTTTTATATATCCTGTAATATATGATCTGTTTTGGAGATTAATAATAAATATCCTCTGGACTTTGATATCCCCACTTGAACTCTGGGTAAGGAGAAGTAAGTGGTCATGTTCAGTCAAGAAAAATCATAGAAAGCTTTTGGAGCAGAGGTAAAATCTTGACTATTATTTTTGCCTGGATTTAGTAACCTCACTGAAGTATGGATAGGAGCAAGTAGAAGGGATAGACATATTGACTACAGAAACAGATACAAGAAACTAGAGATTAAATGAAGTATTTAATATTATTTTACAATATGAAATTTTCATATATAATACACACAAAATTAAGTTGAATAAGCAAATCTTTTGAGGGTATAAAGCAATTCTATTGCAAACTTTTAGAGCAGATTTTATTTTTGTTCATCAAAAACATACAAAAACCAAGGTAATCAAAATACTTAAAAGTCAGTATACCTAGTCTATCACAGTAGTAAAAAGTTTAAATTGCAAAGTTATAGCAACTCTCCTTTTCCAGTTCAGCCCTGCTAGGCTGGTCACTTGCAGACCCTTTGATTTAGTTGAAGCTCGCTCTTCTTTCTCTCCTTTCTGCTCCCAAGACGATAGCAGTGCAATTCACTTCACCCACACAGTCTAGGGTCTAAGTCTTGGGTCCTGTCTTTGTGCTTACCTCTGATCTATGACATGCACTTAAGCAATACTTACTCCAACAAATTCTAAGCATACAGGTTGCCTAAAGTAGTCACCTTTCTGTTATTCTACTTTCAAAGTGACTAGCCAGTCAGTTTTAAACTCTAGATTTTTCAGGCATCAGTCCAATAGCAGGTCCTAAATGGCAGAAATCACTTTTAAGCTAAGTGATCTTAGTTTATCTCTCTTGGATTCTGAGGAATGCAGATGTACCCCACTCCTTCCCCTGGGAGTTGTGATAAGACATTCATCAAACTAACAATTTTCTCCCCAAATACCCCTTTCCTTAATTGACAACTTCCCAATCCTTTTTATCATTGATATGGTTAAGAAGCTTAAGAACTGCATAACTGTCATTCTCTTTCCTTCTCATTTAAGAACTGGGAGGTGACTTCATATATCACCCTGAAATCTTTTTTCTTCAGACCTCAGCAAAAACAGTTATACTTTAAGATCCTGTTATACATGATTCCAAAACTGCACCATATTCAAGCAGTGAAGGGAAAGTATTATTTTTCTTACCAAATAAGGAAGACGAAATGTCGGCAAGTGATTTGAAAATTTTTACAGTTGAATTAAAAGCACCAAAGGAATTATATTTAACAGCAAGTTTTCATTTCTCAGCCATATGCCCACCATCATAACAATTAAATAAAAATGCAAAGTTATTGAAGATTTTTACATCAAGGGATAAAGCCCCCAATCCTAAAATAGATATGCTACTCTGTGCCCAAAACCACTAACCTTACTTCCACAGAGACTCTAGATGTAAGCAACAGCCCAAGGAGAGAAAAATATCTGCCCTTTAGGCAACATTATCCTAGCAAACTTCTAAGTTCTTAAGAAATAATTTGTATAACAGAGGTGATATAAAGATTATATATCAAAGAAGATATTGGCTTTGGGGAAGTACCAAATGAATTCACTGTATTTAGAATGAAAATGAACTGATTTTAAACCAATAGTAATATAATATGGATAAATGAATAGACTGCATTGGGTTTAAAATTTTTTTTAAGAGCGTTCATTGGTGCTTGATGAGAATCAAACTTTGACTCCCACAGCATTTCAGTATGAAATTCCAGTAGAACATCAGAAATCCTTGCAATCTCAATATGATGCTTTCCCAATTTTGTGAACGCTGGAGTATTATTACTAGTTATTTTCCCTATAGATTATTTTCCCTAGAGTTTGCTGTTTGAAGAAGTCTTTACTGGGTCTTTTTAAATTTTACTTGCTCTTTTACCACCATCTTTTTTAAATGTAGTTTTAATTAGTTTGAATTTTAAGTATTTGAGCAAGATTTATGTGGCAAGAAAGAACAATTCCTAGAGAAATATTAATAATAATTAATATTATAGTTTAAATACCATCAAAATCCAAAATTATTTAGAAGGAAAATCACCCAGAAACTGATATTTGAGCACCTATTTGTGGTTGTCTTTTATCCCACAAACCTAGAGAGAGAACTAGGTAAATCACAGACTTTGAGTAAACAATATGTTAAAACTAACAGGTAGCTGTTCATTTGAAATATTTGACAGAAATCAAACCTTTAACCATCATGTGAATATAGATTTTTCACATCTAACTTCATGAAGATTCTTTTACATTTTCCTTTTCTTTTCCCCTTCTTTTCCCTCACTCACCTACCTTCCTTCCTTCTTTCCATCCTTCCTTCCTCCTTCCCTTGTTCTCTCCCTCTCTCCCTCCCTCTCTTCCTTTCCCAGTGTTATAGCATAATACTATTTTGTTCTGAAATCACCTTCACAGATTATGGCATTTAGCAAAGATAATGATAGGCAAATACATATAAGCCATACATTTGTGATAAATTGGATCTAACCAAATGATCGGTAGGTACATTCTTATTGTTAGTTCTTATTATCTCTTTTGAGAAAGCACTGGAACCTTTCATTTTGTTAATTTCAAATTAGCCAATTTCCTAGAGACAGTGCCCAGTGGAAAGCTGAAAGCACCTAACATTGCCTCCTTTTCTTCTTCACTCCTCTTGGGGAGGATTATTTGTGTGTATGTGTATGAGTATAAAGAAATGATTATTTCTGCAGCTTTTGGCCTGAATGCTTGTCACTTCATTTGCTAGCATTCAATTCACCCCCTCCCCAAAATGGATGCTTCAGTTATAATCTGTACCTCTTTAGAATCTCCATGCAGACAAGGTTAGCTAATAAATTTTGATTAATGTAGCCAAATATAAACTCCTATCTCAAGCCCCTTTATTTGGAACACTAACATCAGATTGGTTTACAGAGAGAAGGAAATAACAGAAGGTCGGGGGGGATGGAGATGGGGTAAAATAGTAATAAAAAGTAATTATATAAAAATGCTAAAGATATAACATCTGTTTTTTGCTTAGCCCACTGAGCTTGACAGTTCCATATATATGCTATTGTCCATGTTTAAACAGATACAAAAACAGAAAAAAGAAAAGAATGTTTATGTGAGATTATTAAATAGTGCAGGAAAAATAAGTCTTTATTACACTGGTAAGGAAAAGAGAAAACTCAGTGAAATTTCTTTCCACAGATTTGCCTTTGTGATCTGCAAGGTGCTGTTCCCCTGCTTACATTTGGTTACCCTGGCAACACACTCCTGTAAAATAAAGATTATTAAAGCGCATATGATTATTTTGCTGCTGAGTGAATAAGACAAGCTGCTTCTGAAATGCCTTATCAGAGAAATTCAATTTTAGACCAAATTGTGTTTTTGCCTCCTTCTAGCTTTCTCTTCCCTCCCCCCACTTCAAATAAAACCATCATCTCCACAGTTACTACATGATATTTTGCTACTCATTCACACCCTTAGTATTTTAAGCTTTCTTTTAATTTCATGAAAGTGGTTTTCCCATTTTCATTACAGCTCTAGTCTAATTTTCAACTATCATCTGTTTGTAAATCAAAATTGGAAGGCAATGTGTCCTTACTTTGACTCTGTTATATAGTAGAAATATTTAGATCTGTACAAAATATAAATGCATATATTCTATTGTATATGCAACATTTCACTAAAGGATCAGGTTAACAGCCAAGACATGAGGTGCCATTTGGAAGTCTGTAATCCAACTGTTCCAGTTAGCTTCACTCTTAAGTTTACTGTCTTGTGCTTTTCCATTTGATACTGTCCTAAGGTGGTATTATAGAGGTGGGCAGCTTTACAACTGTTTTGATAGCCAGTCAGCCATACCTTTATTGCCCAGTACTTCTGCATTTGTTATTTAGTTATTGAAAACAGAAGATGCTTGAGCTCCTGAAAATTATTTAATATTAAGCTTATAAAGTTCTGTAAATAGTAGCTAGTTTCCTGAAAAGATAGCAATGGCAACTTTGCTAGAGCTATCCAATGATTTTTAGAAGCCATACCTTAAGCCTGTTCAAAAGCCAAACAAAAGTCAGTGAAAAAAGAAAATCGGAAATAGTAAACTTGCATCATTTTAAGCTGTGTGGAAAAGCTATTATTTAAAATCTTTTTATTATAAGAGTTAAATCATCTTTGAAGCAGAGGGGGAGGAAATGGAGTCTATTCAGAAAAATGCAAGGTTTCAATCAAAGGTACTCACCAGATTCTTTACATCTGTTAAAAATGATGAGAGACATGGATGGACAAGAACAGTTCTGAAGAATCCTTCCTCCTACACTGGGTAGCAAACTGTTGAGATGAATGACACTGTTCCCAATGAGACTGTTTATGGGACATTGTCCTGCTGCTATGAAGGACTGGCATATAACTTAACAATGTGCTGTACACACACACATACACACACACGCATGCACAAAATGCATGCCCACATACAGAGAATAGCCTGTAGTGCTGATACTCTAATAACATGCAATCATTAACCTTTCCTCTGTTAACATTCATTTCCAGGTCTGACCAAGTGCCATGCCCTTACATTGATTAAGCAGGTAGGGCCCTGGCTTTTTATTTAGATGCCTACAAAGCCCTACTAATTAGTAAGGAATTGCAATGATATTTAACAAGTGCTAGAGATTCCAAGCACAATCAGAGTGCTGTATCAGTTCTTTTGATGCAACAAACCAAATATAGTACTATGCACACCACTGGTGTGCTAACTCCTCCATGGAACTTAAGGCTGTAATTCACTCCCAGCACTGCCCAGAAGGTGTCACCACAAGCTCATTGGCTTGAAGGACTTGGGGACAAGTGGGGAGTAGAAAGCAAAGGGAGAAAAACAGACACAAAGAAAAAAAATCTTCATGCAGACAAAGGAAAATAAAACCGCTACCAGGCAATAATATTCCCAAACAGAGAAACTAAAACATTCCCATAGGAAAAAGTGGGTCTACACTTCTCAATGAAAGTAGAGCACGAGAGATTCAAGGAAGGAGCTACTTGAGGTAGTCATTTTATGGAAAGTAAGCAGCAGCTGATGAATAGGAAATGTCCATGTACTGAACCTGATCCAAGATACTTACCTAAACTAGTTTACCTCATTATCACTTCTAGTTGTGCAAGGCGCATTGTATCACATTTTAAAAAAAAAAAATCAGCTCGGAAGAGATGCTACAAAGAATCAAAGAATAATAAAACACAGAGTCTTTTATTGAGGAACTGTACAAATTAACTCCAAATTACTGCCACAGTCATACAAGAGCAGGTTTCGAAGCACAAAACTTGTTGCTCTGCACTCCATCTTGCTTTATTGTGGTGTCTTCACTCATGTACTAGTAGCTGAAAGCCATCCTCTTTATAGTACTACGTCTTTTAATCTCCACTCTTCTCCCCTGTAGTTTAATTAAAAGACAATGAACCTTTTAAAGTAGTCAAATGGAAAATTTAAAATTGCACCATTCTATCAAAGCTTAAGATATTCCTGTTCTCCAAGCATGAGAAGAATTCAAAATAACATACTTGGTATTTTATTACATGCCAGTCCCTCTCTGCCCTTTCTTTATCAGAGCTCTTGGTTGGGAGAGCTATTTGAAACTAGAAAGGCCATTGAACCTCAGACTGATAAATAGAGAAAAAAAGCCAACAAAGATCAATTTAATCCATTCTCTAGGTCATCATTTTTTTAAATTTATTTTTAATTTCTAAAATAATACTGTTACTCTACATTTCTCCCAAATTTAAGTGACGCAGGTCTAAAACTCAGTAGCCTGTCTTATTTAAGCATTATTTACTCATTGTGTTGTCAGTTTGAGGGCATGAGGGCTAAAATAAGATAAATATAGTAAAATCTTATTGAATGGTACATAGACCTGAATGCTTAGCTTTCTTCTAACTCCTCAGCCTAAATATATTAATTTTGGCAAAGGGCACCAAGACAAATCCATGCTGTTGAAATGTTCCATGGGAGCCTTTAAAAATGAAGGTCTTGTCTACTCTTTATGGACATTAAAATGCTTCATCCCAAGGACCCCTTTATAGCAAATTGCAAGCTATTCTGTTTTATCTGCTTTGACAGGATGAAGGCCTGAGCTGGCCCTAGAGGGATGGAATACAAAGACTGAGCAATTCAAACTTGAGATTTCCAATAAACCATTTCCTACAATTAGAACAAAAGATATGAAGGATAGTCATTTCTGCAGATAGTTTCAGCCCATTAAGAAGTATTCCATTTTACTTATTTCATCATTTAAGATCTAGTTAAAATTGTGTTCCCTCAATGTTTTACTCCAAGCTGGCCCTAAAGCCCTTATAATCAGCCTACTGGAGCACTGGCATACCTACATGTGCTTCTTGATCATTTGATTCTTATATCTGCGATCTTAATTCTTGATACTGTACAAATTCAAATCTGTTTCAGCACTATACCTGTGCTGCAATCATAATTATTCTTTATCTTTAAGTTCAATTATCTATTTGTTACTGGTTGAAAACTTCTGCAGCACTTAATTCTCTTTCTGGCCTACCAATCTCCTTAAAATATTTATATATTTCAATTAGTTAATGAATGCTGATAGTATATGATATTTAGGTTTAATTCTTCATTTATAGATTCCCAGTACAGACAGGGAAATAAATATGGAGAGTTTAAAATATTAAACTTAGAGAAAGTATACTTTCTTTTATAATGTACAATTATAATAATCACAGGTATATTTTTATATGTTACTTTATAACATAAAAGTAATGAAAATGGGAAGATGGGAACAAAAGTCTCTTATCCAAAGCTTTTAACAAGAACAAAAACGATAATTCATCAAGAAACACCCACCAGGTCAGAGAAAATCCTTCAAATATATTCTGAAACCCTACATAAAAGCAAACAATGGCTGAAGTTCTGACCTAATTTGAAATCATCTAGTCTGTTCCCTTTTCAAGTTTACTTTTCTATAACAAAATATCTTAAAATTGTACTAATTTTCCAAAAGGAAGAAGAGAG
Organism: Chinchilla lanigera; assembly: GCF_000276665.1. Taxonomy (NCBI): domain Eukaryota; kingdom Metazoa; phylum Chordata; class Mammalia; order Rodentia; family Chinchillidae; genus Chinchilla; species Chinchilla lanigera. Next base: position 5,182,148 of record NW_004955484.1, read on the forward strand.
TAGAATGCAAACTTTTCAACAATTAAAATAGAAAAGCATAAAAAAAAAAAGTGATTTTAAGCACAGGCTTTCAAATTAGACAGATCTGGATTTGAATATTGGTTCAACTGATGATTGACAAGTTCTTGAAGAATCTAAGATTTAGCTCACTCTTCTATAAAATAATAACAATAATATCTGTAGAGTTATGATTGAATAAAGAAGGATAACAAATAAAATTTCCAGAATAGTGTTTGTCATATAGTAAACAGATATTCAAGTATTACTGAAAGGATTTTTTTGGGTGGGGGAAAGTATTTGGGAAATGAACCTATAGTAATTTTCTTTGGCTTACAATACAAAATAATATTTCTTACGGTAGAATAATAGCTTTATCTGGTTGACAATTTAAAATTAAATAGTAAATATTATGCTTTCAGTAATGAAGATAAAGTTTCTTCATGACTTAATATAAAACTTGGCACAGACCCTGTTCTTTCCAAAACAGAAAATATGACAAATAAAATATAAAAAGGGATAACTATGCACAAAAAAGAAATATAAATAGGCTCACGTATTTCCAGGTCTGAGGCTACACTTGACTGTGGAGGGAAACAGTGGTGGCCGGGGTTAAGCTCCAGTGTGGTAAGGCGTGCCAAATAGGTTTCATAGAAAGGGGGAAGAAATAGTTTGATGCTGGGGACTGGTGTTAGGCTCCCCCTCATCTAAAGGACACTCCATAGCTGAATTTATAGAACCCCTAATGTCACTCTGGGCTGAACACCAAATTGTCATTATAAGACCTAGGTCTGGAAGGAGCCTTAGGGAGCCAGATGCAGGTAATTGAAAGATCATCACAGGGAGGAATGATCAAAGTCAAATAAAAAGAACAAAACACTCATAAAACCTCCCACTCAAAATAGACCTGCAAACCAAAATTCAGAGAAATCTAATTCTAATGAAGTATCCAACAAAATCAACAGTCAGAAAAGAAATGCACTCCACATAAAATTAGTTTTATTGAAACAGTCTGACAAAGGCTTTAAGAGAAGTATGTTTAGGATGTTTGAAGATATAAATAAACACTTTCTAGCAAAAGCCAATAAAATATAAAGTGAAAGAGGTAAAAATAAAATAGAAGAGGTAGGCCTTTAAAAAATATAAAAATATGTCCCTGAAACTAAAAACTCAAGAGCACGGATAAGCTCTGGGCTGGATCTTGTGTACACAAAACCTTAAGGAAACAATTTTATAAAACTATACAATAAAAAAAAAAAAACTATACAATCTGTGAAAGAGTTCATCAAGTTTGCAGAATATAAAAACTCAACTCTACTTCTATAATCTATCCATATATAGACTACAAATTAGGTAAATAATGTCATTTACAGTAGTATCAACAAGAATAAAATATTCAGGAATAAATGGAACAACAGAAGGGCAAACTTGTACACTAAAAACCACAAAACTTTTCTGGAAGAACTTTAAAAATTAAAAATACCTAAAGAAATGCAAAGATATCCAATGGTCCTCTGATAGACTGAGAGACCATATTGTTAAAATGACAACACTCCTTAAAACTGATCTACAGGTTTCTACGAATCCTTACTAAGACCCTAGATATATTTTGCAGAAAGAATAAGTTTATCTTAAAATTCATATGCAAAGTACAAGGGAGCCAAAATAGAACAATTTAAGAGAGACAAACAAGTTGCAGAATTTACATTTCCTAATTCTAAAACTTATTGCAGAAGCCTAAAGTAATTAAGATTGTGTTGCACTGTCACAATGATAGATATATAAATCAATACAATAGAAAGTCCCAGAAATGTACGCTGATATTTTTGTTCAATTTATTTTCAACAAGGTGCCAAGATAATATAATGGGGGAAAGAAAATTGAATCTAACTGTGCTGTGATAAAGGGATACTCACATGTGAAAGAATGTGTGTATGTCTCATTATATACAAAATTAAATAACAGATCATAGCTGTAATTAAATGCAACAGCTAAAACTATAGAATTCTTAGAAAAATGTGGAAGAATAAATATTCTTGATCTTAGGTTAGGTAATGATTTCTTAGGTATGATATCAAATGTATGAAAATGAGAAAAGTTGGATAAATTGGACTTCAAAATTGAAAGCTTCTGTGCCTCAAAGAACTCCATCAAGAAAGTGAAAACATAAATAACAAAAGGGAGAAATTATTTGCAAATCATCTATCTAATAAGGAAATTGTATTCAGAATGAGTGAAGGATACATATAACTCAATAATAAAAAGGTTACAATCCAATTTTTAAAAATGGTTAAAGGATTTGAACAGAAATATCTCCAATACAGACACAGAAACACCAAAACACATACAAAAAGATGTTCATTAGTCATTAAAGATATGCTAACCAAAACCACAGTGAGATACCACTTATTACCTACTAGGATACACGACAAAAAAGGACAGACAATAGCAAGTATTAGCAAAGAGATGGAGAAACTGGAAACCTCAGGCATTGCTACTAGGTCTGTAGGATGGTTTAGCCACTTTTGGCAGTTCTTCAAAACATTAAACATAAAGTTATCATATGCTTCAGCCTAATAATTCCACTCTTAGGAAATTTGTATCAAAGAGAAATAAAAATATTATATAAACATGTCCACCCAATGACGAATGGAAAACAAAACATAGTAATATTACTTAATGAAAGAACAGGGTGAAATAGTGACAGGTGATACAATATAGTTGAATCTCAAAAATATTGTGGTAAGTGAAAGCAGTCAGTTACAAAAGACAAAGTATTATATGATATGTATATACAAATGTTCAGAATAGGCAAATCTAGAGACAAAAAGTAGATTCATGCTTCCTTTGGGTAGGAGGGCATAAAAACATGGAAGTGGGAAGGAATAAAGTGGAATAACTATCAGTGGGTACAAGGTTTCTTTAGAGAGTGATATAAAATGTTCTAAAACTAGATTTAGCTAATAGTTTAGAACCTTGTAAGTATGCTAAACCCCACTGAACTGTACCCTACATACTAGGTTATGCATATTTATGGCATGTAAATTATCTCAAAAATGTTTTCAAAATGCCTGGGGATGGAAATGTAACTGCTACAGTAACTTTGAAAACAAATTGGTAACATTCAGTATAGTTACACATACACATATACCCAGGAATTCCATTCTCAGGCACATACGAAAGCAAAAAGTTTTATACCTGAGCTCAAAGAAACAGGCACAAGAATGTTCACTGTAGCACTGATTTCGATATGTTAAAAAAACCAGAAGCTACCTAAATGCTTGTGAAGAAATAAGTGAATAAACTGAGGCATACTGTTAAATTGAAATAACATATAAAAATACCAATGAAAACAAACCTCAAAAATTGAACGTTGAGAAAAAACCTACAGAATGATATAGTGTGATACTTGTTTATTGCTCTAAAGCATGTTCTACAACAACATATGCCACTTTTGAATGCAGAAAGATATAATAATGTTAAAATTTCTTAGATCTGAAATCCATTAATTTCAAGACATTATTTTTGAGAAAAAAGGTAATGGAAAATAAAGACAGGAATTGTATTTATAATGCATCATTATTACTATGTTAAAATTCTGTAGTTAAACACCCCAAACTGAATTTATTAACCTGTTCAGTAGGCATTTGGATATTACATATATTAGCTTCCATCTTTTTAAAGTATGTTTAAAATATATTTTAACCAAAACAGCATGATCCAATTCACTCACTCATTCATTCATTCATTCATTCATTCATTCATTCATTTATTCATTCATCACGACAGACTAAACCTAGGGCATTTACACTAAGCTATGTCTCAAGTCCTTTATATCTTTGAAACCCTAAGTTGTGCAGGCACAGTTTAAACTTGCAATCTTTCTGCCTCAGCCTTGCATACAGGAATGCACCACAGTGCCTGGCCATAATCCAATAAATTTAAAGTTTCCACAAATTGTAAAGTCTCTCAAAAGTATTTTTCTGTTTTTTTTTTTTTTTTCAATGACTACATCAAGAGCAAATATAACTCACCTTAGGCAGCATTAAAGTACTATGAAAAGTAAAAGGATCCACTTAGTCAAAATACTAATATTTTTCTAAAAGGTGAAATTACTATGCATTAATTCCAACACTTTGAAAAGCAGATGCTCTCTGACCTTCCCAACCATGTTACCTGACAAGGTCACTGTTTCAAGAATGTAATTATTCAGGAATGAGGGAGAACATTCAGTTGGGTTTCTCTCTACTGTTTCCTCAGTAGAAATCACAGAAATGACAACTGTAATTAAACCTTTTTTAAAAAATTACCTATGAGTTTTAAGTAAGGATGAAAATTATTTCTAACCTTATGAACTTTAACATTGTAATGTGCTAAAAGAAATTCTTCCAGTTTTTCTCCATATTAGTAAAGTATATGACAGCTAAATAAATAGGAAATCTTCACTTCTGACCTTTCATAGCTATTTAAAAGAAGCAATTCTGTTTACCACTATTCCACTTACCATAGATACAAGTGAAACAAGTTTAATATTTACAACTAAATCATCTCTTATCCAAAAAGCTAAATGCTTTAGAAAACCATTATTACAAAAGAAGGGAAAGTTACCAGTTAGCCCCAAAGAAGTCAGCAGTGTCTTTCATCATGTGGTAATGATGGCTTAAATATGGGGAAAAAAAGATTTTTTAAGTTCAAAGAAAGTATGGAAATCCAACAGCCTACAACTATTATTACTATATAAAAGTTTACCTTTTAGAAAAGGTCCCAGTTTTGATCATTGTAACAAAAAGATTACCCTTCACTGACTTTTTCTAAAGAAATATATTTTCTAAAGAAATATAGTAAAAACATTTATACTATCACTTACATTTACTACAATGTTACTTATATTCCTATCAGGGGTGACCAACAAGTTCAAACTTATGGACCAAGTCTGAATGATGACAAATAGCTGATCAAACACTGTGTCAAAAGGTAATAAGATGTGTAAGCTACCCAGCAGAGTGGTAGATTAAGGAAAAAGAATGGTGATATAGGAAATTTTCCAGCCTGGCTTTATATCTGTAAATAAAGAGAAGAAAAATGAATTATATTTACTTATCCATAGGTATGTTTCAGGGTATGTGATAGTTCCTGCCTAAATTATTTAAATAAAATTCAAATAATTACTAGCACATATCATCAGAAAGAGATACAGGCTGGGGTTTCATAGGAAGACTCAACTATAAGCAATGTACAGGAATTGACATTAGGGCTGGTGGAAATGCCATGAGCTACAAGAGGAAAAAAGTCATTAACTGAAAATATTGTTTTGCCTATTCTGAACATTTCATATAAACATAAACATAAAGTAGCCTTTTATGACTGGCTTCTTTTGCTTAGCATCAGACCTTAAGGATTTAACTGTGTTATAGCATGCATATAGCATGTACCACTACTTCATTTCTTTTTATGGTCAAATAATATTTAATTGCATTCAATATCACATTATATATTCATATTCATCAGCTGATAGATCTTTGAGTTATTTTTGCTTCTTTTCTTAAATAAATGTTTTATTGGTTAAGTAATACAATTTTTAAATATTTTAAGAATTTCAAAGCACTTGACAGTTGGTACCCATAATATCTATGAAACTGGCCTTGCTACCATGTTTTTTACAGTTGTTGAAAATAAAGGAGAAAAAATTATTTTGGTGTTCTACAGTAAAATAAAAATTAGCACATATCTTTAATATCTCCAGACAAAGGAGCATCATGATAAATGTAATGTTTGCACTCTCAGGTGCAATGTACTAAGGAGGGCCTGGGAAGAGAATGGGAGGGGATTATTCAAATATTTTAAATAAAATGTTGCCTTTGTCTTGTGCTCTTTAATTTAGCAAATATTTTTTAAAGTAGAGATGGTTCGTTACTGTAGCTAAAGCTTTTTATGTATATATGCACTTATCTATTTATGTGTTCATTTATTTTTACTAGTACATGTTTGCAGCACATAATGATTACAGCATCATGGCGAGTTGGTACACATCCTTAACACACCTCAATTCTTTGTACTTCCCCTTGTTTTCCTCTCCCTCCTCTCCTTCCTCCATTGCTTGGTCCTCTTACCATTTGCAAAAGATCTATCTCCCAGTTTCCTATTATCTGTCTTTTATTTTTTCTCTTTACATTATTTATACTTTAAATGTCTCACATTAAAGAAACCATGTGATATTTAAACTGTGTGTCTAATTTATTTCACTTAACATTATGGCCTCAAGGTGCCTTCATTTACCTATAAATGACTCAAATATATCATTTCTTATGACTGAATGGTACTCCATTGTGTACAAATACATTTTCTTTATCCATTCGTCTGTTGATGGACATACAGGCTTCGTCCAAGATTGAGCCATTTTGAGGTGTGTTGCTATAAACACGAGTATGTATCACAGTGGTACAATGTCTTTAACTCTTTTGGAAAGATACCTAGAAGGAGAATAGCTGGGTCAAGTGGAATTTCTTTTATTTTCTTAAAGAATCTCCATATTGATTTCTCTAGTGATTGTACTAGTTTACATTCCCAGTAACAATGTAGAAGTGCTCCTTTTCCCCTTCAGCCTAAGCAGAATTTGTTATTATTTGATTTCTTGAAGACTAGCTAAACTAATTCTTAAACAATAAAATTTCTGAAGTTCTTGTGACTGTTTTCCATATTTACAGGAAGTTGTTTATCAATGTATTTTTGTTTGGAGTGTGATTTTTCTTTCCCTTCTTTTTGCAACTTTTCTTGCAAAAAAAAGTGGTTTTCTGCTAATGAAGTAAGTAGACATTTAATATTTTATATACATTGTGATCTATTTAATCTTAATATTTCAATATTTGATGATTTGTTTTGTGAAACTGGTAAAATGAAGATTCAGATTAATGTCAGTTCAGCTAACTGTTCAACTAACATATATTTATATTGTCTAGGAATATGTGGTTATAGTTCTGTGAAAGAAAAAATAATGTCAGTGTTTACCAGCTTGTAAAAATATAGTGAGGTTAAAAATTTAAATATGTAATGAAATGAAAAACAAGATAATTCAAAATAACTTAATCATTTCTTTTTTTTTTTTGGTACCAGGAATCAAACTCATGACCTCAGGCTTACCAGGCACCACTGAGCTATATCCCTGGCCCAATAGGAGTAAGTCTTTTTTTTTCTTTCTTTCTTTTTGGTGGTACCAGGAATTGAACTCAGGACCTTGTGCTTATCAAGCAGGCAATTATACCACTGAGCTATATCCCCGGCCCCATTTCTTAAGCATTTCATCTTTCATAATCTGTGACTGAAGAGGTTAAATGAGGCTTGAACCCCAAGCCTCACTTAAGCTAGGCAAGTGTTCTACCATTTACCTATGTCCCCAGTCCTATCAAAAAGATCTTAAGAGATTTAGAGGTATTCCACTATAGAAATGTAATCAAAGGACTTCAGGCAAGAAATCATTAAAACTATAGAGAAGGGACCTACCATTCATATCATAAAAGTAAACTTCACTCACCTCATAAGTCTTAGTAGATCTTATTACTGGCAGAAACAAGGTTCCTTTAGAATGGAATGCAACATACTGTTCTCAATATTTCCTCAATTGCCCCAGGTCAGCCCAGAAAAAATGGCCGATTCTCATAGTTACTAGGAAAACAGTCTTGATACACTCCCAATGTCCATTTAGGGTTGTTTCCTATTTCCACCTCTACGTACAAATTTACATCTTTATTACTATGAGAATGCTTTTAGTAATATTTCTTTCTCCATTCATATGCTGTTGATGAGCACCTAGGTTGACTGCACATCTTAGCTATCACGAATAATGTCTCAATAAAAACACAGCATGGAGGTATCGCTTCAGTATGTTGATTTCATTTCCTTGGATATATTTCCAGGAGTGAAATTGTTGGATTATATGGTAATTCTATTTTTAGCTTTTTGAGGATCCTCCATATTGTTTTCCATAGTGATTATGCTAACCTACATTCTTACCAACAATGTATAAGGTTTTTTCTTTTTCTCCACACCTTTAACAATACTTGTTATTACTGGTTTTTAGAAATGTACTGGTTTTTAGTAATTCTAAATAGGGCAAGATGCTTACCTCTTTATTTTGATATGTCTTTCCTTGATGGCTAACGATATAGAGCATTTTTGTATATTTACTAGCAATTTGTATTTATTTTTTGGGAGGTGCCTATTCAGATAATTTTTCTCATTTTAAATTTTATTACTTGCTTTTCTGTCAAGTTTTTTGAGTTCTTTATGTATTCTAGATATTGACCCTTTGTCAGACAAATAGGTAGCAAACATTTTTTCCTATTCTGTGTGTTTGTGTATATATAAATAAATGGGAGAGAAAGAAAAGCTTTTCCTTATGGAAAAACATCAATTAATTAATGCAAAGGAAATAATAGAGTTAGAAAATCACTCTTTGACAAATATTACAGTAATAACAGATTTATGCAAGAATTATCAATATGTTATATTTTGTGGGTTAAAGTTTGATTCGGAACAGGGTATTTCCATTATCTCAAATTATCTACATGATTCTTAGTACAAGGCAGAGGAAGTAACTTCATAATGAAGAAACCTACTAGATATTATGTAAACCAAATAACTAAAGTAAACATCAACAGAAATGAAATGAAAAGGTATCACATGCCTCCTAATATGATACACTGAGAAAGAAATATTACTATGTGGTATTCTTGCAAAATATTCTTAACTTGAATATAATCATAAGAAAACATCAGACAAATTCAAATTGAAGGATATCCTTCAAAATATTTGCCTGAATTCCTTTAAAAAGTCAGTCATAAAAGACAAAGACAAACAGATAATTTCAGATAAAAAGATACAGAGACAAGATAATAAATGTAACATGTGATCCTCTAATGGACTGTTATCTAGACAAAGTTTATTTATTTTATATACCATAAAGCCTATTGCAAGGGAATCAGAGTAATATGAATGAGATTTTTAGCTATAATAGTATTATATAATGTTAATTTTCCCAGCTATTATTTTTCATAATACTCTTAGGAAATTCATACAGATATCTTATGGTATAGAATTATTATGTGTCCAACTTAGTCTAAAATGATTCTGAAAAATAGCATGTATACTTAAATATGTGGACATCATGTATATGTACACATTTAGAGAGTGAAAAAGACAATAAAAACAAAACATGGTAAAATATTAATACTTTGGATGTCTGGTAAGGAGTATACAAGAATTTTTTGTGCTATTCTTGTAACTTTTCTCAGAGATTAAAATTATTTCAAAAAAAATTATCAATAAATTGTACTATCAAGCCTCAGAATAAATTTACACTCTGTAAGTAAAGAAGCAAATAGGGAAGCTGAAATATAGGGTAAGATCCACAAAAATTTAGTCTAACTATTCTTTCAATTTCCAGCAGACATAAGAAATTATAATAATTTGTAGCATCATCATTGTTTAAAAAAACTAATCATATGTTTGAGATACACACTGAAATATTCACAGGTATTTACAGAGGATATGCTATCTAAGACTGACTTTAAAATAACCTAGTGAAGAGGTATGGGTGTGAGGTTATAGATAAAAAAAAGATGGACCAGCTGGGTGATGAATATGGAAGTGAGTTATTCTAGTCTCTTTTTAAAAATTTATTATGTCTGTAACAAAAAACTATTTGTTTATTTATTTATTTTTTGGTCCAATGCTAGGGATTGAACCCAGGGTCTTCACAATGAGGTACATCCCAGCTCTCCAAATATTTTTTTTTTAAATTTTGAGATAGGGTCTCTCTAAGTGATTTAGTTGCTGAGGCTGATTTTGAACTTGCAGTTTTCCTGCCTCAGCCTCTGGGTGCCAAGATTACAGACACGTGCCACTATGCATGCCTAGCATACGAAAATTTTTTAAAACAATCAATCCTATAATGAAAATGTAATAGTCAAACCTAACCGCTACTCTTGCCATTTACACTATATTTTCTTTCAACCCATGCCTTAGAGGCAATCAGTTTATTAGTTGCTTATTTATCCTTCTAGCTTCTTTAGAAAAAAATACAAGGAAATAAAAACACATATTCTTATTTCTCCCCTCTTCTTATAAAAAGTAAAAAACAATATAAATTGGTGCTATGGTGCAATTAAGTATTCCCTAAAGGCTACAATTTAAAGGATTTGTTGCCAGCCAATGGGACTACTAGGAGGTGATGGAACCTTTAAGAGGTGAGGCCTAGTTAAAAGTCTTCCAGTCATGTGGGCACATGCCCTTTAAGGCGATACTGAGATACCGGTCCCTCCTTTTTCTTTCTTCTCTTTATCCTGCCTGCCATGACGTGAGCCTCTTCTGTCACACTCTTACGATTAAGTACTGCCCTACCACTGGCCCAAAAATGACAGGGTCAAATGATCATGGCCTGAAACTTCTAAACTGTGAGTCAAAATAAACCTTTTCTTTTTATAAACTGATTTACCTCAGATATTTGTTACAGCAATGCACAGCTGACTAACACAATTGCTCTATACTTTGTTTCCTTGCCCATTCGCCCAGTTTCATATAGTGTGGGTATCTTTTATATCAGTTTATAGAGATTCCCTATTTTAATGTGCATTGGATGTTCTGTGTTTTATTAAACCAGCCCTTTATGACTAGATGCTTGATTTATTTCCACTTTTGTATTCCTCCAACAGTGCTATAGTGAGTAAATTTGTATATTTCTGTCACTTTATACTTGAGCAGGTTTACTTATAGGACAACTTAGCAGAAAGGGAATTACTGGGACTAGGATATGTTTAGTAGAATGTACCAGGGTCGTCTTCCTCCTACGACTGATATATGAGATTCTTTTTCCCCATAGCCTTCTGCACAGAATGAATCATTAAACTTTTGCATTTCTAGCCATCTAATAGGTGAGCAATTATGTCTCAGTATTTTTTCGCTTCAATTTTTTCTTGTTATGGGCAATATAGCTGCTATTTTTGTTACCTGTTGGGTCATAGGAGGAAGCATCTATCCTGATTCTTAAGTCTCCACGAGGAAACTCTGACTCAGTTTCCTCCCATTACATGCAGGAACTTCTTCAAGTATTCTCCCTTTCCTCATTATCTTAAATATCCACTTACAGCTTTTACATTGAAAAATTTCTCTTTATTTTTTGACTAGGTATTAAATCCAAATAATGTGGTATAAAAACCAGAACATGACAAGTCTCTTTCATATGCTGTGCCTGAACACCATCCACCCCTAGAGTGAAGCACTACTTTCAGTTTCTTCGTATGTGTGGCATTGGTCACATTCTGTAGATATAGAATATATTCACACACTCCAGTATATATGTATACTAGAATGACACTATCCTATTTAATTTCGGTAATGCTAGCTGTTACAATAACTGAACCCTAAAATCTCAGTGGTTTACAGTAATGACAGTTTAATTTGTCCTCAATGGAACCTCAGTGTTTCACAGGTAGATTTCTATGTAACTTGAGGGGCTCAAGTTCTGCCATAGCTCAGGACTTCGGAGTCTTCACTTTAGAAGCAAATGGAGGGAAAAAAAAGACATAACAACTTCTTAATCACCTTGCACAGGGGTCATCAGATTACTCTGCATATATTCTACAGGAAGTAACAATCCTCTTAGATTCAAGGGAGGCTGGAACATTTATTCCCTGGCTTAGTATTTTCTCAATTTTATGAAAGGATATCATAAATCTTTGGAGAGAAGCTAGATGGTCTTTCTTCACACTGCTTTATTCCATGGTGTTTCTTTGTTTGCTTATTTTATCTCAGAGATGTTTCTAATAGTTTATAGAAAACTAACCCATAATAAAACCTTTTTAAAGGTATGTCTGCCTGAACTAAGAAGTCACAGCTTTCAGCTAAGCACAATTATTACACACACAGACATCTCTGCTAGGGCAAGTCTGTAAACCTCAGTCTGTACAAAATCAGGCAGCTAAGAAAAATACTGTAAGACAATAACCCTGAAAAAAGAAGGCTTTGGGACTTGGAAATGATGCCAGCTCCCCTTCTCCTGTGCTCTTGGTATTGAATACAAGTCCTGTAGCTGACAGTAACAGATTTCATCCCTTCTTGCAGTCCAAGAAGCAGATTTTAACAACCCTTTTCCTCCCCACAAATTTGTCCTCCACTTTTTGCTTGTAGTTGAGGACTTAGCAGAGTTGGAGAGTTTTCTCTCAAGCCAATCTGCCACTGAACACAGCAGGCTGGAAGGGTTGGGGTACTTTAAAACAAAACAAAATTAGAAAAATCTTTGAAGCTCTCAACCAGTGATTGATGTGAATTGGTGTGTAACTGTCGCATCCTTAAGTAGAAAAACTTTTAAGCATCATTTTAATTCTCCCACAGTTTTTCATTGTCTCCCCACAATGTATGGATAGGAACCCCTAATTTGGTATTTTACCCTTTACTTACTACTAGTTGCCTATTTCCCATTCTTCTGATAGAATTTCTTAGGGTTTATTCCTCCCAAGATGGCTTGAAATCAAATCTTTGTTTCAGGTTCTACTCTTGGGGATCTAAACACCCTCTTCTCAGCTGCCAGTTTGTAGGTCACACACCAGTGAGGACTGGGTGGAGGTTCCCAGGTAGTATTCAAGCTGTAGTTGTTTTTAGTGGAATAAAGGGAACAGTGTAAAAAGCAGTCACAATTACTGTTTCTTGCAGCAAACTATTAACATATTGGGAAAAAATTCACACACTGGAATCTCCATGACTTCTTTATTTAACGATAACACTTATCTATTTAGAAATGATGTATAAAATTGCATCACATTTCTTTAAATAGTCTTTTCCTGTTAGACATTTACCTCATTTCCACTCTTGGCATTTATAGGTAATGTTGTCTGGACTCCTTTTGTACATAAAACCTTTCAGATATGGATATGTCTACCTTTGGGACAGATTTCTAAAAGAAAAGTTAGTTACTAGGTCAGATAGCACATGTATAGCTTTCTGATCCAGTGGTTTAAAGAACTACTAACAAATCATTTTCTTGAAATTTTATCCACTATAATTACCCCTTAGCAATGTATGAGAGTGTCTTCCTTACCTCTGATAACACTGCCAAAATCCTCCCCTTTGCCCATCAGGTGAGCGAAAAAAAAATTTTTTTTATTCTCTTCTAGAACAAGTTAAGTATCTATCTCTTCAGGATTTTAGGGGTCATTATATTCATCACTGGTCTTTTTACATGTTATCAGATTGTTGGTATTCCTCTTACTGATTTTTAGGAGCTCCATATATGCGTTAGTTTCTTTTATCTGGAATATAGGACTGTAAATATGTTTCTGCAGTTTATAGTTAGCCTTTTAAAAGTATGTTTATGGTTTTTCTAACCATGGAATTTTTTCTTTTATTTAGTCAATTTTTTTCAGTATGACTTTTGGTGTTTGCGTCCTACTTAGAAAAAGATGTCCCACCTCTATAATAAAAAATTTTATATATATGTATATATAATTCTCCCAGGGTTTAATTTGTATTTTTCTGTTTTTATTTTTAAGAGTAAACCTTTTTCCATTTGAAATTTTTGTTGTAAGGTATAAGGATTCAACATTTGTGTGTACAAAGGACTAGCCAGTTGTCACATGATCACTTATTATTATTTGATTTTTCTCACACTGAGTCATGTAACCTTTATTATATATGAAATTTCCATGTGTTTTTGAGGCTACTTTTATATTTTCTAGTCAATCAATTTGTCTATTCATGGATTCCTACTACACTATTTAAATCAACAAGGCTTTATTCTATTTTAATATCTGAATGTGACCAGTCTCTGCTTAGCATGCTATCTTTTTAGGATCGGTTAGTCTTATTTGTTGCTTCATATAAACAACAGGGTAGGGGCTGGGGATTTAGCTCAGCGGCAAAGCGCCTGCCTGGCAAGCACAAGGTTGTGAGTTCGGTTCCCGGTACCAGAGAAAAACCAAAAAAAAAAAAAAAACAACAAAAAAACAACAGGGTAGCTTGAACAAATTTATTTAGAAAAATCTCTCTCTCTCTCTCTCTATATATATATATATACATACATACATATATTATATATGTATGTATGTATATATATATCCTGCTATCTTTTTTAGCCTGCTCTTATATAATAACATAATAAGAGTTCTACTTTTCTTTACACTAAAACTTTAATCCCATGATTGATTCTATTCTCATTAAATAGAAAACTAATCAACAATATCTTAATTTCTAAATCCTTTCTTAGAACTGTCTTGCCCTTTTGAAGTTTCAGACACTGTCAACTATTTGCTCCTCCTGAAATTTTTCTTGCTTCGTGTCTGCTTCGTTCAGGTACTTTGCATTCTGCTCTCATCACTTTTCCTCAGACTCTTTCTTCTCAGAAAAAGTAAGTCAAAAACGTTCTCTGTCAAAATAGTTGCCTTATGCGGATCAATGGAATAAAACAGAAGATGCAGACACCTTCAGCCACCCAACCTTTGACAAAAAGGGCAAAAATACACACTGGAGGAAAGATAGCCTTTTTAGCAGATGGTGCTGGGAAAAGTGGCTATCCACATGCATAAGACTGAAGCTGGACCCATATCTCTCACCAAGTACTAAAATAAAATTACAATGGATCAAAGATTTAATTAAAACAGAAACAACCTACTGGATGATAAAATGGGTAAAACTCTTGAAGTCATAGGTGTAGGCGAGGACTTTCTGAACAGAACTCCTGTTGCACAAGAAATAACAGCAAGGGTCAACAAACAGGGTTATATAAAACTAAAAACTTCTGCACAGAAAAGGAAACATCCAACAGCGTGAAGAGACAACTTACAGAATGGGAAAAAAAATTGCCAACTGCACCTTGAAGAGAGGACTAATACCTTGAATATATAAAGAACTCAAAAAAATTAGAACCCCTCCAAAATAAAAGACCCAATCGACTATGAGCAACTGAAATGAACAGACACTTTTTAAAAGAAATACAAATGGCCAGTAAATGCATGAAACGTTGTTCAATTTCACTGGTCATTAGAGAAATGCAAATGAAAACAACACTGAGATTTTATTTTGATGATTGCCACTCTTATCCAGAAAGAGTGACAATCATCAAGAAATCAAACAATAACACATACTGGGGAGGCTGGGGTGAAAAAGAAACCCTCCAACATTGCTGGTAGAAATGTAAATTAGTATAACCCTTATGGAAATTAGTATGTTGATGTCTCAAAAAACTAAAAATATAAATTTTATTTGACCCAGCTATTTTTCCCTTATAGGGAAACTCCTAAAAGAGTTACAGAGATCATATTACAGTGCTATAACCATATCAATGTTTGCAGTGCCACAGTTCATAGTAACTAAATCTTGGAAGCAGCCTATATGCCTATCAACAGATGAGTGGATAAAGAAAATGCTTATCTATGCATAATGGATACTATTCAGCTATAAAAGGAATAAATTTGAGACATTTGTAGGAAAATGGACACATCTTGAAAACGTAACGTTAGGTGAAATAAATCAGACACACAAGCTTAAATACTATATGCTTTCTCTAATATAAAAAAAACCCCAAAGCACATATAAAATAAAGAGCAAAATAAAGCACTAAAAGGAAACAGGGAAAAAGACATTTTGTGAATGGGAAGGAACCAAGAGATTGAAGGAGTGGGAAGTGGGGAAGGGAAAGGCGACGTAGAAAGATGTAAGATATGTGAAGTACATGTACCAATTACCCACAATAAAAGCAGTCATTAAATGCAGCAAACATGACTAAAAATATAATGAGGGGAGAGGAAGGTGAATAAAAAGAATTAAGAAGTGCATTCGCCTACTCCCTAAGATGCATGTAAACATCATGGACTACAAATATGTACTGATAAAAAAGGATATACACACCACACACACACAAAATGTTAGCATAATCATGATTAAATTCGAATCTTTTATAGGAAAATTGTTGAATTGTGAGACTATAATGCTAACTGAAATAAATCAGACAGAAGTAAAAAAAAACCCAGCTGTCTCTGGGGCACTACTTAACACACACACACACACACACACACACACACACAAATTATTTATGTAAAATTTCTCCTAAGGTCAATTGCTATTAAGTGTCTAGTTCTAAGTATTTATAAATTAAGTAGCATGTGGTAGATAGAAAACAATGGATGAATGAACACTAATTCTAAATTTCCAAATTCTTGCTAAAAATTTCTCCAGAGATACCCATTAAGTCATCAGTACATTAATATATAAAACACACGTACATCAGGGGAAATAGTTCCACTGAATCTTGTGCTGGTTAAAGTGTATATGGAACACTGAAGCTTATTCTGGGCACCACATTTCAGATAGGCCATGACAAGTTGCAGTGAAAAAGAAGGGAAACAAACCAAGTGTGGCGGTCCATGCCTATAATTCCAGCACTCAACAGGGCTGAAGCAGGAAGATGGCAAATCTGAGCCCACCTAGGGCAACTTAGGGACCTAGAAAGTCTCAAAGAAAAAGAAAAAGTAAAAGGGCTGAGATATAGCTCAGTGCAAAGGCTTTGCTGGATTTAATCCCTAATACTGATTAGAAAGTGAAAAAAGGAAGAAAAGGAAGGAGGAAAGGAAGGAAGGAAACAAAGGCCAATCATACAAAACCGAGATTATATGAGGAGATGCTGAAATAACAGTCATTAGAAGATATGATTACAAAAATACACATATCCACAAACACAAAGAGTGCAATGTAGGTGAGGAGACGGCAAAAAGGGGGGAGGTTATAGTACTGTTCAGTCACTTCATAGAAGACAAATGTACTGATGGAGAAGCTACAGAGAACATTTCAAGAATTTCATAACAATTAGAATTGCACCAATAATGAAGAAATGGGAAGATTCTTAATGTGGGGAGTTCTCTCTCAGTAACATCTCTGAACTTTGACTTTCTTTCCCATAAAACATAGATAATTACTATGCACCTACCACTGACCATTTATGAATATTAAAAAGGGTAAGTATGTTGGCTACTCCACATAGTAACTGGTACTTAGCAGATTTCTAATATTAAGTCTCTTAAAAGTAAATGACAGTCTTTAAGGATGATATAATTTCATCTTTGAAGCAGAAGCAAATTCTTCCCAATTCTAATTTTTTTATGATGTATAATTGAATGCACTGTACTTTAAACTGGTCCTGCTACTTACGTCTTCTTACAGGCTTCAACATCTCAGTCCTTTTACTGCCTGGATTTTCATCATTCTCCAACTCTGTTAAGTTGTATCTCCCCACCAGTCACCTGGCTATTCTTTCATACTCTTAAGCCTTCCTTTCTGCATCTGTGCCCTTATCATAATTAAAACTGCTTATGGTCTAAGCATAACCTGTAGCAATGCCCTCTGAATGTGTCTCCCAGCCTTTCATCCATCCTATTTATTCTATTTTGTCAAATCAAGTTTCCTGATCTATTATATCTCTTCTAAAAAGTGGATTACTTTTCACTGTTGACAGGATGAGGCACAAAAAAACTACAGGAAAAATTCTCTATAATGTAATTCTTCTCTAATTCTCTATTTTTGTTTTCGCTACCCTATATCACATAAACATTTCTTCGTTTCAGTGTGCTATATCTTTGGAATGTATATGCATCACCTGATATTACTAAATATTCTCCTCCCTTTGTCTGCGTCCACACTCCAACATGTAGCACAGGGAGCATCACTTTCTGGGCCTTCATCATTACAGAAGGAAGCAATCCCAACCCACTCTGAACATACTGTTAATACTACCATCTACATCCCTCTTTAGATTTTTCTCCTGTCTTTGGTAGTCATGTGTGGTACATGATATGGCAAACAGAACTTTATACAATGATGCAAGTATTTTACTGTACAACAATGAAAGTATTCTCCTGCACAGTCTAAAATGACATCCACGAGCCACCAGTGGCTACTGGGTATCTGAAATGAAGTTAGTGGCTAAATAGTAGAAATGGGAAACTTGGAGGTAATATATTAGTTGTCAGATCTGCATAATGCTTATTTTAAAAAACTGTGTTCCTGGTTGTTAAAAACTTTGTATATTACTTCATTTATTACCAGTGATTCTCAGGTAAGTAAAACTGAGTTAAAGAAAGGTTAAATAATTTATATCCAGTTGTAACTGTTTTGGAGTTAACAACATTAATGCTTGTCCACAAAATGTTACAGTGAGAATATCAAAAGGTGCTTTATATTAGTCAGTTTTCCAGTTCCTGGGACATAATACCTGACACCTATATCTAAAGGAGGAAAGGTTTAATTTAGCTCACCGTTTCAGGGGATTTGGTCCATGGCTGTCAGGCTTTAAGGCAAAAATATCAGATAGAAGGGCATGGAAGAGAAAAGCTCCTTATTTCACAGGCACACAGAGGCAGAGAAAGGAAAAAGCACTAGAGAGAAAGGGGCCAGGGACCACATACAGTACTTGAGTCATGCTTCCATCACTCACCTACACACCCAGAAACAAGCTTTACTGATTCTTTGGACATTTCTTAAGCCAATCAAGTTGACACAAAATTAACATGAACCATCACATGCTTATCAAATAATAAATCAGTGTTCTTAAGACACTTATTTTACCTTCACATTCACAATAATTATGAAATCAACTGAAAATTTTACATGCCGTATATTCTTCTAGACTTGTATGTAATGTTTTCCTAAACTTTTGAGTATATTAAATGGATTAACAAAAATAAAATATATATACATACAATGGAATATTAGGTAGCAACGAAGTACTGATTCATAGTGCATGGGTGAACCTCAAAAACTTTAAGTGAAAGAAGCCATTCACAAAAGACCATCTAGTATAATATATAAATCTATTTATATGAAATATCTAGAATAGACAAATTCATATATAAAGAAAATAGACCTGAGGTTGCCTAAGGTTCAGAGGGTTGGGAGAAGATGGGCAGTGACTATTTTGGGGTGTATAGATTTTTTTTTTCTGGAATCATAAAGCCTGACTGGGGTGATGATTGTGGAACTATGAGAAAATAATAGGAACACTGAATTGAACATTTTAAATGGGTAAGTTGTATGGTATGTTAATTATATCTCAGTAATCTTGTTTTTAAAAAACAAAATTATGATTTTATGTTCCTAAGAGTTACATAGATTATGAAATTAAAAATACTTTTACCATTAACACATATAATTTTGACAAAAATATTTCTAATATACTTAAAGTAAAGAGGAATAAAATTGTGGTTTTCAGAGCTGTTTTTTCAGGGGTGGGCAAAGAAATTTTTCTTGGAAACCAACAAAGCAAAAATAATCTGGGGCTTTCCTGGTTGAAGCAGAGTATAAGACCACTCATAGCCCTGCCCTTCCTGTGATATTTGGCATCTAAGAAACCTCTGCAGGGTTTGGGGAAAGACGGCTTGTAAGTTACAGCAAGATGCAACATAAATAACTGAATAAACACAAAGAAATAAAAATTGTGCAAGTTGAATTGTTTGCTAGCTGGCAGATTACCTTGTAATAATAGCTCAAAATTCTTATGTTAGTGAATATAGAAACGTTTCAATTCTATTTATGTAGGTTTGAATTCTGCTTCTACAATTAGATTTAATGCATGTCATTTAAAAGCATGAATTATTCTGAAGCCAAGATCTACTTCTATGTGGTGTTTTTTCTTATCTTCTTGGATTAGGAGCATTTGTATTTTGCTTATAACAACAAAAAATGTTAAAGATCTCCGAATTAAAAAGTTGTCTTCATTCTGTGATATCCAAAGAGCTGCTTTTCTGGCTAAATTTTACTTAAGAAAAATGGGAGATGGCTGTTTGTCTGCCTGATCACCTTCACCAACCTCCTGCCTCTACCCCTCCCCACCCACTGGCACCATTCTCAGGAAGGCTCTGATTTTCTCTGCCTTGGCTGTGACTTTCCCTGCAGTATAGCCAGAATCACAATGATATACTACAATGACTAACGATGCAGAGTTAACCAGTGATCTGGAGGTAGTCAAGAACTAAATTTTAACTCTTGTAGTACTAGGTTCAACCAGATACAGAGCTGACCATGACTACTCATGTATCTAGAGAATAGATAGCCTTTCAAATACTCTACTGACTAAACTCAGCTACTCTAGCTTTGTGGAAGGAGTTACTAAGACCACAGATGATTATACTAGAATTCAGACAAAGAATTTAGTAAGATTATGCAGATGTTAATCCTACTGGTGTGAGAAGTGAAGTAACAGATCAACCCAGCATCACCACAGGAAGTAATGTGTCCATATCAGTGCATGTGTAAAATAAAATTCCCTATTAGTTGTGACTATATTACTCAGCTGCCTTCCACTAATTCTCTGAGCTTTTGAACAAGCCTACAACTATACTATAGGAGATTGCACAAGTGTACAAAAATTAGTAAAATATGGGATGCACCAAGCTAGGGCAGAAAGAGAAAGATATTTCACTTGGACTAGGTGGAGTGAATTGCATGGACACGGGAGGGGGCCATTTCCCTTTTACTATAAGCTCAAAGGGTCATTTGCATTGAAAAAGTGGAGAGCAGCTTTCAACTCACATGTACTTACATAACCCCACGCTCTTCTTGGAGGGTGGCTTACTAACACCTAAATATATTTATATTTTATTATTATGTTATATATGACATTATAATATGCATAATTATACCAAAAGTATAATACAATTTCATATATATATGTGTGTGTGTGTGTGT
>NW_004955484.1:5206952-5207778 GCF_000276665.1 Chinchilla lanigera
CGAGACAGTTACAATAGTTATACAGCTAGTTTCAAAAGAGAAACTGATGGGGGGAGGGGGAAAGGAAGGAAAAGAAAAGGAAAAAATATACGAGATAGTTAAAATAGTTATACAGCTAGTTTCTCTTAATTCAATGAAAAGCAGGGTTTGTGCTAATATTGTCTGGATATTATTTCATGCCCATATCTTGTACTCTGAGTAACTACTATGAAGATAACAATTCATAATGTACTAATTATTACTTTCCTACTAGCCTGATTTGAAACCCTATCTTTCTTCTTTCTCTCTTTAAAATAAAATTTTTAAAAATCACATGATTTCTCTTACATGAGAAAACCAAAATATAAAGATCAATATAAATGATAGATAATAGCAAGTAGACAGATCTTTTTCAAACAGGAAAGGAAACAGAAGATAGAACAAGTGGAGAGGGAGGTGAAGGAATGGGGATGGAAAAAATAATTGATGGAAAAAAGTAAAAATAAAGCTTTTGCAAATGTGAAAGAGACTAAGAGTTGGAAGGAGTAGGGAGGGATAGGAGGGGTAGGGAATGAAAAAAGAATTAAGATGTGTTATGTACATGTACCAGCTCCCCATGATAAATGTAATCTTTATGTGCTGCAAATATGTACTAATAAAAAAATTCAAAAATGTTCTAAAATTGTAGCAATGATTACACAACTACAAATATACTAAAATATCATTAACTTTACACTGTAAATGAACTATACAAATGAACTGTGTCTTAGTAAAGCTGTTATAAAAAGCCCGGTGATTAATTATATATTAAATAAAATAGAAAGACAACTTTAAAATTATTTTTTTA
>NW_004955484.1:5207878-5219709 GCF_000276665.1 Chinchilla lanigera
TATATATATATATACATATATATAAAGGGTATTTGCAAGGCTATATATATATATGGAAAGTGAAATAAAACTGTGTTTTACAGGTTTGTTTCTTCAGGGAGGACAAAAGAAATCTTTTTGGAAACCCAATAAAACAAAACAATCTTCTCACCTTCCTTAGTTCAATTTAATAACTCAAAATCCTAGACTGATTATCTCTTTAAGCTCAAGTTAGCAGTCTTTCTTTACACTTCTAGCACATAACCAAGATACACTCTTTCTCTTTAGAAATGAATTTTGGATCTCTCCTTCCTGGTAGCTCTTTTCATAGTGACCAACTTTTCTTCAGTCAAGTTTGTGTCTACCACTTTTCCTACTCATTGCTATCAGAATAGTCCTCATGGGGTATTTCTATTATGCTACTTCCCTTCTCAAAAACTTCACAACTGTTCTCTATAACTCCAATTATTCTTAGTCTCTGTGCAATGGCTCATTGTGTGACAACCTGACTAGGCTACAGGGTGCCAGATATTTGGTAAACCCTTATTCTATTTCTGTGAGGGCGTTTCTGGATGAGATTAACATTTTAATCAGTACAGTGAATAAAGCAGATAATATGGGAGGGTCTCAATCCAGTGAGTTCAACAATTGAAAACTTGACTAAAGCAAAGGTTGATTTTCCTCAGAATGAGAAAAATTTTCCTGCCTTTGAAATATGACATGGGCTCTTCCTGTTCTATAGCAGCTTCTAGCTTTCAAATTTGGATTATGGTATTGACTTTGCAGATTTTAGACTTCCCAGGCTCTATAATCATATGACATATATATTTGTTTTCCCTAAAGAATTCTGATTAAAACACTATCTCAATCCCAGCACCATTTCTCTAACTTATTTTTATTAGATTTCAGAAGACTTTCTACTCTACTGAAACAAATTTGTCACCTTCAAAAAAAAAAAAATGTCACCTTCTATTCAATTTCCACAACACTATCTAAATGTTTCTATTAAATAACTGATATGTGTCTATCTATATTTGCTTCTCATATATTTCTCTCCAGCTAGGCTGTTAAGCACTTTGAGAACAGAAGCACCTATTTTATTTACTTCTTTCTAGAGAGATAATAAAAGGGATTAATAATACTAAACATAATTTAAGCAGTACACCTTAAAATATGTGTGTACATATACATGTGTCTGTGCACATAGTTTTTCTAATGTGTATATATACATATATAAATTATATATGAGAATGATAAAAAATATGGAACATTTAAATAAAAAATTATTACCATAAAAGACATATTACCATTAATCCCCTCAAAATATTGCCCTTTGCTTTGTTTTTTTGTTTTTGCTTTTTTTTTTTTTTTTAAGGAAGGAAAGGTTTGTTTAGCTCACAGTTTTTGGAAGCTTGAGTCCATACTTGGATGGCTCCAAAGCAGAGTGGCACGTGACAGAGAGCAACAGTTCATGGTGGTAGAAAACAGCAAAAGCTACAAGAGCAAATGGGGGAGGAGCAGAACACCCCCTTGCTTTGAACACATTTATACCATCATTCTTGCCACTTTCTAAAGCAGTTCTGGAAATCTTCTTTCTTGAGGGTCTTTAGTTGTGCCGTTATGGCTGCCTTGATGTCCTAAGCTGATTCCAAACATTTACTTTTCATGGTCATTTTGACTGGGGGGAACAGCCAGAAGTTGTACTGCACAATGCCAGATCAGGTGAATAAGGTGGATAAAGACATACTATGATTTTATGAGTCTGCCTTTGCATTGGATGTTACTCAGCAACAGCATTCACCATATTTTTGATCATACCTCGTAGAGACACTCAGAAAAGAGGTCTTCCAAAACTGCTCAGAAAGTGGCAAGAACCATATGATAACTGTGTTCAGAATGAGGGGCAATTAATGGCAGTGTGTCTTTTACCACAATAAATGTTTTTATTTAAACATATGCCTTTTTTTAACCCCTGTGTACACACACACACACACACACACACACACACACACACACACACAATTTACCTCTTGCCTAAATTTTGTTTATATTTTAATGTTTTTCTCTTTTTTTATTTGGCTTGTTTTTTTTTTTTAGTAGAAGCAGCACACTTTGGGTTAAAATTGATTGTCATGTAAAAGTGCACGCTTCCATGTTCATTTTGCTACATCAGGGCATTGAACAGAGTTTCAGACAAATTTTGGCCCAGATAATTTAAACATACAATTGACATAATGTTTTAATGTTGGAATGAAGTGCATACTTTATATTTTTCAAGCTCAGTTATATTGCTTTGCTAAAAGTAAATAGTACCTCCAGGACACCATCTGGTAAAAATCTCTCTGTGGATTAACCCAGAAAAGGAAGTGAATGAATTTTTATATATTGCATAGTTGTGGTTGCAAAGCTGCAATAAAAATATGTTTTCAATGCACTGGTGTAAGTGAGACTTCAGAGTTCGGCTACCTCTTCTGACATGATCCAAAAGGCTTGAAATATTTAAGACCATATCTCATCAACAGGGGGAAGGAGGGGTGTTTTCTTTTCTAACATTCCTATGACTTGGAAGAAAAAAATTATAATAAACCAGGAAATTGAAGTTCATGAGCTGGAAAATATGAATTTGGTCTTTAGAAAGCATTCATTAAAAAAATAATAAGCAGTTATTTAATGATAGGACATAACATGTTACTCTGAGACTATAAGACAGTTGGATAAGGCCTGACAAAGCCATTGTGTGCAAGCCTGCTGATGCAAAATGGCCAAATTAGTTTTTACTTTTGTTTTGTGAATAATGTGTTGTCCAAGCCTTGATGTAGTACAATGAATAGAGGAATGGAACTCCCCCCTCCCCCACTTCTCAAGGGATTCCATTCCAGAGACTAATAGATTTCACTGTCAGAAAACATTTCCTGGATTCAGTCTTAAATTTCCGTTAGTTAATTTCATCCCATTACTTAACTATAAAGCCTCTTATCCTACCTTTAAAAATGACTTGATTTCCATGATGTTTACATCTTACAAATATTTCTGAAATGTTATTATAACTAGACTCAGTAAAAAGTGAGCAAACAATATAGGCTTTACTTTTAATTTTTCACATAAAATAAAGTCTGAAGCCCATTTTACACTTACTTTCCAGTTTGGACAATACTCAGTTTGCTTATTTGAGGCATGTACATGACACAAAGCGGTATTCTCCTTGTGATATCAGGAGCATTATTTAAGTAACTTTTATCTTCCAGTCACATGATGTGAAGCTTTTGCATATACAGACTAAAATCTCATTGACTGATTTTACTGCCATATTGTATTACAAGATCATATATAATTTGCTACCACTATCATCTCAAGCAAAGTCTCTTGGCATTACTGCTTTCCAAGTACTGTATATCCTGCCAATTGAATGACTGTGTTTCTGATTACTTTTCCCCAGATGTATTAGCTACATATTTCCAGGTTGAATCACATTTCATTTCCTGCCCATATTTCTAACCACTTTAAGTCTCTTTTATCTGCCTTCACTGGTTTTGTCAACACTGTACAATTTAGCATCATCCGTAAATTTAATTAACATGTGTATCTTCTCTTATAAATCATTAATAAAGTTTCTCTACAATGATTTATTTATTTTTTTAAACTCTAATGCTGCTTAATGTTTACAGTCTTGCTATTTTCTTAAGAACATACCACTTTTTTGCCACTTAATATTTGTTTCATTAGTGTAGGAGAGGCTGATGGTGGACTAACAGCAGAATTATGCTCAGGGTCACTGTTTTCCTTTTCTGAATATTAGTGTTAAATTGCCTTTATTATTGCTACTGTGCATAAGGCAAAGCTTTTACTGACAATTTTCTGCCTTTCTGCAATTGTAACATTTTTTTCATAAAGATGTTGGAACACCAGAGAAGGCTCACTATTAACCTTCTCACATCCGCGATGCAAAATTGTCAAAGATCCTTCACCCCAAATTCTGTTGTGCAGTAAGTTGTTTAAATTTTAGATTCCAATTTACCATGACAATATTCTGTTACATTAAATGAGTAAAGATTAATTTAGAATGTTTCTATTTCAAGTATTCTGAAGTTAGTTAAGTTTAATCAAGATCAAAATGGTTCATGTGAGCTGGAAAGTATTTTGTCCTTTTACATTTATAAGTACAATTTCTCTTGTAATTAAGCGTCTTCTGTTTAAAACCTATTCTAAATTTATTTTTTTAAATAAATATATCAGCTTCTATATGTGTGTTTTGAAACATAACACAATCACCACCCAGATTAACAAAACAAAATAAAACAAAACAAAACAAAACATTACTAGTACCATAGCATCTATTACATACATTTTTCCCAACAGCAATTTCTTCTGTCCCTTAGGGGACTTCTATAAGTTATAGATAACTTCTATAAAAATAAATTCTTTTATACATCTATTTATGCATACCCATAGCAAAGAAGTCTTTTTTAAAAAAAAATTGAGTATCTTAGCCATTTTAGTTATTAATTCTTACTAATTCATTTTTCTAAATATTTCTTTTTCTTACATGAACATCTTGCCATATGTTTTCAATAATCTTGGAAAAAAGAAAACATTTTTTTCTTCAACTTTTCCTTACCTAAATCCCTACTGCTATCTTTGCAAATCACTTCTATCCTTCTATTTAAAATCTATAGCTTTAATTTACTATTTTTTGAAAGTTTATTGTGCCGCCCTTTTCTTGTTTAAATGTATATGAAGAAATATTTTTAAATTGCTTGTTTTAGTCTACTTATGATCTACAAGTCTGATTTTACATACTTATATCAATAAGATGTTTTCAAGTGTCTTTTTTGCCCAATTCTTACATTTTATTTTATTTTATTTGTTCAGACATTAGAAAATTCAGGTGGGTAGCTACATGTAAGTAATTATTCTCTCATACATCTATACTTTTTATTTTGATTATCAAATTTTTCCTTGTATGGATTTTCTGTTCTAATTTAATTTCCATTTCTCAATTCTATACTCATGTAATAGCTTTAGCATATTTCCATTTTCTAAACCAAAGTTTAACTTTAACTTCTTCCTTAAATAGTATGGATATTACATAATAAAACCTGACAAGTTCAAGATATTTTCGTATTTTACCAACTATCTTTTTAATGCTTTAAAAATTTCCTACTTTCAATTATTTGTAGACAAATGTTAACTTCCATATGATTTATATGAGGAAAAGCTGGAAACAATCAAAATATCTAATAATTAGGGAGCTAGATAAATAAGACATAGTACAATCATACAACAGAATATTATGAACCTAATCAATAGGGCAATTACCAATTTTACCCTGTCAATAATAGTCTCTCCAGATTTTAAAAGAATGAGGGAAACAGTAAGTATAAGTATTATAGAATTGGACAGCTGTTAGTGAGATTTAGTAATACAAGAAAAGAGGAAATGATGGGGTCAGGATGATTAATCACCAACCGAAAACAATGTCAGAATTTTGGAGACCTTTATTTATGAATTATTTTTATGGTATAGTAAATAAGAAAACTTCATATAGAAGACATGGGGAACAGATAATAAAAGGACTGCTAGCTCTACCCTGTCTCATAGTGAGTTCACTACATTCACAGACTAGAGGTTATTCCTCTTTTTCTTTCTTCTTTCTTTTCTTTCTTTCTTTCTTTCTTTCTTTCATTTTTTCTAGACGGGATCTTGGTATGTATAACGGTCTGGCCTTGAACTCACTGTATAACCCAGGATGACCTTGACCTTGTATTTCTCCTGTTTCTAAATAAAAAATCTGAATGGAAATACTAGCCATTGTCAAGGCACTCATCCTGGGTCTTCTGAACTGTACAGTCAGTAGAAAAGTTCCTGAAAATGTCCTATCCACTATCAAGATAGTAAATTTAAAATAGCATTTTATTTCCAGGGGATATGAAAAGAACAGACCTGCTTTCAAAAGTTAAAATATATAGGGTGTATATGATTAATTTTATTTGTCAAATTTTTTAGATCATAGTGCCAGATATTTGGTCAAACACTATTCTCTATATTTCTGAGGGTTTTTTAAAATAAGATTTACATTAAATTGGTGGACTGTGATTAGAACATATGACCCTCCATAATGTGGGTAGGGTTTATTCATCCGTAACAGGCCTGAATAGAACACTAGGCTAAGCTGGATGTGGTACATACCTATTATGCCAGAATTTGAGAGGCTAAAGGAGAAGGATCCCAAATTTGAGGTCAGACTAGGTGTTATGGTTTGTATCTAGATGTTTCCCCAAAGCCTCATGCAGTCAGGGTGTGGGCCTCTAGAGTTTTTCATTGATCATGGTCCAATGCTGGGATTATGGATGTTGGGTGTTATACCTGCCCTGGAGCAAGTAGCTTGCACACATTGTCAGGTGGGGAAACAGGCTTGTTCTCTGTTCCTCCCTTTTTGCTCTTGCTGCTTTTGCTGTTTTCTGCTGCTATGAACTGCCACTATGAACTGTTCTGCCGCTATGAACTGTTGCCCCCAGTAATGTCCTGCATAAGTTCAGCTGAAGACCTACAGCCCATAGCAATGCCTCCCACAAATCCAACTGGAGGCCTAGAGCCCATGACAATGTCTCATGCAGGGCTGTTTCACAAATCTGTACTGGGAAGGCCCAAAGGTCAGTGGTGGAAGCTAGAAAGTCTATGGCAGTGGGATGAAGGATCTGTGCTAGCAGACTGAGAGATCTGCACTGGAGCCAGGAAGCAACACTCAAAGCAAGAACCAGAGCTCCCCCAAAAAGTACCCCAGCAACCTTCAGCAACAATGAGGTCCTGAGCTCCTCCGATGATCAAGACGGCCGAGTTCCCATTAGGAAACCAACATAACAAGCTTCTCCAGGAGACTGAGCAGTGTACCATCTTCTCCTCTGGAGCCAGGAAGCAACGCTTAGGGTGAGGATCAGAGCTCCCCCAGAGTGAATCGAAGCATTCTTGGCAACAATAAGGTCCTGAGCTCTTCAGATGATAACAACGAAGTTCATCAGGAAAGCCAGCATGACAAGCTCCTCCAACAGAACCAACAGCTCCTTACAACTTCTAATAGCATCCAACAGCTTCTACCAGCTCCCAACAGGCTTCTCAGATCCCCAAAGCCTCTCTTCTTCTCCAGTTCTGCCTCTTATGCTGCTGGCCAATAGTCCCCAGATGGGCCTCCCACACCCAGTACCACGCTTACTCAGTTCAGCTGGGGGTTACAAGTTTACCACCAGTTGTCAATCTACCACATAAATCTTTCCCTCCTTAATTCTGGGCATTGGGTATTTGTCTCAGCAACCAGAGAAAAGTAACTAAGACACTGGGCTACAGAGAGATATTGTGTCTCAAAAATCCAAACAAACCTCAGCCAAAAAGAAAGAAAAAGATCCTACAAGGCTGATTTCTCAGTTCTCCATCAGAGTACCTTCTGACTGCATATGTAACACTGGTTTTTCCCAGTTCTTCAGCAAACTAGCTTCAGACTCAAATTGCAACTCTTTCCTGTGTCTCCAGCCTGCCAGTCTACCCCATCAGCTTTTGTAATTTTGTAACTGTAATTCCTTTGACTGCCAAATCTTTGCAGTTGAGAGATCCAATTCCTGAAAATAAAACTCTATATGCATAGCTTATTGGTTTCTCTGGACAACCTTGACAAATAGAGGTAGGTAGTCATCACCACATCCCTATTTAATTTGGTAGTCAGAGTCTTATAAAAACTGGTTTAATTATGGCAGAAAACAATGGGTAACAATAATTTAACCCGAATAGTAACACTGAGAGTAGTTATTATGCAAGATGTGGTATCCGTACTCACAAAATTAGCGTGGCATCTGGTATGTGGTGCATATCTACTGACATGGAGCTTGAATCCTTCTCATTACTTACTATCCCCTTCATCTGTAGTTGAATCAATGTCTAAGAATTTACTGAAATTATAGTTTTTAAAAAATTAGTTCATGTTTGCAGTACTTAACTGTTTACACACATCTTAGGGAATATAAATATATACTTTTATCTTAATTCTTTTTATTCCTTCTCTTCTCCCTTCCCTTCTCCCTCCCTCCAACTCCTAAATCCCCTTCCTATTTGCAGATCTATCTCCCTGTTTCATACTATGTTTTACAATTTATTTATACTTTGGTTTTCCCATATAAGAGTAGTTATGAGGTAGTTAAGCTAATATGTCTTACTTCACTTAACATTATGGTTTCAAGATGCATTTATTTTCTTACATTTGTCTCAAATTTATTTTTCTTCATGGCACAGTAGTACTCCATCATATATAAACACTACGTTTTCTTTATCCATTTATCTGTTGGACACATATATACTGCTTCTAAAATGTAGCTATTATGAGTGGTGCTGCTATAAACATGGCTACACATGTGTCTTTCACTCTTTGGAGAAGATATCTAGAAGGGGAATATCTGGGTTGAATGGAATTTCTAGTTTTGGTTTCTTGAAACATCTCCATATTGATTACCATAGAGGTTGTATCAGTTTATATTCCCACCAATAATGTAAAAGGGTGCTTTTTTTCCCCTGCAGCCTTGCCAGCATTTGTTATTGTTTGATTTTTTTTGATGATACTGATTCTTTCTGGAAGAAGATGGAATCCTTATGTTGCTTTAATTCACATTTCTCTGATGGCCAGAGATGTTCAGCACTTTTTTCACATATTTTTTGGCCATTGTATTTCTTCTTCTGAAAAATATTTATTCATTTCAGTTGCCCATTTTTTCAATGGGTCTTTCACTTTGGGGAGGGTCTGATTCTTTTAATTTTTTTGTATATTCTAGATATTCGTCTTTGGTCAGAGAAGCGCCCAGCAAAAACTTTTTCCCATTTTGTAGGTTGTCTCCTGAAACTATAATTTGAGTGTAAAAAACAGACTTACTCTGAATGTGGAAATAAAAATATCACTTCTTGTTTTGGCTTCTGATAATATAGGCTATATACAAAACAAAGTTGGCAGTATCATGATTCAAGCCATGCTATCATCTACATTACTCTACCGCATATAAGTGTGGTTTGCTACTCAATTAATTAAAAAAGCATTAGCCACTCTTTAACAAAAGTTTATTTCCAAAGCCATCCTGTTTCACTCAATGGCTAAAGTTCTCATTTGGAAAAGTTTCAATTTTGACCCTGAGTTTTAAAATTCCTAATACAACATTGTAACTGCAAAGGCATTACACTTCTGTGTGATAATGGGAGTCAGCAGCCACGTGTGGTGGTGCATGCCTGTGAATCAGCTGCTCAGGAAGTAGAGACCCAAGGATCACAAGTTCAAGGTCAGTCTGGACAACTTAGAGAGAACCTGTTTCAAAAGTAAAATAAAATGAAATGAAATGAAATGAAATAAAATAAAATAAATGAGGGATATAGCTCAGAGCTCCCTTAAATGGCAAAAAAAAAAAAAAAAAAAAACCCAGAATTTTTCATTAGATACTATGAAAAAAATGCATGGAACTAATGACGTTTAAGTTCCTGAGAGGAATAAAGTTTACTGTTAATATTATCAGCTCAATAACATACAATAGATTCAAATATTTAACATTTTCCACAAAGTATGTGCTTATAAATAATACTATGATCCTTAAACTTGACTTTTATAAATTTGTCCAACTCAGTCTTCTGTTCTGCACATATCTTTATTACTATCAGCTGTAATACATCTTAGCAGATTCTACTTTAAATTATACTACCTTTTTAAAAATCCTGTCTATAATTGTTTCAAACAGACTTACAGAGCCAACAAAATAATTTGTCTTTCTTTTTTTCTTTAGTCTTTTTTTATAATAAACTATTGGTGTTGTTTGCAAAGCCTTTAACTTATGGAAAGGCTAATAATTTTTAAAATGTTAAATTTTTTTCAGTATACACATTTTCAACTACTGCAACCAAACAAAATTTAACTCATTATCAGCAAATTATTTTCCTTGTTTGACTGAAAAAAAGGCCACCCAAAACTTACTTTCATGCAGCCTCATTTCCTCCCTTTTTATTTTGTGAAGAATTTCTTTTAAATGAGATATGCAGTATCAACTTTGCCATCTTTTTAATCATTGCTTTCCTTTGAGTTCGGAACATTGTGACAAGTGCTTAGTCAGGAAGGTTGACATATTTTATAAGACTTTTATTTTATAACCATCACTATATAATAAACACAATATTTTGTCATGTAATAACAAGATCATTCACTGTACACTGCAGGCAGTAGTTTGCCTATAATAGTATACGATAGTGATGGTGAACCTTTTAGAGCTTTCAGTGATACAAACAGCCCACTGTAGCACGCATGCCATAGGTTCACCCCCACTGGTATATAAGTAATATTAGTAGCATACAGTCAGTCTTGCCTCCAGGACTACATTATTTCTGCCTTCTGTTACAGTACAGTTCAAAGAGAGCTGACCAGATTGGGCATTTCACCTAATATTATCTTGGCCCATTATATTGATGGTATTATAGTCATTAAATCTAGTTCATTGGAAGTACCAAATATACTGCATGCCTTTTAAGAAAACTACTCTCCAAGAATAAGACCTACAAAGATAGAAAGTCCTGTTACAATAATAAAAATTGCAGGGATATGTGAGGCACACTGGAGCACCTTCTTCAAATTAAAAGACAATGTATTGCACACTGTAACTTCAACACTAAGAAAACAGCATGAAACTTGGTCTTTTCCAATGAAGGACATAATAATAAAAGAAAACTACAGAACAATATGTCCCACAAACATACACTTAAAAGTCCTCAGCAAAATTAGCATGTATATATATACACACACACATATATATCTTACACCACTAAGTGGGGTTTAACATGGGAATATGAGACAAGTTTGTTGTTTGGAAATCAGTCAATATAAGCCATCATATTAATAGCCTAAAGAAAAAATTGTACATAATCATACCAACTGATAAAGAAAAGATTTTGGCAAAATACAACATACTTTCATGACAAAAACTCAGTGCACTGGAAATAAAGGAAACTTACAAACCCAGGGAAAGAAATCTAGAGAAAATGTATAGCTAATAATACCTAATTGTGAGAGGTATTTTCCTCCTAAAAATAACTATATAAAGATACATGATATGAATTTACCTATCCCTTTTGCTTTGCCTTTATACATAAATTTTATAATTAGTTTATCTTTATTCACAAAAATTCTACTGAGATTTCCTTACCAATCTAGATGCCTTTTATTCTTTTTCTTTTTTTTTTTTTTCAAAATAAAAATCTGATCACTCCTAAGGAAGTCTTAGCCATATCATTAAAGCAAAAAGAATAACTAAAAGACAGGATTACAGTGAAAAATAAAGCTGTTTACATTCAGAGAGGACATAACTAAGTATGTAAAAAATTCTAAGGAAAGTATAGAGAAAAGGACAAACAGCAAGAAAAAAACATTAGGATAAATGAGTAAACAAGGTTAAATATCAGAGCTAAATCCTGGAAACAACCCAAATGCCCATCAACTGAGGAATGGATAAAAAAAGATGCGTTTTTAAAAAATATAATGGAATACTACTTAGCCATAAAGAAGGACAAGCTCGAGCCATTTATAGGTAAATAGATGCACTTGAGATCATACTCATAAGTGAAGTAAATCAGACAGATATGTGTAAACATTGCATTGCCTCACTAGTGTGAGAAGCTGAATGAGTAAGTAAGATCCAAAAGGTACAGTAAATACTGTGATTTGGGAAGAAACTGTTCGAAAGAGAAACTGATGGGGGAAGGGGGAAAGGAAGGAAAAGAAAAGGAAAAAATATACGAGACAGTTACAATAGTTATACAGCTAGTTTCAAAAGAGAAACTGATGGGGGGAGGGG
>NW_004955484.1:5221549-5269694 GCF_000276665.1 Chinchilla lanigera
GGGACCTCACTGTTGCTGAGGATGGCTGTGGTACCTTTTGGGGTAGCTCTGGTTCTTCTGAGCATTGCTTCCTGGCTCCAGTGCAGATCCGCCAGCCTGCTAGCACAGATCCTTCATCCCACTAGCATAGACTTTCTAGATTCCACCACTGACCTTTGGGCCTTCCCAGCACAGACCTGTGAAACAGCCCTGCATGAGATACTGTTATGGGCTCTGAGGCTCCAGGTAGACTCCTGGGAGGCACTGTTATGAGCTCTAGGTATTCAGCCAGACTCTTGCAGGACATTTCCGTGGGATCTAGGCCCTCAGCTAGATTCTTGGTCTATGTTGTGTGGGTAGATTTCCTGTACTCTTTTGTATATTGTTCTTTGGGTTACTGCTATAAATAATCTTATAAAACATGTGTCCTGTATTACATTGTTCTTCCTTGTAAATAAGCCCCAGACCAACACAGAAGCTTATTTTGTTTTCTGTTTTAAAATGGAAGATTAAAATTAAGAAGGAATATCTAGAAATCCAATGAAAGCAGAATGGGTTGTCAATTGTAAGGTAGGTAGGAGTAATTGACAGTAACATCTACACTGGAGAGATAAAACCTGAAAAGGCCCACTAGATTTCAAACAGGTTATTGGTAAGCTTTTAAGGGGTTCACCAATATCATGAGTGAGGATATATGAAAATGGAATACAATGGAGTAGTGATAATGAATAAATAAATTATTCTTTAAAAATAGCTTTCATTTAGGATATATAGAAAGGCTGTCAAAGCAACAAGAAAAAAAAACTAAACAGTACACAAGGTATAACTTCCTTCACACTTAATAGAACTGAAGTTACAGAGAAACAAACTAACCTGAAATCTAAGGACAGACAAATGTCTCTAAGGAGAGATGGGATGTGAGCCCTGACTCACTTGGGACAAAAAATTAAAGTGGAGGAAATGAGTAAGAAGAATCCAGTTAACATTTGAAACAATTTACTACAGGCCAGACCTGGGCTACTATGAGAACATAAAACTCTTGGAGGTACAGATTCATGGACACATAAGTACTCACAAAATAGACTGGGTAAAAGGAGGAAGGCAAGAGAAAGCTTCCCTCACTGCTACCAGCCTGGGAGAGGCAAGTGGTCACTGCTTCAGGAACACCCAGATTCTTCTCCCTACAATATGTAAGCCTTAAGCCAGCAAGAGAAAGGCTGCACACTCTCCCGCAGCTCCAATGTTAGAGATCTAAGAAGACACACAATCACTGAAAAATTCCCACCACAAATCTCCAGATTGAAATGGAGCCATGACAACAGAGGATCCTACTTGCCATCTACTACCAGGCTAGCAAGAATTGGTAAGAAAAAAAACAAGTCTACTACTGGGATGGGGCATAACGAGAAACTCACTGCGGTACAAGCTCAAAAGAAAGACCTAAAGCCTAGAGTGGAGTAACAGCATTGATTGAAAACAACAACAAAACCAAACAAAACAAACACAGAGGTACCTTGTACTACCTCTGAGTACAAGGTAATGCTAAAAAATTAAGGGGAGCCAAAGCAACAAGAGCTAAGCATAGTTTACATTTTGACTAACTCCACTTTAGCAACCTAGCAGAAAACACTGGCCCATTTCCACGTCTAAATATTACTTACTTTTGTTCCTACAATCCCACACAGTGTCCAACTTTCAACCAAACACACACACAAGAGAAATCATGAAGGGGATCTGGCACTGACAAAGTTAATGAAACTCATACCTAATAGCCTCCATTTTTTCTATAAATCTGAAGCTACAACCATCAACTAACAATAAATATAAATGCAGAAAGAAAGTGAAGAAAGAAGTAGAATTATAAATTAAATGTTCTGGGGCA
The DNA here is from genome assembly GCF_000276665.1 of Chinchilla lanigera. Lineage (NCBI taxonomy): Eukaryota > Metazoa > Chordata > Mammalia > Rodentia > Chinchillidae > Chinchilla > Chinchilla lanigera. Next base: position 5,223,411 of record NW_004955484.1, read on the forward strand.
CTGGTTATCAACCTTTAGTGTGCATCAGAAGGTGTGGAGGCTTTATTCGAGCATGAACTGCTCTATCTACACCCAGAGTTTGTGGGGGTAGGTTAGGTAAGTGTGGAATGGGGTCCACAAATGCGCATTTCTAAGAAGCTCTCCAGTAATAATGGTGCATCTGGGACAGGGACCACACTTTTAAAAGCTCTGCTCTGGAAAACAGGAGAAGTGAACAGGAATGTAAGCTGCCAGTATAGTCACTTAAAATGATTCACCTTTGGAGATTTACAGAGTGGAAGTGATTGAAAAGAAATCAAGGAATTCAGTGAGATGACAAGAAACTTGCTCAAGTTTTGATTCATAAGGCCAACAATGAATAAGGAAGAAAGACGAACGATGTGCTCAATTGTGAGAATTTAAATGGCGAAAGTACTAGGAGTCTTAATTCCATTAAATAAATGCATGAGTAAGCTGGAAGAATGGGAGATTATGGGAGAGAGATAAGATTTCAGGGGTAGAGTCATCTTGGGTAGCAAGGCCGGGGATATAACTGAGGTTAAAAATGTCAGGAAATTGTGTGACTATGTTATCAGCCAGGACAGCTCCACTGAACCCAGTTATGACATCTAGAATAGTAACATAATACAAGATTAGGGGAAAAGACTATGCAGTATGAACTTTTATTTAATATGAGTAACTTAGAGATTGGTAAAAGGCAACCAAAAAAAGAATAGTCATATTGTTGAAAGATAGTTGTACAAGAGGAGATTACTGTAGGCTGAGAATAGAGAAGCGATGAATTATGAATGGCAAAAAGGGACCTGAACAATACTAAGCAATCAATGCCCTAGGCATAAGGAATGTACAATAAAGAAAATGAAGTCATTTCCAACTTATGGAGGATAAGGGGCAGTCATATTCTTGGGGTAGCTCCAAATGTAAACCATTATAGGAATAAGTCTGTGAAAAGGCTGAGGACTGAAGTAACAGAGCTTGTAGAACAAGTTCCACAGGGCACAAAAGAAAGGCTGAGAAGCAGCAAAACACGGCAAGATCATGCAACCAAGCACAGAGCATTATTCTTTACATGAGAGACTACAGGGGCTAGTACCGGGGCTCATGACCATGAAAGACAGAAACTTTGGGCAGGGCAGAATTAAGGAACACTAAGAAAACCGAGTGCCAGAGACTGCAGAAGACAATTTAAGTTAATACCTCATTACAACCTTTTGTGGTAGATAAGAAAAATAATAACAACCAGGCATGGCACATGCCTGCAATCCCAGCCATTGAGAAGCAGAGACAAACAGAAGCAGGAGGACTGCCCTGAGTTCGAGGCCAGCCTGGGCTACCAAAGCAGTTTTCAAGGCTGGCTGAACTAAAAAAGAGAGAGAAACAGAGAGAGAGAGAGAGAGAGAGAGAGAGAGAGAGACAGACAGACAGACAGACAGACAGACACACAGACACACAGAGACATAGAGACAGACAGAGACAGACAGGACTAGAGAGGACTATTAAAAGGAAGAATAGGGCTGGGGATTTAGCTCAGCGGCAAAAAGCGCCTGCCTGGCAAGCGCAAGGTCGTGAGTTTGGTTCCCGGTACTGGAGAAAAACCAAAAAAAGAAAAAAAAAAAAAAAAAAAAAAAAAGGAAGAATAATAATTTTACTCAGTGCTGCCTAAAATGAAGCTCTCCACTTTTATAATTATGCTCACTAAACTCTCAAGGTTCTAGATACAAATCTAATAGAAACTGTTCAAATTTTGAGGCCTCAGCAAAGTCTGGGGGTGCTAATCTTTGCACAGAACATATTGGTGCTACCAATGGAATCCTAGTGTAGATATAGTGGGAAAAGATTAATTCATTTTCTAGACTGTCTTTGTGGAAATAGTAAGAGTAGTGGAAGAACTTTCTCAGTCTGTAGTTAGACTGCTGACTTGGAATATTAACCCCAGGGAAAGGTTAAAAAAAAAATTATTATTTCTCAAGACCTCTATTCATTCATTCATTTATTCATCTTGTGGTAGCATCATGCTAATTCTGAAGATAGAAAAAATATATATTTTCAGTTTTCGCTAACTGGAAAAGTTAAAAAATTTAAACTTTACTTTGTAAGTTATCAATAATAGCTTGTATTCTCTTTTCTAATTTCATTTATAATCCATACAAAGGTGGCAAGAGCTTAGGAACACAAATTCGGCTTTCACTGAAGAAATGGAGATTGTCAAAAATGAAGTCTCATATTTTAAAAACCCACTATATAATATTGCAAATAGGTTATATACACATGAAAACAAAAAGCCCATAATGCAACTAGATATAGTACCATTCAGAGTCAATGATTTCTTTTTAATGCCACTACTTTCTTTAAAAACAAGACAGAGCTCAGAAAAGTACTCTGGGTTTTCTTTATATGTTCAATGCCAAAAGGGCAAAAATCAGAACACTGTTTTGCCATATTAATCTTTAAAGTCCAATTAATGGCAACACCCAGTAACCTTTTTACTGATGGGTTTGCCAAATATTTTAAAACATTAAATACAAAGTTACTTCCTTCTCAACTTTTCCTCCTCAGCCTATGGTAATCACATTAAAAAATTAACTGATTCTTATTAGTATAAGTTTACAGTACATAATTCCTTGTGAGGAGTTGGCAATGTATGTAATACATCTTAATTCCTTCTTTCATCCATTTTTCCTCCCCTCTCCCCTACCTCAAATCATCCATATCACACATACACAAGCTTTGTGTGTAAGATGCTATATGTGTCAGGTCATATGTGTAAGATCATAGTGTCTTTTCTCCCTGACTTTTAAAACTTTATTAGCAATGCATGAAATAGACTGAGCACAGTTTTACTTTTACAGAAGAGAAATGATACTTGTCTTCAGGAGGCCAGGTTTATGATCAGTTCTGGCAATCTAACAACAGGTTTGAGAGATGCCAAAAGGTTGAGGAACCAAGAGTGCATGATACAAGAAGGTACATGGTCCTGATTCTGGGCTACAAATCACACTTTCAGTTTAAGGGAGTATTTCAGCCTCCAGCAAATAAAAATTTTGCAGAGAGCAGTCTAGAAGGGCGATGGAATGTGTAAAGATTCACCTTCCCTATCTCCGAGAAACCAACAATGCAATCTAACCTTGTTTTTGACTCTTTTCAAACTGACTAAACTTCACATAGGCAAGTTGTTCAGAGGCCTTCCAGTTTACTTCCCAAATGGAAATCAATGAACCGGAGTTCAGCAAAACTTTGCTAAGGGCCTCCTCCAGGTGAGGTGCTTGGCAAGTGCAAGATGAGGAAGGCGCAACTATCATTCGATCATACAGTAGGTGTTCAATAAGTGCTGAGTGTGGCCATCAGGGACTCCGCTGGATGCTGAAATGGACAGGAGAGACAAGATCTGTTCTGCAGCTTGTGTCCTGCTGCTTCATCAGCCCCTAGGAGCAAGGCAGTAAACAGGCAATGCACAACAGTTACAGGTAAGTGCTATGAAAAGGTACCAAGCTGAGTGTCCTGACAGATGAGGAACGAGGGAGGGGAGGCACTTTAGATAATCAGCAAAAGCGTCTCTGAGGAGTGGTCTATGAACAGCTGAAATCAGAATCAGATGGAAGGAGGTTTGCCAGGACTTAAGGGGAGAGGCTTCCAGACAAAGGCTGAAGTTTTGATTGAGTGTGTCCATCAGGGACTCTGCTGGATGCTGAAATCTACTGGAGAGACAAGACCTGTTCTGCAGCTTGTGTCCTGCACCACGGGTACCTGCAACCCCAAGCAGATTGGACCACAGAACAGCTCCAAAGTCAACTTGTCTACATTAATTTCCAGGTTGGGAAAGGTAATCCTCAAGCCTTCAGTGCTTCCATTGGTGCCAGAAGAGATGTGGTAAGGCCCCAGTGGTAAGAAATGGTATAGAGCTAGTATCAGAGGGCAAAGCCCTCCTGGACCATGCCCCACCTGGCAGTCATGTGCCCTAACCAGCTTCCACCTTGCTTCTCCTAGGGATGAGTTGCCGCCATACACTAGAATTCCTGTTTGTTTATTTCATGTAGGGTTCTGTTGGTCCTTTTCCAAGTATCAATCAAAACTGCATGCCAGCCTCCACTCCTTGGAAATAATTAAATGAAGTGACTTGCCCAATTTCTTTCTGCTGGGTAATGTGCTGTGATTTGCATCTTTTGTTGAAGGAATCTATCTTGAGTCTTAAGGCTGAGCCATGTGGGATGACTGAGGTGGATTTTCCTCCTCTGCTTATGCTCATGTAGATGGAATCCTATTGCTAAATGCACAAGTGCTTTACTCGGCAAACTATTCCTTTCAGTAAGCTGCTCTTTGTCAACACGCCTCTGAATTCAATGCAAAGGAAGGTTCCTTCCCTTTAGTAGTTTGACATCTTTAGGTTGCCAGCTCTGCGACCTAGGCTCTGCAAAGACATCAAGGACAGCTCAAATACTGTGGTTTAAGAATAGGTTTTGGATTCAAGGCTTTCTCCCATCCAGGGAAGTGGGGATCTACACAACAGCTTTCATCTCGACTCCAAAGCCAAGCACCTCTGAACACAAGTCTAGGTGCTTTTCAGCAGCCATAGCAGCATAACCCGTGACTTCTACGCAGACGTGTCTCAGGCGGTGTGGGCTACTGAAGATGAAATAAAACATCCTCCTTCTGCTCCCTGGAGTGAGATTCCCTCAGCCAGGGCACAGAAGCCGCAGGGGAAGGAAGGGCTGGTGGCATACGAGGGAGCTCTTGGCTTGGGGGGCAGGATGTGGTGTTCTCAGGCAACAGATGAGGGATTTTGGCTGTAGGGGAGGGGAACTGTGAAATTCTGCCCCTTGGCTCCTGAGGGGGGGCTCTCAAGGAGACAGTAGGATGCGGAGCACAGCCCTTGCTGCTGAGGGCGAGGTCCCTATAGGGCAGCGAGTGCAGGGAGGCCCCCGTGAGTGCCCAACCCCACGTCTGCTGGTGGACTGGGCTGGAGAGCCACCCAAGCCAACGAACCCCGCAGCTCACCCTTGGCAGGCCCCTTGGCCACAGCACACTGCCCATACAGTGTCATTTTGTGTCTGGCTTACTTCACTTAACATAACGTTCAGATTCACCCATGTTGTTCCAAATTATAGGATTTCATCCTTTTTATGACTAAATAGCATTCCATTGCTTATGTACTACATTTTCACTATCCACTCATTTGATGATCTGTTGAAGGGCAGCCAGATTGACTCCCTATCTTGGGTACTGTAAGTAGTGCTGCAGTAAACATGGGGTTGCAAATACCTCTTCTACATACTGATTTCACTTCCTTTGAGTATATACACAGTAATGAGATTGCCGGGACAAAAGGTAAATTTAGAATTTCGTGAGAAACTATTATTTTCCATAATGGCTATACTAACTTCAGTTCCTACCAGTAATGGGTAAGGGCTCTTTTTTCCTCTAGGTCATCAATGTCACTTGTTACATTTTGTCTTTTGAACAGCCATTCTAACTGGAGTGAGACAGCATCTCACTGTAGTTTTCATTTGCATTTCCCTGATGATTAATGGTCTTGAACTTTTTTATATACCTGTTGATAATCTTGATAATCTGTATATGTTCTTTTTTTTTTTTTTGGTACCAGGAATTGTACTCAGGACCTTACGCTTGCCAGGCTTGCACTTGTGCCACTGAGCTATATCCCCAGCCCTGTATGTCTTCTTTAAAGTAATGTTTATTCAGGTTATAAAAAAATATTTTAAGTAAAGCAAAAGAGGTGATAAATATCATAAGAAAAGGAAAGAAATGAGGAAAAAGCAAAAAGGACTATAGCTGTTAAGTCCTAGATAGTTTGGGTTTGTGCATAAGCGGACTCCTTTGAGCAGTAGGTCATTGTTTATCCATATAAAACAATCAAGAAAGAAAGAAATTCTGTGGTCTTTTTCTCTTTGTCCTTACAGTATGTCTGAAACAACCATGGCTGGAGTGCTTTGTGAGAAGTTGTAATATAAGTACCTACTTGGAATTTATTTTATGAATTCTTAAGGTTCAAATGAAGTGCTCCATTTCTGTCTTCATCTCTTTCTTTAACCTATGGGTAGGCTATTTTTCCCTCTTCATGCAAGACAATACTCAGTTCCTCTATCTGTGTAAAATTAGTACTATAGTAGTTGGTAGCCAAAGCAAACATACATTTGTCATTTTTGAAACAAAAACATAAATTGATGTTTATCTCAAAGGATGCAAAACATTACTTGAATTTTTTTAAACTTTGAGAAAGAAAGAATGAATCTACAACCAGGGAAAAGCCAACCACAACTGAAAATTCTTTTTTGAAACAGTCTCACTATATATCCCAGGCTGGCTTCCAACTAATCCTCCAGGTTTAACCTCCTGCATGTTGGGATTATAGGTGTGTGCCACCATACCCAGCTTCAAGTATTCTTCAATTTATCTCCAGTCTTTACCAACAATCTCAATTAAAAAGCAACTACTTTTGCCAGCCATTTTTTTTCTATATTCAGCATTGAGTCTAATGAAAAATTTTATAAAGCACAAAAGATCTTTGAAACATATCATTTAAATTATCTTTTATTTATTAAGTATTTATTTTGTCCAAGTGCACAAGAAATGAAACTGTGGGTGAATGAGGCAAAACTTTTTTAAATACCTAAACTCGATGGTAGCAAAATTTCATCTCATTGAGGTCTAACTAAAATAATTAACTCACATACTGCTTCATAAAAGAGTAAAATCAATGGGGGCATATGCATACTTGAAAATTTTATACTTTCCTCTCTATAAAACTTTCTTGCTTTATTGACAATGTACGAGAAAAGTAAAAATTACCTATAATGTATGCAAAAAGTTTTTGAGAAAATGCTTTCTACTAATGCAAAAAGGTTGCTGTTTAATAGAGGGCACTGATCCATTCACCATAAAAGCATACAAAACAATATATCATTCATAGCTACATAAGTATGTTGAAGAAATATAAAAACATGCAAGCAATGGATCCATGAACACTAGAAAAGACAGAAGAAAATGAGATAGAAAAGCAACACAATGGGAACAGTAATTGTGTTTATAATATTTAATTGAAGAAGAAAAAGAGCAACAGGAAATAATGCATAATGTCAGTATTTTATAAAGCTGGGCACAGGCACATAGACATTCATTATATTATTCTCCAATTATCTAAAGATTTGCAACATGTATATTGCAAATGATTAATAAAATGAATAATTTACAGTAACCAAAAGATGTTTGAAAAATACAAAAATATACAAAAGACATGAAAAATTATAAGACTTTATTAAAAGATAGGAAGATATAAGTAAATGGAAAGATATGAGCATATTTACAGATAGACAAAACTGTATATTTTAAGAACAGCTCTCCCCCAAAATTAACCTATTAATTAAAACAAATTCAATAGCTTTTTTTTTGAAGCTGATGAGTTAACATAAAAAGTATATGGAAAAGCCAAGAGCAAAGAATGATCAATATACTCATAAAGAAGAAGAAGTTGAGAGAATATGCCTTACTAAAAATTCTCTTCTAAATACAATGACTAAAGCAAGATAGAGACAGTGGTAGTCACACAGCGGTTGACAATGAAAGACAAAATTCTTTTATATGACAGCATACAGAAATTGCTCCCTCATAGAGTGCAGTCCTAAACGTGAGAGACAAATTCTAAAAGTTTTAGAACATACTTGATAACAGAAGTTTTATAATAATATAGTAGAGAGAGATTTCTTAAACAAAAGACCATAGTATTATTTTTAAAAAGACTGAGAAATTGGAATGCACTAAAATTAAGAACTTTTGTTCATCACAAAACACAAGTTTAAAAATTGTGAGATTGGGAATGCAGTTGAGTTGTAGAATACTTGGTTAGCATACATAAGGCCCAAAGTTCAATCCTCAGTAGAGCAAAACAACAACAACAAAAAGATAGCTCACAAGAAAAGAGAACTTAATTAAGAAAAGATAATTTCACTAAGAAAAGGTGCTTGGAATGCATATACACTTAAAAAATATATATATTCAGTATACTACACTAACTCCCACAAATCTATAAGAAATCAAGGACATATTAAAAAAAATAAGCAAAAGAAAAAAGGGTTCCAGGAAAGATCTTAAAATGGTTCATAAACTTACAAATAGTCATCCATATTATTAATGCAGTAACTGCAAATTAAAACCAGAAGATACCATTTTAGACCCACGAGGCTCACAAAAACATTTTTTGCCAGAATGTTGAGTATTTATGTGTATTGTTAGCAAAAGCAAAAACAGTATAGGCACTCTGGAAAACAAGTTTGGCATTCCTAGTAAAACTACACATGCTCACATTCTCTGACCCAACACTCCATTTCAGGTGGACTTAGAGTACATATCTCAGATGTATGTGTATATCAGATATAGAGATATAAAAATCTTAACAGTATTGTACCAAAAAAAAAAAACCCCAAAACAAAACAAAGAAGACTCTCGTCTTAATCACATAAGAGTGGAAATGGAAATGAAACTACGGCTACATTCATCAACATGACTAGAAGAGAACTGTGCATTAATGGAGGTGAGAGCCAGAGGAGGTCATCAAAGATTCAAGGGAACTGAATAGATGACCAAAATTAGTAAAAGTAGGAAGGAAAAGCAGAAGTAATGGGAAAGAGGAGGTCAGAGAGGAACCAGTATGGTGACTTCTTAAGCTTCCTTAAGAGATCAGTAAAGTCCCCAAGAAGGAGATGGGCCGAGTTGGTAGAGCAATATAGTCAGCAGGGGCTAGGAAAGACAGGATTCAGTCTAGTGAGAAGTTACCATGGGAGAAACAGCTCCCTTTAGAGAACAGAAAGGCTTAAAAAATATGCATACTTTGAATATCAGATTCCATTTAAGCCATCTTCTGAGAATAGGAGATTAAAAAAAAAAAAAAACTCCTTTCAAATATTTTATCATCAGATTTCAGCTATAAGAAACACTAAATATTCCTATTAATACTGAACTCTTCCTTCTTTTTAACCAACAGTAACTATTTAAGTGACTCAGAACAAAAACTAATGATGCTTTTATAACAATTTTGATGAAAGAGACATTCCAAAAGAAGCAAGGAGGTAGTGCTTCTGAAATGCAGAAGCACTCCCAAAGTAGCACAGGAAAGAAAGACAGAGATAAACCACTGAGTCCTCTGACTGACAGAGTCAGCAACAGGAGAATGTCAGAGAATTTTCTGCTTCTGTTGTTTTAAAAAATGCCAAAGTATCATGACTTTTGGGGTAATGTTCCTAAACCCTATTATTTTAAAAATCTGTTTATATGGGTAAATACTTCTCTAGACAAACAAAAGAAAGAATTGGTAAATCACAAAGTAAGGCAGAAGAAATCTCCCAAACTGCAGGAGACAGAAAAGTAAAAGGGTGAAGAATATGAAAGGAAAGTCAACACACAGAGAGGATAAATATAGAGCTCTGACATAATAGGAATATCTAGAAGAAGAGAATAGAGCAAATTAAAGAGGCAACATTTGAACAGGTAATGGTTGAAAATTTTCAAGCATGTAGAAAATCACCAACTGTCAAGCGTCACATAACAGTTAAAAAAAATCATAGACTCATATCATAATGAAATCACACACCATTAAGGGAAAAGGAGGAAAACATAAAAGTCAATTTCCAAACAAATATATAAATAGCCAGGTGTAGTGGCACACACCTGTAATCCCAGCACTCAGGAAACTGAGGCAGGATTGCCACAAGTTTGAGGTCAGCCTGGGCTACACAGTGAGTTCAAGATCAGCCTGAACTACACAGCAAGACCCTGTTGCAAAAGAAAAAAAATTTATATTTATATATATATATACATATTATTCACTACCCTATTAATAGCTTTACTGACTTTAGTTCACTTCTTTCTCTTGTGTTTTATTTTCTTCCTGTTAAAGTTTAGTATTCAACAAAGGTTATGAATATTAAAATTCTTATATATTATACATAAACAATATACATATTATTTATTATATTTATATTATAAACAATATATATTGTTTATATATTATATATAAACAATATATATTATTCTTATATATTATGTATTATTATATATAAACAATATAAATGTATCTGTTACATAGGAAAGAATAAGGTTGACAGTAATATATTACCAAAAATAAGGAAAGAAGAAATTTTGAACTTAGAATTGTCTTACACACACACACCAAAAAAAAAAGGCACAGGGGGATTATAGGCACATAAGGAAACAATTTTAATATTCGTAACCTCTGTTGAATACTAAAGATATACTTTAACAGGAAGAAAATAAAATCCAAGGGGAAGAAGTGAACAAAAGTTAATAAAGCTATTAAGATGGCAGGATAGTGAATATGGGTAATTACTCCTTGTAAAATTAGTAAATATGACAATGACAGTAAGAATTTGTGGGTTCAAAATAATGTGATGAAACAATACATGTTAAAAGCATAAAAAAGAATAGACTCATTTTTTTTTTTTAAGACAAGGTCTTGCTGTGTAGTTCAAACTGGCCTTGAACTTACTGTATAGCCCAGGCTAGCCTCGAACTCATTACAGTCCTCCTGCCTCCTGAGTGCTGGGATTATAGGCCTGCATCACCATTATGGCTTAAAAGCACAGGGTTGATGGGAAACGAGAGGAACAGGGAAACAAAGAATCAAGATATATTACCTATAGGTACAAATTCCCTATAATGAATGTAACCATGTATATCAAAAGTGTACCAATAAAATTAATTTAAAAAATAAACATAGACTCTTGAACTAGGCTTTCTGGGTTTGAATATAAACTAATCAAAGTTGTCTCTCAAACTAAAAGTAAAGTAATAACTTGACAGGAGAGGTAGCACACCGCTGGAATCCCAGCACTTAGGAGGCTGAGGCAGGAAGACTGCTCTGAGTTTGAGGCTAGCCTGCGCTACATAGTAAGTTCAAGGTCAGCCTGAACTACATACTGAGACCCTGTCTCAAAAAAAGGAGTAAAGCCAAGAAAAAAAGTAAAGAAATAACTTGATCAAAGAATAGTTATGACATATAAGAAACACAACTTATATTTTTGGTCTTTGTTGATCAGCTACCACCTTTAATATACTAATAACAGAAGAGTAATGCGGGGGCTGAGAAGAAAAAACAACTCTGATTTTCAGAGATGAATTTTATTTGAAATCTTAGGCAGCAATCTTAGGACAAATAATCACATTGTTCCAAAAGTTTCCATGGTTGCCTAGTTTGGATATTCAACTAGAGAATAAATATGCAGTATTTTTTTTTTTTTTACTTTTTATTTTTATTTTATTTTTTATTTTTTTAAATGCAGTATGTTTTAACAATTATTTCTCTCTCTTAAGATATTCTTCTGCAGAAATGCTATCAAACAGAAGATGGTACTAATTTGAAAGAAAAAAAAGAAACAAAGAAAAAGAAAAGCAGAGGAAGAAAATGGTTTTGAATATGCCTATTATGTGCTGCTGAGCCAGGAAGAGACATGAAATCCTGGGTTGGTAAGGTACTTGGCAAATGTAGTCTCATGTAATAACAGTAATAATCCTACCAAGCAGGATTAAGTTTTGCCTGATTTTTTTGGGTTACAGGCAAAGATTATTACAATTCGATTACATTTTTAGTCTTGTAATTATTGAAATGTTTTGTATACACAGGCCTTCAATTCTCTTTCCAATAAATATAATATACTTTTGGCAATTTACATCAAATTACCTGTCTAAAATAACCTCCTACCTATCATTTTTCAAGCCCTACAATCCTTTCAGATCCTTAAAAGTTGACCACCAAGCTCAATCTTGCTCTTTCCACATAACTAGCTTAATTTCAAACACAAAGGGCCATTCTTTGGGTTCTAAATTCACCAAATGGCTCTGGCAAGCAATATCTTACAACTCTCTTATCAGAATCTCTCCTTCTGATGATTCATTTCTATTCTATTGTTAATAAACTATCACTTCTAAAGCTTTAGTCATCTTACTATACTCACACTTTAAACATTTTTCTTTGATTATTTTGGGAAGCACTATTGAAGTCAGAATAACTATTATTAGCAGCACTCATTGAACAAATATATACTGGAAATTTCCATGTAACAGGCTCTGCTCTGGTGAGATCATGTTTCTGCTCAAAATCCTTTATGAGGTTTATCATCTCATAATGAGACAAGTCCAAGTGTTTGCAACATTCTAGAAGTACATCTTCCCTTCATTTTCTGCAGTGTCCGTCATTCCTTCATTACTCTGATGCTCTACTTACATAGGCCTCTTTCTTGCTATTTTTCTAAAGGGCCAGGCATATTGCCAATGTAGAATCTTTGTGTCTGCTGTTCTCTCTGACTGGAGCACTCTTTCCCCAGATATCCATGATTGCTTCCTTCATTTCCACTTTACTCAAATGACAGCAAGAATTTCCCTAACCTTATATTGGATTACATTATTAATCTCAAATTTTCATTCCTCAGTAGTAGTAATACACACCCACAATTTTGAGCAGGGTTATAGCATACTTCTATAATTCTAGTATTTGGGAGGCTGAGGCAAGAGGATCACAAATTAAGACCAGCGTCAGCTCAAACAAAAACAAAAATGCCTATCCTTCTAGCTTCAGAGTGGTCAGAATTTACTTCCCAGCCCCTAGACCTTTGGCTTGACCACACAATGTAATTTGGTCACTGGGAAGTTAGTAGACATGATTCTAGCAGGGCCTTAAAGACGGTTTGAACTTCTAGGCCTTGTCTCTTGTATTCTATCTTTTTGCCATGAAAAACAGCATGATTCAGTATTCCACTGGTATAAGAAAAACAGGAGACCCATGAACTATATCTGAATATAAGCCATAACCTGGAGCCAAGTCTAGTTTGGATCATAAGAACCCTAGGAGATCCATATAAACACATTCTAGTGTTATGAGCCCCTGATTTTTAAGTGACTGGTTATGTACCATTTCTGTGAAAATATCAAACAGAAATGGAGCACAATCAACATCTAAATAACCCTCACCCCTTTCCTATGGCATTTAAATTTGTGACTGTATATTTTACATCTTTGTTTATTGTTATCCCTCATCACCATTGCACTGAGAAGAATATCTGGTGACAAAGAAAAGGCAGACTTTCAGATGTGGTGGTGCATGTCTACACTCCCACTCTGGGAAGCCAAGATAGGAAGATCCTAACTTCTAGCCCTGCCCAGGAAACTCATTTAGAGAGATCCTGTCTCAAAATGAATTTTAAAAGGGCTGGGGATGAGACTCAGTGTAAATGGCTATGGGTTCAATACTAGTAATATTAAAGAAAAAAAAATGGAAGTACATAAATATCTGATGAACAACGGGCTCTCCAGCCTTGGTATGGCCTTTAGACTTCAATGTAATTACAGTTGGAACCCTTTGGAGAGTTTTATGAAGAAAACTGATTTTTCAAGGTCACTTTGTATATTATATGGAATATAGGGGGTAACAAGGGAAGCAGCGAGATGAGTAAAAGAGCTGCTGCAGAATACAGGCAAGAGTACACAATAGCCAGGCACTCCTAGACAGAGGTAGTGGCAAGGAAGGCAAGGTAGCTGCAATTTTTTTTTTCTTAGTATTAGAGATTGAACCCAGGGCTTTCACACTGAGCTACCCCTTGTCCTTTATTTTTTACTTTGAGACAGGCTGTCTAAATTGCTTAGGCTGAGTTTAAACTTGCAATCCTCCTGCCTCAGTCTCCCAGAACTGTCTTTTGAAAGTAGAATCAATAGGGGTGGTGATTAAATAGATGTGATGTACAAGAGAAGAACATGCCTCTGAAGGCTGAAGAGATTGGAATTAAGGTTGGCCACTTAGTTTCTGTCTCAATAACTTACCAAATAGTGGTTTCATTAACTGAGCTGAAGATACTGAACTGAAGCTGAAGATAACTGGGGGGAAGAGACATCATGAGCTCCGTTCTGCACACTTATTGATTAGCTTCTCTTTACAAGGCACTGGGCTACACAGAAATCACAAACATCTCTGGTGAAGAACGCTTAAGCTTTTGTCAGTTACTCAATAGAATCAGTAGTTTCACAGACTACTGGACTCAATTCAGACCGAAATATAAAAGAAATAATCCTTGGAAGATGCTTCTGTTGTCTTCCCAATATGCATTCTTCTTTCTCATTAAATGATTCTTAGTTTGTTCTGTTTAGTTTGGGCAACTATGTGACCAGTTAAAGATACGTATCATGTATACCATTTAGGTTTAGAAGATGAAGAAGAGGGAGATGGAGAAGAAGGAGGAAAAAGAGGAAAAGGAGAAGAAAATGAAAGCAAGCATGGCAATGCACACTTGCAATTCCAGCATTCTGAGAAGCTGAAGCAGGAGGATCACCAGTTCAAGTCCAGTCTGGGCAACTCAGCAACTTAAAAAAAGGGCTGGAGATAAGACGCAGAGCAAAGGCCCTGGGTTCAACCCTGAATCCCCGGTACCACCTGGGGGAGTTGACGATGACAAGAGAAAAGAGTATATATTAAGTTACCTTTAACACACATTTTAAAAATCTCTATAAACATTACAAAGACTAATATCAATAGCTATTTATGAAGGGGAAGTGGTATAAAAATAGAAGAATGAAAAATGTGAGGTAAAAGTAAGATTTTCAATGTGTATTCTTTTATATTTTGATATTCAAGTTTGAGAATGTCTTGACTATTCAAAAGAACTGAAAAACATTTTTTTAAATTCATCATAACAGATTTCCTCACAGTTGGAGTATCATCAGATGACAGTGAAAGCCAACAAGAGAAAAATGAAAGTCCCTGAGGCGGGCTTTGCTTTACTGATAAACACAAAGTCTAGCAAGAAGTCTTTTGCCCTTTGCCTTCGTTACTTTTCCTCTTCTTACCTGGGAAGTGGATGGGATTAGTGAAACCGGAGCAATAATTTTGTGACTGGAACAAAAGCTGCACATTAAAGTTGAACAGGAAGATGCCATAAAGAATTTGGGTCCTTGATGACTTGTGTAAGTGGCTTTGCCAGCTCCAAAGTACCTACTTCTGGACTACTTGTTTTATCAGAAGACATTAGATTACTTCATTACAACTGAGATAAAGTTCATTCTTGGAAGCCATTTGAAAGCCTGCATAACAGGAAGAAGGCCAATGGTTGGTCACAAAGTCAGAAAAAAGTGGCATGAGGAATATAATACCCCAAGGCACTTCTAAGTTAATTTCTGAGGATAGATGATGTTAATAAATAATAATATTTCCATGTCTTACAATGTACTCATCATGACATGTATTTGGATGGAAGGATTCCTCATAGTGGGAATGTAAACATTTCCCTGGTTTTTTTTTTTTTTAATCTAAGTCACAGGAAGATACTATGGAAAGCATATGGCAGAAAAATTTACAGGAAAGAATTCTGGATTTTTGTTCTGTTTTATTTTCTATTTTGTCTGTTTGCTTTTCTGCAGTAACTGGGGGCAAACCAGGGGTAAACGGGGGGGGGCACTACCACTGAGCTATATTTCCAGCTCTTTTTGTTTTTTGAGACAATGTCTTGCTAAATTGCACAAAGTGGCCCTGAACTTGAGATCCCTCTGCCTCAGCCTCCCGAGTAGCTGGGATTACAGGTATGTGCCACCATGCCCCACGGAATGCTAGTTCTTCATTATGTCTAGTTATGACTTTTATGCCAAATCTCATTCAGGATTTAGTATTACCACTTTATTAACACTGTAGTTTCTTAGTAAGAGTTATAAAACAGGTTTTTAAAAAATTATCAAACCTTAAATCCTAATATCTTAACTGAAAGTATTTTAAGATAATGGTCAAGAACTAAACTTGAGAAGGGATTGTTCTGGCATTTATGTGTGATTTATTGCTTTTAATTTCTTCTCTAGGATGTTTTATGATACTCAAAAGAAGTAGAAAATATTTGTGTTAAAAATATTCTTTCAACACAACTTTGCCCTGGAATGAAGTGTATCTTTCAGTGTTGGTCCTATTTATAACACTACAGACATCAAAGTGAATTTTGAGAAGCAGAGGTAGAGTAAAATCAAATACTGGAATAATAATGATAGTACATGTCCTAACTATATAAATTTTATCTTAAGGATTTTGAGTCATCTTTTCCAAACTATCATTTCACCAGGATATTTTTAAAAGTTAATAAAGAACTTAAACACACAAATTTTTTGTCATACTTGAATAAGAAAAAAATTGGCACTCTGATTGAAGCATCAGTAATCGTAATAGCTAGAGACTGCCTATGGAATTAACTTTCTATGAGATTGATCAGATAATGGCCAAAAAAAGGCCAAAATTTCTTGCTTATTCGGGAACACATATGATTTCAGTGCTTTAAGTAGCCATGTCAAATGTTTGCCAATAGATTTAAGCAATTCTGGATAAGATATTGATTATAGGACTTAGATTAGTATATATAATTTTAAAATTACATGTCTTTGTAAATATTAATAAGAATAAGTAGTCAAATCCAGGTAAGACTTTAATTCAGGAATCATTTAATCAGATTTAGGGATAGGAAAGATATAGTCAACCTAAATTTTATCCTGAACAGGTAAAAAAAAAAAAAAAGACCTAATTCAATAAAACATTTTAAAAATCTTGCTCAAAATCCCAGAAAGTAGTAAAAATTTATCACCTAAGAAATGGGAGAAGAATTTTGTGGGAGAAGAATTTTGTCTTTCTTGCTTTTTTTCTCTAGGCATTATGATTATTAAACTTGCCTTAGATTACTAAGTCACTTTGAAAAAAGCAGTACAAAATGCTTGAAGATCACTTTACTGTCAGTTTGATGAAGCTATTTATGAGGGAATCAACGTATTGCTTTGTATAAATAAATTCAATAGTTATCAGAAAAAAGTACACACCTATACTTATCACATTTGTACTGGTTGGTGTTAAAACACTTTTATAAATGCATACATACTATATTCCTGAGGAATTCTGCATGATATACACTGGTCACATTGCATCCTTCTAAACGGATTATAGGTTCTCCAAATTAGTAGTCAAAAGGAATATGCAACAGTGCTGAAAAACAGACAATAGCAAAGAATCTTAATGGTTCTTTCTCTCTACCTATCCACAAAAGTTTTAACAAATAATCTTTAAAGCAAAAGTCCACATATACTATCAGATAAAACATTTATACTTTGGCATCTTAGTTTTCCATAGTTCAAGCCCAAACAATTGTGCATGTCCTTAGGCTTTGTATAGGAAGAAGCAGAGTACTTTGAATTCCAATTTCATTAATCTTCTTGAGACTATTCACACAGAAGCCATGGTATTCCTGGTAAATTACTGTTTTGCTCTCCTTAATACTTAAGTCAGTTCTGAGTAGTAATGAAAGGACACAGAAAGGTACATTAACTCTCTCAGTGCACATGGGAACTGTTTGGTGTACAACTACTGAAAAGCACTAAATGTGCCCGTAGGTGCATGGCTTACTATCCCAAAGTCACTCCAGTGGAGGGGAGAAAACATTCTATTGTTGTTTAACATTACCTGCTAGATATTGTTGCTTTTTAAACTAGGGGTATGAAAAAAGCTTTATGAGATAATACTAAAATGGAAATATATATCTAGGTCTCTGAAAACACAGATCAGAAAGGCAACCAGAAAGCTTAATTTTTATTACCTTGATAACAGAATCTTAACTGTTTGTATTCATATATATATAAATGAAATATACAGTATAAAGAAGAAATGGTATATGTAAATATTTCAGGAAGCACTATGCATACACAAATGTGATTAGAAGACAGAGTGTGATATCAAATATCTATCTTAAAATTTCAGTACTTCGGTAGTTAAAACAGTAAGAGAAAAACAACATTGTTTTGTACTTAGGAACCTGTTTCTAATCAACTGAGCTATTCCTATGGGGTCAAATAAAAATGATTAGCTTATTAAAAGCATAGCTTTGCTATTTAATAAGCAAAAATGATTGAAAATTCTACTCCAGATCCTGATAATTTTAGTGTTTCTAGTTAAGCCTGCAAAATTGCATTATTAGTGTCTAGATTCATTAACAATTCAATTTATAGATATTAATGCTTATAATGCATGCTTCGCTTGCCAAAACTTGAAGAGAAATTGTTTCAATTAGCTTTCATGGATCATGAATCCTACCGGCTGGGTATTTTTAGACAAAAGATACAAACACATCCCCAAGCAATGCTAATGCACAGCTGAGACTTGTGTGTAAGGTCACTTGAGCTAACAGTTTAAAAGGAAAAACAGTAAATGAGTTTTACCCAGATGAGCAAGCCAGGAACAGTCTTCTTTTTCCAATCAAATATTTGAAAGGTATATAAGAAAAATAGCAAAGAATTTATTTACTATTGAGAATTCTACAAGACAAAACTATTAGAAATTGTCAAGTTAAACTCAAAGAACAATATTCAGTGCTTGCTTTGGCAGCACTGATACTAAAGAACAAAATTCAATATACAAGACAAGGTAAGCAATCTTAGTGAGAGATCTTACATTGTCCCTTTGTAGAAAAGAAAGAAGCGTCAAGCTTAACAGATATGCAAATTATGTCACTTGCACAAGAGCCATGCCCCAGTGGTAGGAGAATAAAAAATTGATGTCCTAAATGATCCAGATGACAATCCAGGTTTAGAGATAATTATCAATTTTCCATTTCATGTTGGGCTGCACAAGCCATTTCAAGGTTATTTACTGCCAGTGACAAAGAGTATTCTCTAGTCAAAGAGAGTCTTTGGATGATGTTGACCTCCTCCAAATACATCTCTCACATAAATCCTCATGTAAACTGAGGACAGTAGTCCATCTCTGGACTTTTCACATAGTACAGTATTGTGCCCTATATCTCCATCTCCATTTGGTCTCTGGTTGTAGCTTGGTATTTACTGCAATGTCAAGAAATTGAAATTACTTCTATGTCATAACTAAAAGATATTTAATTTACATTCACTGAAATGCCAATCCATGTCACCTACTGAAAAGCTGACTGATGGCTCATGATTATTGCAAGAACTAGAAGTCCAGCTCCCTCAAGGATCTCATGAAAACCTTGGAAAACACTAAAGCTAGAAGTATGAAAATAAGGTTTGAGAAGACCATGAGAGTCTGTAAAACTAATGGAACACTAATACAACTATAAGGACATACATGTCAGAAAAGCACAGTTGGAAGACAAAGAACATAAAAAGCACACAAATTCCTCAGGAATATTTTGTATGAGGAAGTATGAGGACATATAAAATACTTTTAAAAATAAGTTGATTGGGTTTTGTGGCATAGGATGATAATCCCAAGGCAGAAAGATTGCAAATTCCAGCCCAGGCTGGGCAATTTAACAACTTAGTGAGACCATGTCTCAAAAACTAAAAAGGTGTGGGTATGTAGCTCTGAGGTAGGAGATTATGGCTTAGAGAACTGGTCAAACAACTGGGTGGAATCCACCAAAGCCATGGAGACCTGGGGCACATGTAAAGAACACAGGATCCAGGATGACTCTGCAGTTGCTGAGCACTGTACCACAGACCCAATCCAAAAAGTGCTATTTTCAATTCTTCATTTACATCTGGTACAAAACCAAGCAAGTCTTCAAAAGGACAGCTTACATCTGGCACTAGGCCAAGTGAGTTTTTGATAGGACACCTATTCCAAAGTTTTATTTGTATGAAGAAGAAGCAAATCCAGGAATTCCAGATACAAAAGATCCCTTCCTTTATCCTCATGGCCCTGTGAATCTGTTCACTGGCCTGCTTTCAGTCTACACAACATATTTCTTCCCAACTTCAATAAATCTACATCTCTGCTACCTTTTTTGTGTTTCTTGTCTAATGTAAATCCCTGCTACCATTTCTGTGTTTCTTTGTTCAGGACACCAAGGACCTGGAAAGAATTCCCCCAGAATCCACCATCAGGTAACTACTCAGTACAAAGGGCCTGTGTTTCACCCCCAGTACTGCAAGAAAATAAAAACATTTTAAACTAAAATGAACCTTATATTATGGCTTATATATTAGTCTGGAAGAAAAATGTGTGTCTAAAAAAAGTACTCATTATTATGTTTTTTAGCATTAATAGTAGTATAACATTTACAAAAGACAACTAGGACTACTGTAAATCATAAATGCTACAAGAAGTTTTTAACAAACCAAAAATATCACTTCTGAAAAAATATAAATAACAAAATTAAATCTGATTATCTCTCCAAGGTAATAAAAATTAATATATGGAAAATGAACAGGCTAAGAGAAAAAATTTAGGGAGAAAAGTGAAAAATCCTGTTTTGGACATATTTGGAGAAAGTTCTAAAACACTGATAGAAAAAGAACCAGGCTAGTAGCAATAGATATATGGAACTAACTGCAAAAATTAATGATATAACTTGTTTGTTCATGAGCCAATATGCTTCCTGAAAAAAATACATTCAGCAATTTCTCATAGTCAAATTTGTGAAGAATAAATTATTCTTTAAAAACTATAATTTATTTTTAAATAAATTATTGGGTAAATTAGGGTCCCCCCCAGCACATACACACACACACACACACACACACACCCCACACACACACTCAAAAAGAAATGACAAGCACTAAGTTCACTGACAAAATCCTTAGCAGTACTACATTACTATTCAGGTCTATAATTCATTCTTTAGTATTAAGTCCATAGGGGCCTGGTTTGCTTTGCCACACTGAAAATAGGGACAGCAGTAATCCCTGTTACAAGAACCTCACTAACCTATTCTTTCATCAGCTTCCTCCAGATTCCAAGTGCTCTGATTATTCTTTTGTCTTTCTGTGGCTAACCTATTACTTAAGGTACTCTTCCCTCCCTGCTCCTCACATAATTCTATAATGGATGCAAAGGTCAGTGACACTCTCAGGAACAGTAGCATTTTCAGCAAGGGGTATGGTGAGAGAGTCATGGGACTCCCATTGCTGTTCACAGAAATTACAGGCTACATTCCCACACTGAAAATCTAACCCAAAGATCTTTCCATGCTGAAAATTTATATCTCCACAGAATCTATACTATCTACAGAGCCCATACTGCCATAGGGTATAAGACAGCAAAGGATGGTTGGAGGACAAAAATAAACAGCAGTAAATATGATACAATACACGGATGACCAGAAATGTAAATGGCAAATATTAACATTACAGAGCAGTTAGTGCAGGTTGAAAGGTATATCTGCAGTTAACTAGATCTCATAATTTGGAGGAAGCACATCTGGGATTGGGACAGGGTATATTCAGCATGTTCATAAGAGAAAACACTTCAGAGCTTTCCCTATAGTGAGTTCCTAAAGGAACAGAAAGAAAACTAATTCAATGTAGAATTACAAAGGACAAATTATGTAAATATTACAACTCCATGAAGGCAGGCATACCATCTTACTCACCAATGCATCCCTATGGCCACCCTAAAATCATGCCTGATTCATAGTATGCACTCTAGTATTTGTTAAATGAATAAATTATTTTTCATACATCACTTAAGCTTCTTCCTAAAGTAAAATAGTAACTCCTTTGTTTGTGAAGGTTAAAAGAAACCAAGCAGTAATGCATGATAATAAGAAGAGAGGAAACTAAAAACGAGTAAGTGGGTACATAGGGATCCTCTCTACAATCTTTGCAACTTTTCTATAAATCGAGACTTACTACAAATAAAGTTTATTTAAAAAAAAAAAAGCTAAGCAAAAGACAAACTAGTACCTGATATTTGGATAATAAGATAAACAAAAATTTAGAGTGGTTAAAAATGTGGTGGATATTTTTAAAAATGTTAAATATCACAATAAAATGCATTGCCATTACTCCCTCTCAAAATATCCCTCCTTATTTCAAACATACCCCATCATTCTTGCTGCTTTGTGAAGCAGTTACGGAAGTCCTCTTTTGTAAGCATCTTTAATTGCACTGTTATGGTTACTTGATGTTCTGAATGGATTAAAATGTTTACTGCTCATGGTCCTTTTGACTTTGGAAGAGCCAGAGAAGTTGCACAGTGTCAAATCTGGTGAGTAAGGTGAATGAGGATAAACCATAATGTTCTTATGAGCCTGCCTTTCCATTGGATGGCACTCAGCAATAGCATTCAATGTACATTTTCATCATACTTAGTACAGACATGAAACAGTGTCTTTCTGATTCTCCTCTCAACATCACCCATCTCTTAGAGGGATCAATAACATGGCAGTAAGGGTATTAACCAGCTAACCAACAAATAACAGTAGAGATTTGCTGGCCATATCTATTTGGTGGTTACTT
Source organism: Chinchilla lanigera (assembly GCF_000276665.1). Classification (NCBI taxonomy): domain Eukaryota; kingdom Metazoa; phylum Chordata; class Mammalia; order Rodentia; family Chinchillidae; genus Chinchilla; species Chinchilla lanigera. The sequence goes on from NW_004955484.1 coordinate 5,245,650, forward strand.
CCTAAAATCTGTAATGGCTCTAAATTATTTTAAATATTCTCACTGGATATTACTAAAGGAGTCATTATCAGTTTCCTCTAGTTTTGTCTTTTTTCATTTTTACCTTCTTACACTTTTCGTTTTTCTACTCTGTTTTCCTCCCAAGTAGTACCCATTGAAACTTAGAGGAATTTTTTGGTGATGACTCCCATTTTACAAATGAGAAAATGTCAAGCTACTTCTTTTAAAAGAAAAGAGTAATTTCATTTAAAACTCTGATCCCAAATCCCAGATGTTCTGATGTCTTAATATTCCTGACTTAAGATGGCAGTTTAGTTAATGTACAAAAAAATCCCCTGGAAATGTGAAGAGTTTATACTAATTTTCCAAATGATGATGAAATAAAAGCTAAATATTTACATGCTATCTAGAGGATTTTTAGTGAGATGTTTATTCTTGCAACAGACAATAACAGTTATAAAGTTCTTTCAGAGAAAGAACTTGTGCTCAGAAAAAAAGAACTAGATACATTCTCAAAGGTAATCTTTCTTCTTTTCTAATATCATAAAGTTTAAATAGAAGATTCAGTATTATCAGTGTAATTTTCTCACTTTGGAAAAAAAATTCCTGAATGAGAAGCAACATAAATGGTATAAATATAATAAATTTCCTCATGGCTTCTATAAACATTTCACACTGCAATTAAAAAAGGGAAAATTAATTTGAAAATTTACTTAAAATAATGTAAGGTTTTGCAAGGCAAGGTGATGATGCATGAATGTAATCCCAGCACTCAGGACCCAGAAGAAGGAAATATCACTACACGTTCAAGGACAACCTGAACTGCATGATGAGACTCTGACTCAAGTAAACAAACAAAGCAAAACAAACAAAAGAACACCCATATAAAACATTGATATAGTCAAAATACACTTGTTTATGTTACAGCTTCTTTAATTCAGACACATAGAAAAAAGTATGTGCTGAAATTTCCTAATCCTTTTAGCTATCCCCATAAAAAAGGGTGCTTATCTGTCTTCTTATTTCACATTCTCAATCTAAGTCTTTGCTTTATATGAATTCTTTGCAGAACTAAGAAAAAAAATTAGGAGTGAAAGTAAAATCAAAACAAGAAGCTATAAATGTCTTTCCACAGCAAGGTTGCTTTTATATATATATATATATTCTAATATTTTTATTTTAAAGAGAAAAGAAAACAAAATAACAACAACCAAGGCAAAAACACAAAAACCATAAACATGGTGCAGAATTTCAAAACAAGGTGATAGGAAGTTAGTAACAACGATGGTTTATTACATATTATTATTTTCAATGAAGTTGCTCAGATTACTAGATATAAGAATGCAAGATTGATCAAATAATTAAACAGAATAAAAAATAATAAAACATTAGAAATGGTACAGAGCTTCACTAATCAAGGTAGAAGGGGGATTCAATGGTTGGTATATTGCATATTGTTGTCTTCAAATTCATAGTTATTACCAGATATACTCATGCAAAATTGGTCAGAAAAAGAAAAATTTAAGCATTAACTATTCCTTTCAATAAACCAATAGACGTCAGCAGTACAATTATCCCAGCTATCCTTGTATATCCATATATGTTTTTCCTTCCTTTTTTCTTTTCTCCTTTCCCTCATCCAAATTGTACCTGCCTTTTGAGCAACTTCTTTCCCTTTCCCAATATCTATTGCACTTTTCAGGTTTTATTTACTTTTTCAGGTCCTTCCACTAGAGAGACAATACCATGCTTACATATGAGGGTCTGATTTATTTCACTTATAAGTATGGTCTCTAGTTGCATCTATTTTCCTATAAAACCCTCAGGATTATCTATTTTTTATAGCTGGATAATACTCCATTGTATAAAAATACTACATCTTTTTATCCATTCCTCAGGTGATGGGCATTTGGGTTGTTTCCAAGGTTTAGTTATTACAAATTGTGCTGCTATAAACATGGGTGCACATATATTGCTGTGGTGTGATGTCTTCAATTCTGCAAAAAAACCCAGAAGGGGAAGAGGTGGGTCAAGTGGGACCACTAATCCTAGCTTTCTGAGGAATTTCCAGACTTATTTACATAGTGGCTGTACCAGTCTACACTCCCACCAATGGAAAAGGATTCCTTTTTCTCTGCAGGTCTTCTTACATTTGTTATTGGTTGAATACTTGATGATGGCCATTCCCTCTGGGATGAGGTGGAATCTCAGTGTTGTTTAAATTGCATTTCTCAAATGACCAATGATGTTGAACATTTTTACATATATTTATTTACCACTTGTATTTCTTTATCTGAGAAGTATGTATTCATCTCAGATGCCCATTTTTGGATTGGCTCTTTGAATTTTGGGGTCCTGATTTTCTTTAATTCTTCATATGTTCTAGATAGAAGTCCTTTATCTGAGAGACAGTTTGCTAAACTTTTTTCCCAATTCATGCATTTCCTTTTTACTGTTGTTGACTTTTTTGATGTGCAAAAACTTTTCAATAAGATAAGATTCCAGTTGTTCATTCTTTGAAGTATTATCCATGCAGTTTGCTTTTTGTTCATGAACTCTCTGCCTAACCTTACTTGTTTTTTGTTTTTTTTCCAGTACCGGGAATCGAACTCACAACCTTGAGCTTGCCAGGCAGGCACTGTGCCGCTGAGCTAAATCCCCAGCCCCCTAACCTTATTTCTTTAAGATTTCTACCTGCTTTCTCTTCCAGTAGATTTAGTGTTCCTGTTTTAATATTTACATCTTTGATCCACTTTGACTTTATTTTACTGCATGGTGATACACATGGGTCTAATTTTACTCGGCATATGGAAAGCCAGTTTTTCCAGTACCACTTATTAAAGAGGCTTTCTTCCAGTGAACATGTTCAGACACTTTGTCAATGATAAGGTGGCTGAGAGTGTTTGTGGTTGTGTCTGCAGCTTCTAATCTGTTCCTGATCCCATGGTCTGTTTTTTTGTGAGTACCACATTGATTTTATCACAATATCTTTGTACTATAATTTCAAGTCAGGGATTGTGATGCCTCCTGCCTTTCCTTTGTTTCCCAGGACTGCTTTTGCTGTTCTAGGCCTCTTCTGGTACCAGATGAACTTTAGGAGTGTTTTCTCTAGATCTGTGAGGTATACTAGTGGTATTTTAATTGGGATTGCAATGAATCCGTATAACAATTTTGAGAGTCTAGCCATTTTCACAATGTTGGTTGTTCTTCTCATGAACAAGGAATATCTTTTGCTTTTTTTCATTGGCAAGTTTTTAATTACATTTTCAATTTCAGTGACTGATATTGGGTTATTCAGAATTTTTATATCTTCTTTATTCAGCTTTGGTAATTTCTATATAAATAGGAATCTGTCCATTACTTCTGTGTTTTCCATCCTGTGAGAGTAAACATTTTCAAATTAGGTATTGATGATCTTCTGAATTTCTATAGGATCTGTACTTATGTAAAGTTTTTCATTCCTTATTGCATAAATTTGAGTTTTTTCTTTCCTTTTTTTCATAACGTTGGCAAGGGCTTATCAATTTTATTTATTCTTTCAAAGAACCAACTCTGTGATTCACCAATTCTCTGTATTATTTTCTTAGCCTCCATTGTGTTAATTTCCACTGTGATCTTTATAATTTCCTGCTTTCTTTGGGCTTTGCATTTGACTTGCTCTTCTTTTTCTAGAAGCATGAGGTGCAGCATAAGGTTGTTTATTTGTGCTTGTTCTGTTTTCCTGAGGTGGGAATTCACTGCTAAAGATTTCTCTCCGAGGACTGTTTTCATTGTGTTCCACAGGTTCTGGTGAGTTGTATCTGAATTTTTGTTTGATTGTAAATATTGTTTAATTACTTCTTCAGTTTCACCTGTGACTCACTGGTTGTTCAGGAGGGTGTTATTTAATTTCCATGTGTTTATGGCGTTTTTGCGATTTCTTTTGTCAGTAATTTCCAATTTCATTGCACTATGGTCAGATAATATGCATGGGATAATTTCAATTCTTTTGTGTTTACTTACACATGTTTTATGTGCTAGTATATGGTCTATTTAAGAGAACAACCCATGTGCAGCTGAGAAGAATGTGTATTCTGATTTCACTGAGTGAAACACTCTAAAGGTCTACTGAGTACATTTGTTCACAAATTTGGTTTGATTCTCTTAGTTCTTTGCTGATTTTTTACCTAGTTGATCTATGTCTTTGTAACAATGGATTGTTAAAATCTCCCACTACAACTGTGTTACTGCTGGTTTGAATTTCCATGTCTGTTAAAATTTGTCTTATATACCTGGGTGCTCCTTATTTGGTGCATGTATATTTATGATTGTTATCTCTTCCTCTTGCAGTTTTGCCCTAACCAGTATGTAGTGACCTTCTGTATCTCTTTTGGTCATTCTTGGTTTGAAGTTCACATTGTCTGCAAACAGAATAGCTATACCTCCTTTTTTTCTGGGTTCTGTCACATGGAGTATGGTTTTCCATCCTTCAACTTTCAGCCTATGACTTTAACTTTGAGTTAAATGTCTTTCTTGTATACAGCATATTGTTGGATTTTGTTTCTTGATCCACTCTGCAGTCTGCTTTATTTGATTGGTGAACTAGTGCCATTTACATTGGTGGTTATAATTGATATGTATTGGCTTATCTTTGTCATGTTATTTTCCTCCTATTGGTTCTCTACTTTTCCCATCTGTTTAACTGCTTGCTCTGCTTGGTGATTCCTTTCTACTGTTGTTCTTCAAGTTGTGGTCATTTTTATCTCTTCCTAGAATAACTTGTAGTACTCTTTTAGTGTTGGTTTGGTGCTCATGAAGTTCTTCAGTTGTTCTTTATTGTGGAAACATATTATGTCTCCATTAATTTTGATGGGTAGTTTTGCAGAGTACATCAATCTGGGTTGGAAGTTGTTTTTTATCAGGATCTGAATACTTCACTCCAAGCTCTTCTTGACTTGATGGTTTGTACTGAGAAATCTGTCATGATTCTGATTTCATCTATAGGTGATCTGTTTCCTTTCTCTAACAGTTTTTAATATTATGTTCTTTTGGTGAATTTCTGGGATCTTAATTATTATGTGTCTAAGTATAGATTTATCTTGGTTATGGCTAATTGGAGTTCTATATGCGTAACTTAACTGTATGTCACATTCTTCTGTCATGCTTGGGAAACTGCCTGCTACTACTTCTGCAAATAGTCTCTTTATGTCATTTGTGTTGACTCCTGCTGTTCCACTGACACCTATGAGTCTTATATTGTTTTGCTTTGCCTCATTGTGCAGATGTTGAATTATTATTTCCTGGCTCCTTGTTATTTTTAAGGGATCTTTCGTTTCATGATCACTAGCTGCAGTGCTGTCTTCAAGGTATAAAAGCCTATCTTCAATTTTGCTCGAGTGGTTTTGCCAACTTTCAATGGAATTTTTTAGTTTCCTGGATATCTGCTTGAATCTATTTTATACATTCTAATTCTTTCCTATATTGTTCATTTAATATTTCCATCATTTTTCTATGCTCCTCTATCTACGTCTTCTTTAAATGTGCTGAGCAATTATTTTATTATTGTTGTAATTTCTTTTTTTACCTGAGAGATTATTTCCGATCTGATTTCTTCTGTGGTCTGAGGGAGTTGTTTCTTTACTTCAGGTGCTATCATTTTGAAATTTCAGTTGTGTTACTTCCCAGTTTTTCTATGGCAATGTCTCCAGGACTTATTTTGGGTGGGCTGGAGGTTTGAGATTGCATTTTACTCTTTTGTTTTGACATTTTCAAAGCTCCTGAAGTTCACCGGGGCTTAGCATTGCTCCTGTGATAGTGCAGAGGTGGAGTGTGGCTCACCAATGCCTCACAGTTTCCTGGGGCTCAGTGTTACTCCCACAATGGTGTGGGGGACAGGGTGGCTCATTGAAGCTCCTGGAGTTCACCAGGGCTCAGGTTTGCTCCCACAATCATGAGGGTGCAAACTGAAGCTCGCCAAGGACCCTGACCTTGTTCTGGGCTCAGTGTCACTCCCGCAATGTTGGGGGCAGGGCATGGCTTACCAAGTTTCCTGAAGCTCTCCAGGGCTCTGTCACTTCCACGACAATAGGAGGGCAGAGGAGCAGCTCACCAATTTTCCCAAAGCTGTCTGGGGCTCAGCTCTGCTCTCACACTGGTAGAGGTGCAGGGTGTGGCTCACAACATTTTCTGAAGCTTTCTCAGGCTCACCATGACTTCCGTGACAGTGGGGGTGTGAGACACAGCTCACGGAGCTTCCTAAAGCTGTTCAAGGCTCAGGAAGCCTCCAGCAATGGTTGGAGTGTGAGGCATGGCTCACAGAGTTTCCTGAAGCTGTCTGGAGGGGCTCCACCAGGATGTATTTAAATGCCAGATAAGTTGGGTGAGGAATATCTTTTTCCCATGTTTTCAAATTTTGTGATTTCAAGAGCTCCTTTTCATCTTTAGAAAGTATTGAGGACTACAGAGAATGTTTATGTCCTTATAAAAACTCGTAGTTACAGTAATAGAAATTAAAATGGAAATTTTAAAAACATTTAATCACTGGAAAACAAAAATCAGGCCAGGCATGGTGGCACACATCTGTAATCCATCACTTATGAGGATAAGGCAGGAGGATTGCTGTGAATTTGAGGCCAGCCTGGGCTAACAAGTGAGTTCAAGGACAACCTGAAGTGCATAGCAAAACCCTGTCTGAAAAAGATCAAAAAAATTATTATATATTAATATCATCTTTTCATGAAAGAATTATTTTTTCCACTTCAAAATATAACTTTTTGTTTCCATATAAATATAAAATTTTACATAATGAGTATCAAGGGAAAATGATGGTTTCAAGTACCATGTTTATTCTTTTACTTTTTTATTAGTACATGTTTATAGTATATAATGTTTTCATTCCTTGTGTGGAGCTGATACATATACATAACACATCTTAATTCCTCTTGATTCCCTTCTTCTTTTATCTATCTCTCTATTTCCTATTATCTTTTATTTTGATCTTTATAATTTGGGTTTCCCATACAAGAGAAACCATATGATATGTAAGCTTGTGGGGATAATTTATTTCACTTAACATTATGGACTCAAGGAGCATCCACTTTCCTACAAATGACTCATTGTGTGTAAATATTACATCTTCTTTATCCATTTATTTGATGATGTACATGTAGATAGAGTGCTTCTAAAATTTAGCTATAATGAATTGTGTGGCTATAAACATAGGTATGTATATAGCATTGTAATATGGTGTCCTCACTTCTTTGGGAAGATACTTAGAAGGGAAGTAGCTGGATGAAACAGAATTTCTAGTTTTAGTTTTTTGAGGAATCTCCATACTGATTTCCAAAGTGGTTGTACTAATTCACAGCCCCCCCTACAATGGAGTACAAGTGTTCCTTTTCCCCTACAGTCTTGCCAGCATTTGTTATTTGATTTCTTGATAATGGCCATTCTACCTGGGGTAAGATGGAATCTCACGGTGGTTGATTCTCAATTGAGAGGAACAAAGTGGTTAGGAATGTACTAGGCAGACACCAATTTGAGAAGCATGGGGCTTGAGAAAAAACAGTTTTCTCACATTTGAATTCTATCTTCTATAGATAGGGTTTTGGTTTTATTTACTTTTGTAAAATTTTATATACCAGGAGAAAAAAATGATCTGACTGTGATCAGAATAAGAAAAGCAGAGAAATGTTTTTCCTTTGGAATATACTAAGATGCATTTGTCCTCAGCTAGAAGAACTCCAAGTTATCAATGACCCTATTATTAAAACATCTTGCTTTCACTCAAAGTTCTTTCATCACCTAGACTGAGCCTTTGGTAAGACATACTTGATATGATATTGGTTAATTAAAAACTAGACTGGGGTTCCTTTTAGATTAACCAAGTCTGAAGCTAATCCAAAGTATCCAAGACTCTAGAGAAAAGATATGTCCTATAGGCCCCCCAAAAGTTTTTTTAAATCTTTTATCATCAAAAATCCCAGACCACATTCCAGTTTATTACTATCTGGGATTTACTCAATACTGAATATTACTACTAAGAAATAAAAGAATTTTCACCTTACAGAATATATGCAATGGTAGACTACAGAATCCATCAAAAAATGTATATACCAGGAAAAGAAAAACTTATATAAACATTTTAAACTAAATTTATTGAGACATCATGAGATGAATACAAGTTACCTTTGGCTACTACAATTATAAGAGGTACTCGAAATGGTGGCTCATTAACTCCAGACATTTTTTATTATGGCAAAGTGAAGTGTGGGTACAGTTTTTTGAAAAACTCTGTGTATTATAGAATAGACCATCTAGACTTCCAAAAACTTTCTTTGTAGACTACAGCTAGCATAGAACAAAGTGTGTTAAGGATGTACTAGACATCCTTTTTTGGTAGGGACACCAAAAAAAATAAAATAAAAAGGCAAAATTTATGAAACAAAGGCTGGCTCTCTTTGTCTTACTTCCAATTAAGTAAAAGCTTGAAGTTTATCAGTTAAGGGAACATATACCAATTTTATAGGCAGGGCCTATATGCTGCATTTTCAGACTAATTATTATTGCTATGTGCTTTGCTGGAAGCTAAAAGTATGCTGTTGTGTACACTGTTATCTAAAATGACATTATAGTGGAATACTACTGACTACAAAATTAGACAGGTTAGATTCTCTATGGATAGGTTTCATAAATGTATACATATGTACTTATAGAAAACTTTCCTGGAAATTCTAGAGTTGTCAATCAGACACACTTTTTTTTTGGACCTTTGCCCCAAGCTATCCCTAGTCCTTCTTTTTTTTTAATATTTTATTTTGAGACAATGTCTCATTAAGTTGTTAAGTTAACCACGCTGAGTTTAAACTTGTGATCCTCCAGTGTCAGCTTCCTAGAGTGCTGGGATTATAAGAATGTGCCACCATGCCTGGTTAAGGCACATTTTTGGGTCCAAACAGTGTTGTTTGTCACTGAACTGAGAAAAATGTAACATAGCAAAGGTTTCTATACTTAAATGCACTTTTCTTTAAAAAGAAACAATTAAAATGGCTAAACACTTTTTATGTCTTATGTAGCAGTCAAAAGATAAATTTGATTTTTAAAAAAGAGTTGAACAAACATTACAGTGTGTCTCGGTTCACAAACTCATTTATCTCCAACAATTCTGGTTGAAAACCCAACTGGAAGAGAACTGAATCTAGAACCAAATCAAATTTCCCTATAAGGTCAACATTGAATCTAATTGTTCAATTTGATTTTGTTCTCCTCCAACTCAATTTGTGGTTTGCAACCAAAATCATGGAAAGCATCAAGTTCATGAACTGACATACTACTGTAATAGACAACCACTATGCTTCTTTTGGTCTTTTGACTGTCAGCACTTGTGAGGTTGCTTTTATATTTTGGTGGGTTAGGGGAGAGCTGCAAAATTCTTTTTTCAACACATTCTGGTTCGCTTCACTCAAATAGCTGCTGTTCTTAGCCTTCTGATCTCAGCACAATCATTTACTTTCATATGCTTTATTAAACATTCCTTGCTCTCATCTTTGGTCTCCTTCCTTCCATTTATTCCATTTCCCTATGTATTTCCTTCAGGCCACTTATTGCACAATCTGGACTTGTATTGCCTATTTGTCTTTGTGCTCACTATAAATCACTCCCTAACTAGACAGTGTTCTTCTTTTCCCCACAATAATCTTGGGGTCTGGAATTCTTGGTACATAGTAGGCTGTGTTAGGGATTTTGAAGAGTAAGCAGCAAACATCAATGGTGACTTAGCAAATAGATTGTGTAGTTGAAACCTACAAGAAACAAAGAAGCACACCACAGGACCAGTCTGCTGTGCAAACTACTGTCTTTTGACTTGGGTGTTGATACTTCTGACACCACCAAAGTGGAATCAGGTAATGGAAATGCTCCTGCCATAACCATCCTCATTTAGGGAAAGAAAAAAAATTTTTTTTGGTCCTTCACATCACCAGATCTGATTAAACTTTATGTTTGACAAGATTTAGGCCATGAACCTGCATCCCTCTCCAGAAGGTTAGGAGAACAAATATCTTGCATATTCATCTTCCGCAGTGCTAGATGAAACTGGTCTTACACAGAGGAACTCTCACATAGGAGACTTCAGCTGATCAGTGGTGAAAATAAAGCATAAATGGCTCCACTTATATATGTTCTCAAATATCTCCTAAATGGATATTAAAATATATTTTTAAAAATACTATTAGAGATAGCTTTAAATAAGTATATGTAATTACAAATCTTTCATTATTTAATTGCTATCAATTACTATTCTAGTTTTGGTTTCCTCCTTCCAGCTTTTAAGAAAAAAACCTGTGTCTTAAGCCACTTGGATTTTTAAAATGATGATATGGGAAACAGTGTGAGGAAATTCTCTTAGACAAAAGACATTTTGTTCAGCTGCTAGGACAGTGTACAGTCATTAACTGAGAGGCTTTTATGCAATGGCCTCAGATTTCTTCCATAGGCATCCTCTGTTCCACATGGGATCAACACGGGAATATAATGCCTTGGCACCTTGCCTTACCTCCAGACAACTCTAAAGTCAACAGAGTCCTAGAGTTCCTCAGGGGTCAGTCCAGGCTAGCATTTGGCCTTCATGCAGCTTGACCTCTCCCTCTTCCCTCTCTTGCATTCTCCCCTTGCCTTCCTCAGGTGCTGACCCCAAGAATATCCCTCAATAAACATTCTGCAAGCTAAGTCCCCTTCAGAGTCCTAGGGACCCAGCCTGGGGCAGTTGTGCCAGGAGTGATCCAAGAAGGCAGGTATTCAGATGGAGCTTCAAACTGAATGAAATGCATTAGTAGTTTGGAATGAGGCATTCTCCCTTTGTTTAAAGGTAGAGATCATTAGGAAATTTAACCAGCAAATTGTTAACTGAAATCCTATGGAAGCTGCCGTGTTCTACCTGAAAAAGATAAATTATTACTAAAGTTTGACAAATAGAACAAAGTGATTGCTAGCAGATTTTATTTCCTCCCTTGTGCTAAATAGTTTGTAACATAAATAAAAATGGCAGGGACTTCTTGTGAAATTACTTAGTGTTCAGTGCATCTAGGCAGAGTTCATGGACAAAATCCAAACTACATGGGAAATACTTCAAAGAATCAACAACTAGGATCTCATCTTATTAAAAAGCTTTTGCACATGAAAAGAAATCATTAACAAAGTGAAAACAAAACCCACAAATTGGTAAAAAGTTTTAGCCAACTGTCCCTCAGAAAAAGGACTTCTATCTAGAACATATAAAGAATTTTTAAAAAATCAGGTCCCCAAAATTCAAAGACTCAATCTAAAAATGGGCATCAGAGATGAGTACATACTTCTCAGATAAAGCAATACAAACAGCAAATAAATATATGAAAAAATGTTCAACATCATTGGTCATTAGAGAAATGCAAATTAAAACAACACAGATTCTACCTCATTCCAAAAAGAATGGCTATTATGAGGAAATCAACGAATAGCAAATGCTGGTGGGCCTTCTCCATTGTTGGTGGGAGTACAGACTGGTACAACCACTGTGGAAATCAGTGTGGAGATTCCTCAAAAAACTAGGATTAGAGGTCCCACTTGACTCAGCTATTTCCCTTCTGGATATTTTTGCAGAAGAATTGAAAACATCATACCACAGTGATATATGTGCACCCATGTTTATAGCAGCACAATTTGTAATAGCCAAATTTTGGAAACAACCCAAATGCCCATCAACCAAGGAATGGATAAAAAAAGATGTGGTATTTTTATACAATGGAGTACTACTCAGCTATAAAGAAACCTAAGTCTTTTATAGGTAAATGGATGCAACTAGAGACTATACTTATAAGTGAAATAAATAAGACTCACATATGTAAACATCATATTGTCTGCCTAGTGTCAGAAACTGAAAGAGTACATAAGAGGTACAATATCTGTTGTACCAAAAGGTACAACAGATATTGTTGTTTCCCTTGTGAAAGGGAAAGAAACTGCTCAAAAGAAAGAACCACTGAGATGGTGGAAAGGAGAAAAGAAGGAAAGGGGGAAAAAATATATATATGTACACAGATAGCTAAAGTAATTGTATTACTAATTTCTATTAGTTCATTGAAAGGAACAGTTAGTGCTTATATTGTTTGATCAATTTTGCATGACTATACCTGGTAATCTGGCAACTATTTGGAAGATAACGATAAGCAATATAAAAACCATTGTTAACTTCCTATCACCTTGTTTTGAAACTCTGTATCATTTTCATTTTTTATTACTCTCTTTAAAATAAAAAAAAATTATTTTACAATTCCAGTAAATATACACCAAAAAATTTTGAGAACAATTCATTACTAACCCATAACTACACCTAAGGGTCATAATTTGAACTTTTTGTCTCATTTAAGAAGTATAAAGAAACTGACAAAAAATGAGAAATAAGGTAAAAACTTCACTAAAACCCCTTTTCTAGATTTATTTTTAAATGTTACTATATAGACTAGGGATTCTAAAATTCTTTTAATTATATTTAATTCTTCTTTTCTAGTAACATCTCTCTGCCAAAATCTCCAATTATAAATAAGTAGAATAAAACATTGAGGTTACCAAATAACTATGGTGTCTATAATGATCATTCTCAGAGTATAGCGAGGAAAATGGAATTGAGAAATACCTTGCCTCCAAGGAACAGTTTAGATTGAAAAGCACTAGATCAACAAAAGTGGGAATTCTGCACTCTACCTTCCCATTAACAGATTCTAGATTATAGCCTGAAGAAAAATAAGCACCCAAACACCCTAAGCTGAAAAATTGTTTAGCTTAGAAAATAAATTAAACCACCTTTATAAAGAAGTAGGTTTCTTAGTGGTACTGGAAATTAGTGAAAGGAAGCTACTTCATTATTAAGACATATACAAATATGGAAATAATGTGGTGCTCTAAAAATTGTAATAGCGCTGTTACTAACATAGTGCAAAATAAATCATATCATTTTGCTCTATTTCAAGCTGCTAATTATCCACACAAAGTTATTCCTGGCAATCCCAAAGCCAAAACTGAAACCTTAACATTGCTGTGGATATGCTGCGGTTTACTATCTGAAAGCAATCTGATCCAACAAACATCAACACTGAACTGTGTAGTTTCAAAGCTAATTATACAACTTTTTTGTTAATTACACAGCCTACCTCATGAGGCACACTGACTTGAGTGTATAACAGCTGTAGCATTCAAAGTTTGAGAATAAGGAGAAGAAGAAATCCATAAAGTACTCAATCTGAAGCTTCAGTGAGCATCACTGTATTTGAAGGATGTATTTAAGCAGTGAAGCACAACTGACAATTTAAGCGCGACTGTACTACTATGAGCTATGACAAAGCAGACTTGTTTGACCATTTTTTTTTAAAAATCCAGTTTTACACTCTCTTCATAATACACATTAAATGTTGAAAGTAAAAAGATTAAAAAGATGGTTGTCTGTTAATGTTTTCCTCCTTTTATTTTTAAAATTAAAAAAAGATTAAAAAGGATATATTATTCACACATCAACCATAAAAAAGGTAGGGTGGCTATTTTTTTAATTTCATAGAAAAATAAAACAAATATAACAAAACAATAGAATAACAATATTTAATACACTGCATATTTTTATCTTTAAAGTAGTTACTCAGAGTACAAGATATGGGTATAAAAAATTCTCCAAACAATATTAGCACAAACCTTTCTTCAATGAACTAAAAGAAGAAGTAACCATTTTAATATGAGACAAACTAGACTTTAAGAAAAAAATTACTAGAAATGAAGAGGAATACTTAACAATCGTGAAAAAAAGTAAGTCCATCAAGATGATTCAATAATCAAAAACATATATGCTCCTAACAAAAGAGCAACAAAACATATGAAGAAAAAATGGACAAAATAAAAGGGAAAAATAGATTAAAAAATAGTTGGAGACTTCCATATCTCACCTTCAATAATGGGTAGGACAACTACAGAGAAGATCAACTATGAAAAAGACTTGAACAACAGTATCCAGTAATAGAAGCTAAAACCTCTACAACCCTCCAACCAACAATAGCATACACATTCTTTTCAAGTAGAAATGAAATATTCTCCAAAGCAGGACCTCTGTTAGGCCATAATGTAAGTATAGCAAATTTAAAACTTAAGTCATACAGAGTATACTGAAATTAAAAACCAATAACAAAGTTTAGGAAATCTACAAGTATACAAAAAGTAACATGTTCTCAAACAGTCAATTAATTAAAGATAATATAACAAAGAAAATTAGAAAATTCATTTAGATGACTGAAAATGAAAATAAAATTTTATAAGGCACAGCTAAACCAATGCTTACTCAGAAATTTATAACTATAATGGGTATATCAAAGAAGAGAAAATATCAAAACAATAAACCAAACTTCCACATTAATTCATCAGAAGAAAAGAAACTAAACCTAAATGAACCACAAGAGGAAAAAAAAAGGCTGAAATGGAAATTAATAGAATTAGAAAAAGATTAAGGGGCATTAATAAAATCAAAAGATGCTTCTTTGAAATAATTAACAAACTTGGCAACCTTTAACCTGACCAGGGGAAATAACATAGAAGACTTAAGTTACTATAATCAGGAATGAAATAGAAGGTATCACTCACTATTCAATATACAAAAGTGAAAGGATTAAAAGAAAATAAGAAAAATTGTATGCCAAGATAATAGACAATGCTGAAATGAGAAAATTCCTAGAAAGACATAGGCTACTTCTCAAAATTAGTTCAAGAAGACACATAAAATTTGAGGAGGCAAAACTTAACATTTCATTCTAAGAAGTATTACCCTGATAAAAGCAAAGATACCACACAAACAGAAACAAAATCTCAATCATGACTAGCAAAACAAAAATAACCACACCAATATCTCTTATTAATATAGAGGTACAAAAGTCCTTGAAAAAATAGTAGGAAGACACAAACTATATCTTAAAAACTGGCTTAAATTGAAGCTACCAGCAGATGAAAAGGATTACACAGAATGATCAACTGAGATATATCCTAGAATAAAGGAATGGCTCAACATCTGAAACTCAATTCATAAAATATACTTTTCAATAGAATAAAGGTCAAAAGTCACATAATCATCTAAACACAAACATTTATTTAAAAAGAAGAAAGTCCAGCATGCTTGTAACCCCAGCACTCTGGAAGCTAGGGCAGGATAGGAAGCTTGAGGCCAGGTTGGTCTACATAGTGAGTTCAAGGCCAAGGCCAGCCTGGATTACATAGCAAGAGCAGGTCTCAAAAAAAAAAAGGAGAAGAGAGTGAGAAAAAAAAGGAGGAGACAGGAGGAAGAAATGTAGCAGCAGAAGCATTTGTCAAAACCTACTCAACAAAGTAAAAATAAGAGGGAACTTAACCTTAAAAGACACACACACACACACACACACACACACACACACACACACACAGAGAGAGAGAGAGAGAGAGAGCAAAAATCTTACTCAATGGTTAAAAAAAATCAAATGCATTCTCCCTACAAAAAGGAAGAAAGACAAGGGAGGCCTACTTTTACCACTTGTTTTTGACATTGTACTAGAAGCACCAACTAGGGAAGAAAATGAAACAGAAGTCATTAAGATTGGAAGAAAAAAGAGGAAAATTATTTTTATCTGTAGCTACCATAATGTTATACTTCAGAAACAGTAAAGAGGGGGTGCAGGTAGGAGCCTCACAGTCCAGCATGGATCAGCAGCACATGGCCACCAGCAGGAGTAGTCCCAGCCCAGTGCAACCCAGGAACACTACGGGGCCAGTGGGAATGGACATAGAGTTCCAACAGCACCAGCAGTGCCAGCAGAAGTGGCTCAGCCAATGTGGGACACTGTTTCCAGAAGGATCCCATAGAACCAGAAGGTAAAATCAATCTACCAAAGGGAAACTCATTGTATAAAAGTTCCTGGCACATGATGGATTTCATTCTATAACTGTGGGGCCTGCTTCTATGGTTAAAGGTACCAAAGTAATACTTACCATAATTGGTCAGTTGCTAGGCTGTGATGGATGTTACTGTTATTCCTATTTGTACTACCTTAGCCAAGATGACATATATATTATAATCAGTTTTTTCCCTCATATGACAACACTGTGATTGCCAGGGGTAATAACCATCACCATAGTCCAGTGTAAAGGGATGGAGTGCAAAGCCAAATAGATAGCAACCTCCCATGCTTAATAAATTAGGAAGGTAGGTTCTTGGGATAGACACAAAGACCAAGAACCACTTACACTTAGAGCAATCTCTGAGGAATAGGCATTTCCTAGGGAAACCATGATATGACTAATAAAGGCATCTACTATCAGATATCTACAAGCACCAACATAGAAAATAAAGCAAAATAAAAATAGAAAATGACAAGATGTAGGAGCAACATGTAACCCCAAACCTCCAGCCCATCCAAGACAAATTAGAGCACAAAGAAATATAAGAAATAGGGAGCCACACATTGGAATTTCTAAAATGACAGCAGCAGAAGTAAAGAAACAAATGGAGGAGGCAATAGAGAAAATAATTTCTCAGGCAAAAAAAAAAAAAAAATGATGATCAAAATGAACGACATACCCAGAAAATCTAGAGTAGACACAGATGAAAGAACAGAGGAATTTAGGGAAACAATGGAAACCATCAATGGCCTAACATAGGAAAGAAATAGAAGTCATAAAACAGGGTTCAGATAGACATCCAGGAAATTAAAAATTCCACTGAAAGTACATGCAATGGATTGAACACAGATGAAGACAGAATATCAGATTTGGAAGACAGGATTGCAGTTAGTGACCATGAAAAAGAAAGATAAATAATTTGACATACAAATAAGTGAGGCATATAGAACTCAAATAGTCATGATCAAAATACACCAAGGCATATAATAATCAAGATTTCAGAAATTCAACATGAGAACAGAGTATTAAAAGCTGTTAAAGGAAAAAAAAAAAAACCTATAAAGGAAAACCCATTAGAATCACAGCAGACTTCTCAACACAAACCCTCAAGTCAATATGCTGCATAAAAGAAACACACTTAACTCAAAAACAAATTCATAGACTAAAAGCCAAAGGATGGAAAACAATACTCCATCTGACAGGAACCAAGAAAAAGCAGGGGTACCTATTCCATGTGCAGAAAATGTGAATTTCAAGCCAAGACTGATCAAAAGAAACAAAGAAGGTCACTACATACTTGCTAAGGGAAAACTCCAAGAAGAGATAATGTTCATAAATATATATGCACCAAATCCTAGTACACACAAATACATAAAAAATATTAACAAACATGAAGAATCCAATAAGCATAACACAACATTAATAGGGGACCTCGATACCCACTGTTACAAATAAGCAGATCAACTAGACCAAAAAAAAAAAATCAACCAAGAAATATAACTAAACCAAACCTGTGAATAAATGAACTCAGTAGATATCTACACAGTCCCACCCCACAGCATCAGAATACACATTCTTTTCAGCTGCACATGGGACAGTTTCCAAAATAAACCACATACTAGCCCATGGAACATGCTTAAATAAACACAAAGGTATTAAAATTATCTCATGCATATTACCGGACCACAGTGCAATCAAAATGGAAATCAACAGCAAAAGAAGCCATGAAAAATACATTAACACCTAGAAACTAAATAACGCCCTCCTAAACAACCAATGGGTCACAGGTGAAATTAAGATATTAAACATAATCTACAATTAAATGATAGTGCTGATCCAATATACTGAAATTTATGGGACACAATGAAAATAGTCCTAAGAGGAAAATTTATAGCAGTGAATTCTCACACCAGGGAAACAGAACAAGCTCAAATAACCTAACGTTGAACCTCAAACCTCCAGAAAAAGAACAAATCAAACCCAAAGCTCACATGAGAGAGGAAATTATAAAGAGCAGAAATTAATGTAATCAAAACTAAGAAAACAGTAAAAAGAATCAATGAATTGAAGAGCTGGTTCTTTGAAATACTAAATAAAATTGACAAATCTTTAGCCAACCTTATCAAAAAGAGGAAATAAAAGACTCAGATCTATGCAGTTAGGAATGAAAAGAGTGAAATCACAACAGATACTGCAGAAATCCAGATCATCAATACCAGTTTGAGAACCTGTATTGTAATAAGATGGAAAACAGAAGAAATGGACAGATTCCCAGATGCATATGAATTACCTGAAAATGTAATTAAAAACTTACCAACAAAGAAAAGCCCAGGTCTTAATGGCTCACTGCTGAATTCTACAATAAATTTAGAGAAGATATAATGCCATTACTGATGAAACTTTCTAATAAAATTGAAAGGGAAACATTATTCCCAAAGTTACTCCTGGAACTAAGTATTACCCTGATACCAAAACCAAAGAAGGACCCAACCAAAAAAGTGAAACTACAGGCCAATTCTCCTAATGGAAATAGATGCAAAAATCCTCAATAATACCCTGGAAAACAGAATGCAGCAAATCATCAAGATTATTCACTATGACCAAATAGGATTCATCCCAGGAATTCAGGGATTGTTCAACATATGCAAATCAATAAATGTAATACACCATATCAACAGGGCCAAAGACAAAAATCATATGATCATCTCAAGATGCAGAAAAAGCATTTGACAAGCCCAACAAACATTCATGATAAAAACCATACAGAAAACTGGAAAAGATGGTTTTTATCTTAATTAATAGTTATCTTAATTAATGGTTTTTATCTTAATCTGATCTATGACAAACCAACCACCAACATCATACTAAATGGTCAAAAACTGAAAACTTTCACTATGAAATCAAGAATAAGACAAGTATGTGTACTATCACCACCACAGTTCTGGAAACACTAGCCAGAGAAATTAGAGAAGAGAAAGAAATAAAAGAAATCAGGATAAGGAAGGAAGAAGTTAAATTATCATTATTTGTAAATGACATAGTACTCTACATAGAAGATCCCAAAAACTCCACCAAAAGCTTCTAGATGCAGCAACCAAATTCAGTAGCCTAGCTAAATACAAAGTCAACACTCAAAAATCAATAGCATACCTGTACATAAACAACAAACACACAGAAAATTTAGGGAAACAAGCACCTTTACAATAGCACTGAAAAAAATGAAATATTTAGGAATCAATATAACAAAGGAAGTAAAAAATATCTCCATTTAAAATTACAGTATGCTGAAAAAGAAGATCAAACAGGATTTCAAAAAATAAAGATATTCCTTGCTCATGAGTAGGAAGAACCCACATATTAAAAATGGCCATACACCTAAAATTGCTATACAGATTTAATGTAATCCCAATCAAAATACCATTAGCATACTGCACAGAACTAGAGAAAACATTCCTAAAATTCATTTAGAAACAGAAGAAACCTAGAACAACAAAAACTATTCTAGGTAACAAAGGCAGGACAGGGGGCATAGTAATCCCTGATTTGAAACTACACTACAAAGCCACTGTGACAAAAACAGTATGGTACCACCAAAAACAAAACAAAACAAAACAAAACAAAACAAAACAAAACAGATCTGAGAAAGAGTAAATAGAGTCAAAGTTTATAACAGGTATTGCAAAATAGGAAAAACCTGTTCAAAAGAAAGTGGAACCTGGGAAAGGTGAAGAGGAAAAGAAGGAAGGGAAAAGAAAGAAAAAGAATAAAAGAAGTATAAAGTAGAAACAAAGCTTTGTAAATGAGGAGGGGGGAGGATGGGTTGAAGGGAGGGGAGGGGTTTGGAAAAAAAAGAGGAACCAGGATATGGCATGTATAGGTACAAATTTCCTATTATGAATGTGATCATTATCTAAATCTAAAGTACCAATAAACTGAATTAAAAGAAAGAAATACTGAAGGGAAAGAGAAAAGAAAGAAGGGAAAATTATGTATATATGTATATATAGGATAGCTAACATGGTTCTACTACTGACTTCTATCACTTTACTCAAAGGAACAGTTAATGATTAATTATCTGATCAGTCTTGCATGTCTGTATTTCTTTTCCTGAGAAACCACTCTGAAGATATCAATATGTAATACAACAACCACTGTTAATTTCCTACCACTCTGTCTGTAATTCAGTATTGTTTGTACTGTTCTTATGCTATTTTGTAAATGGATGACTGTTAATATGTTTTTGTTCTAATCTATATAATCCCTAATACATCAGCTGAGCAAATTTGTACCATGCAAGATTAATATATAAAAGTCATCTGTAAATTGGGCGTGGTTGCACACATCCATAATCCTATCACTCAGGAGGCTGAGGCAAGAGGATGTCCACAAGTTCAAGGCCAGCCTTGGCTACACAGTGAGTTCAAGGACAGCCTGAATTGTATAAAGACCCTGTAGCAAAAAACAAACAAACCAAAAAAATTCATCTGTAATTCTTAAAACTTGAAATGAATACTCCAATGACAACATTAATAAAAAGATTCCATTTACAATATCACCAAAAATAATGTTTTGTAGTAAACTTAAAATTTATACAACAAAAAGTGTTATAAAATTTATACAACAGTGTTATAAAACACTGTTGAAATAAAGAAGAACTGAAAGGAAAGATATTCCTTATTTATTTATTTATTTACTTATTGTGTGGTACTGAGGTTTCAAATGAGGCCTTCACACTGAGCTACATCCCAAGCCCCTCCTCTTTTTTCTGTTCTGAGACAGCATTTCAGCAAATTCCTCATGCTGGCCTCAAACTTGGAATCCTTCTGCCTCAGCTCCCTGAGTTGTTGGGATTACAAGCATGTACTACTACTCGACCCAACCTGGAATTTGTAAAAATTAATTTTTTAAATGTTTCTAAAAATACTATCAAGAAAGAAAAAAGGCAACCTCATAGAAGTAGGGTGTCTTCAGAGACTTTCTGCTTGCTCAGACACAATGCCCAATACCCAAAACTTAAAGAAAGAAATGTTTATTTGGTGTCACAGTTTGTAGAAAGCTCAGTCCATAGTTGGCTGGCTCTAAGGCAGCCAAGGCATGGAAGAGGAGTCTTGTTTATGGCGTATTGGTAGGAAGCAGAGAAGATCAAGGGAGGAGGGAGGGAGATAAACCCTTCCAGACCATGCCCCCCAGTGAGCTGCCTCCTCTGACCAGGTTCCACCTCCCAACATCACATTTAGCTATGAACTATGTACTAACCCACTGATAAGTTCACACCCCCATGATCCAATCATATCCCCAAAACACCGCCTATGAGCACATGGGGCTTAAGGGTACATCTTGAAATAAACCATAACACAGAGGAAATATTTGCAAATTGCTTATCTGATGAGAAACTTCTATCTAAGATATACTACATAAAGAACTTTTACAACTCAACAATATAGATGAACTTTTACAGTGCAATTTAAATAGACATTTCTTCAAAGAACATACAAGATGTCCAAAATGTACATAAAAAGATGCTCAAAATGCTTAGTCATAAGTGAAAGAAAAATGAAGTCCACCATGGTATGTATTACTTCACACCCATTAGAATGGCCAGTATATTAACTTGAAAACAAATCAGAAAATAAGCATCGCCAAGATGAAGAGTAACTGGAACACATACACTCTGTTGGTGTGAATTTAAAATGGCGCAGCTGGTTGGAAAAAAAAGTCTGACATTCCTCAAAGTGCTAAACACAGCAGCTATATAATAACCCAGAAATTCTACTCCTAGGTACATACCCGCAAAATAATGAAGCATGTCTACACAAGAACTTTTTAATGAACTTTCATAGCATTATTATTCATATTAGCCAAAAAGTAGAAACTTATTCAAATGTCTAGCAACTGATATGGATAAATAAAAATGTGCTATGTAAAATATAGCACATGAAATATATAGCCATTAAAAGGAAGTATGAATATATTTTACAACATAGACAAATCTTGAAAATCATGTAAATGAAAGAAGCCAGTCACAAAAGACTATTGTTTGATTCTATTTATATGAAAATATTCAGAGTAAAGAAATCTATAGAAACAGAAAGTAGATGAGTAGTTGCCTAAAGGTGAGGTGGTACAGTAAGACGAGGAGTAACTGCTGAAGGAGCTGGTGGTTCTTTTGGGATGATAAAAGTATTCTAAAATTAACTGTACAGAGAACTCTGTGAATACACTAAAAACCAGCAAACCATGCACTTTAAATTGGTATGTTATATAGCATATTATATCCCAATAAAAACATTAAAATAACAATATCGGTAACAAGGAGGTGAGGCAAGAGGCAGGTCCAGTACACCAGGGGAAGAATCTGCTATGCTCAAGAGTTAAATTTCTAAAGAAGTGGAGAGCCACTGAAAGATTTAAACCTGTGAAGTCATGATCATACCATAACAAAAAAGTTACTACCATATCAGTATGCATAACAGATGAAGGGGAAATTATGCAAATAGAGAAAGGAAAGCTATTAGGAGATTGTGCAGTAATCCAAGAATGCTTGAACTAAAACAGTAGCAGGTGTTGATGGAAAGATGTGATGGAACTGCTATGAAGCAGTCTTGAGCAGGACTTAAATTAACCAACTGACTTTCCACACTTACTTCTGAGTTTGTCCAAGGCATAGATTCCTTGTCTGGAGATGGGTGGTGGATTCATAGTAAGTGAACCTCTGTGAGTCACTAATCCCTACTAAGGCTTGTAATGGCAGATGAAGCTGGAAAGCCTCAAATGATAAGACAAGATCATAGCCAAGGACAACTGGATCTGATCTCAACTAGATAAAAACTATAGCCCCAGACCTCTCACTCCTGGCTGGATTAAATTAATACCTTACTTGGAGAAGTTCTTGAGTGTTTCTGCTCTTCTTGAGTATGCCCCTCCCTTCTTTTGATAACTAAATAAATACGGTTCACCTAGAGAAGGTTGTGGTTTTGGCGCTGAGAAAATCTCAAATTCTGTGAGAGGGCTTTGATCCTCTTGGAGCCCTGAAATCATTCCATTTGCCTCTTTTTATTTAGCCTTTGCCATACATTTGTTTGGGAGACTGCACACCTCATCAGCTTGCAGTAACTAAGGGATATTATTAATCCAATAAAGATGGGACAAATTAGGCAGATATCAAGAGTCTAACTAATGAGGCAGCAAATAATGAAGGAGAAAGGGAAATGGAAAGTCACAGCATGGTCCTACTTCTGAGGACTGTACTTGGTACAACTTTCTCCAAGAAACCATTCTTGAATCCATGATTGAGTTCAGTGTCCTTCTTTGTGTTACAAATGAACCAGGTACATAACTCTATCATTGTATTTACTACATTGTGATGAAAATTACTGTAGCTTTTTTATTTACATCTGTCTCTTCCTTCAGCCTCTGTGATTGAGAACAGGGACCTTATTTTACAATATCTTTGTAAATCTGTACCCCAGAACTTAGTGCCTGGCAAAAAGGGTGCCACTGATCAAGACAGATACAATAAAGGAAATAGATCTAGTATGAGGAACGAATAGTTTGAGGAAAGATAATAATGTCAATTTTTCAAATATACCAATGACACATCCAAATACAACCATCAGGTAGAAAGTCAGTTTTAGAAAGTTGGAGATTTAACAGCACAGAAGAAACAGGCAGCAGCTAGAACCTTGTGTATAAGGACCACATTGCTCACAGAAACAACATAGAAGTAAAGCCAAATAAGACCGAATCCTGGAAAACTCCCACATACAAGGGATAGGCAGAGTAACTGAAATTCATGAAAGGAGTCTCAAGAGGGATTATAGAGAAAGAAGGAAAAAATCAGAGACAGTGCATCAAAGAAGAAAATTCAAAAAGGGCAAAAAGGTATTTTTTGGGTTTGACAAAAGTTACTGATGATTTTAACAAAAGTTTGAGGGAGCAATGGGTGGTGTCTAAGTTACAATGGACGAAGAGCAAATGACACATGAAGTGGAAATAGTGAGAAGATGTAAGTATGACCATGAGGTGAAAGGGTGGCACAGGATAAGGGGTAAACTTGGTATTATTTTATTTTTTTAAATTGAGAGGCCTCTGGGGCTGGGGATTTAGCTCAGCGGCAAAAGCGGCTGCCTGGCAAGC
>NW_004955484.1:5270379-5326180 GCF_000276665.1 Chinchilla lanigera
AGCGGCAAAAGCGCCTGCCTGGTAAGCGCAAGGTCGTGAGTTCGGTTCCCGGTACCGGAGAAAAACCAAAAAAAAAAAAAAAAAAAAAAAAACCTC
Source organism: Chinchilla lanigera (assembly GCF_000276665.1). Classification (NCBI taxonomy): domain Eukaryota; kingdom Metazoa; phylum Chordata; class Mammalia; order Rodentia; family Chinchillidae; genus Chinchilla; species Chinchilla lanigera. The sequence continues at coordinate 5,270,476 of NW_004955484.1, forward strand.
ATTCAGCTACACATTTCGGATTTATTTACCTGTTTCTAAGTTATACCTTAATATAAATGTTAATTTTTTAAAAAAGAATGCAACTATATATATGTCTCATTTCAAGTATCAAGCTTGCACCCCCAAACCTTAAGGCAAAAAATGCCCCTGGAACAACTTCTATTTTAAAAACAGATGAAAAATTTAAAATGAAAGCAAATAAACACAACTTGAGAAAAAGACCCTCTCTCCCTTCAAATGTGTATTTTTTTTTTCTAAAGCAAATTACAGGCCACCAAGTATAGTTGGACTTGGATATCAAGCACTAGTTCCCACATGAAAATTGTTATTGTTGGCTTCAGCACTTTAATCTAAAGAGAACACAAATTCTGCTTGTGTTTGAATAACCCTTGCCAACAAATTGATCCATAGCAGCAGGGTTACGGGGAGTAGTTTCCAAGACTGAAGGGAAACATAAAGGGGAAAAAACTCAGAAAATGTATTTCCTCCTACATCAAATCCTGGGTAGACTCCTTGAAAAAGAAAAAAAAAAAGAAAGACTTCAACTTTTCGCTTCCCTCTTTTTCCGAAAGCAGTCCAAAAGGGCATTAGAGAACATCTGCAATCTACATAGACTGCAGCAATGCCAAAGAAATCCAAGATTCCACAGCTGTTAACCCAAGGGACAACTTGAACCAGGCAATCTCTAAATAAGGTCTGAAAGTCAGATGCTTTGCAAGAGGGCAGCAAACTTCCAAACCAGTAGTATGGAGTGGGCATTAGCAATGCTACTGTCTGCCCTTCTAGAAAGTTACCTCTTGCCAATTAAGATGTATTAAGATGTATTAATAATTCTTTTGCCAATTAAGAAGTATATACCCAGCCAGCCAGGCATGGAGGCACACACCTGTAATTCCAGCTCTTAGAAGGCTGAGAAAGGAGGATTGCCACAAGTTTAGGGTCAGACTGGGCTACTTAGTCAGTTTAAGACTGTCCTGAAGTACATAGCAAGATTCTGGCTCAAAAAAAAAAAATGTACCCAGCCAGGTACAGTGGTGCAAGCCTGTAAATCCTAGCTAGGCAGGATTCTGAAGCAGAGGAATCATGTTTGAAGTCAGCCTGAGCACTTGATTGACATTCTATCTCAAAATAAAACCTAAGAAGAGTTAGGAAGGTAGTTAAGTGGGAGAGCTCACATGTGTTCAATTCAATTCTCATTACCACAGAGTTATTAGTAATTAATTTTTGGCAGGGGGGTGGCACCAGGAATTGAACTCAGGACCTCATGCTTGCCAGGCAGGCACTGCACCACTGAGCTAAATCCCCAGCCCCCAGTAATTAATTTTTAAAAATTAAAAAGAAAAAAAAGATATAACAAAACAAGATTTGGCATTTTTCCTGGCTACCACCTTACCATAAATGAAATATACAGAAATATTTTTCTTGTCATTTTAATATTCATCACCTACACAATATACATATTTGCCAACATATCACCAACAAATACAACTGTACAATATCAAAGGTAAAGAAACTTCGAGAAACTCTACTTTTTTGAGGGGGATGGTATTTGGACAAGGTCTCTACGTAGTTCAGGCAGTCTTCTTGACTCAGCCTCCCAAGTGATGAGATTACAGGAATCATGCTTGGTAAACACCTGTTCTGTGTGACAGGTGGGGATACTCACTATGATACTAATGAAGAATCTCATCAGAAATGCTAATACAATAAGATATAGAACTAGATCCCTTGCATTCAAATCCTGCTTCTCCACTTTGTGTTCTGCCTTGGGCAAGTTGCTTTACCTTTATAGACCTTACCTTCCTCATCTGTAAAACAGAGATATTATTTACTCATACAGTTTTAAGAATTTAATAATCAATACATAGACATAAATATTACAAATATACTGTATCATAAACCCATTAACCTTAATTCCTAAATAAATTCCTACCTTATCAATTTGCAACCCCACCTATTTATTATGACTTGTAAAATTTGCATGGCACCCAGTGCTTATGTGGCTGGTAACCTGTGAATGACTGATAGTTGGAAAAGCATCTCAAACTGTGGTGTATTGAATTTGCTGGCCTCTTTACCAATGAATAGCTAGCAAATATTAGCGACTCCATTGTAAAAGAAGATACATTCAGACACAATTTGAAGGTTAAAGACTCAATATACCAACTCCATTTCCCTTGACTAATAGTACTATTCCACATTTTATATATTTTATATATATATATATATTTACTGTAATGACTAACGGCCTATTGTGAAAACTGTCAATATTCTGCAGAAACAGCATCTGGGAGGATTAAGCAGAACACTTGGGAATTAAAAGATTCTTAAGAAGGAAACAGAAAGAATATGTTCTAAATTCCTAGAAAAGAGTTTTAGTAATCTTTCATACTTCCCCCTCTTTTTTGTTAGACTTACATTAAATGGAGTTCTGTCCCTTTAACTGTCAAATGGTTTTCCAACTTAAAAGTAATTTTTCTCCACTGAGGAGTCTTTCAAAAGTTATAAATAAAATACCCCAAATATTTTCTTTTTCCCACAGATGAGAACATTAGAACACTGACATTTTAATCTGTTCTGTACATGAGTGAGTTGTGTCAACACAGTGCTCCCAGCTACAACACGGAAAAAAACAAGTTTAATTAAAGACAGAGAAGAAATTGCATGTGGAGACTAAGCCATTGAGATAACAGTGAAGAACTGTCATGTTCAGAGTCAGTTCTCTATGAACAGATCTCTTTGTTATTGTCAGAAGAAAAAAAAAAGACAAAGCAAAGTAAAAGTGTGACACTATAGAGAAAAAGCATGGTAGTGTGAAATGTCAATGGTCAAACTAAGAATTTTAAAAACAATATTTATATAGTACTTATTTCCACAGTCCAAACAGTACTCCAAACATCCCTGGATATAAATAGAGCCTGTGAACCATATACGTGTTGTAGACTATATATAAGTAAACCACAAAAGGAGAAAAAAAGCCAACATCACATAGTAATGATTTAGCAATAGTAAATATTGCTTTTATTAGGTTTATTACAGAATATTGGCTATATTTTCTCTCTCATACTCTAATTTGAGGGGCAAATTACCATTTTCACAAAACTATTTTCCAAAATTAAGCACACATCTAACTATATTTGTGCAATAGTTTGCTTGCCTATGCTCTGCCCTTCTCCCAGTATACCCTCTTACCACAGACACAATGAAAACAAGGCAGAAGTGACCAGGCTTCAACCTCAGGGCTGTCAATTTCCTAACTTAGTACTTCTTGGACAAGTTACTTAAAATATGTGGGATTTATTTTTCTCATTTGTAAAACAGAGATAATATTAACTAATCAACAGTGTTACTATAAGGCTTCAAAGAGATAATATATGCAAAGTACCTACTTCATTTCTTAGCTCACATAAGAGATGCTCCACAAATAATGTTTTTATTAACTTTATCTTTGAGAATGAAGTCTCTAAGCTGTCTAAACTGGTCTTGAACCCATGATCCTCCTGTCTCAGGGTACTGAATAGCTGAGATGATAGAGAAGAGTCACTATGTTCAGCTTTTTACTAACCTTTGATTTAAAATACTGACCACTTGCTGACTATGTATTATTATACACTATATAGTCAATATTCCTTATGACTACAATTTTTCACTTATATATAACAGTCTATCTCACCTCAAAGGGAATGTTTAGCATTAAGAGTAGTATCTATTGGTTTGCTCATCCATATATAATTTGTTTTAGCATAGCATAGCACAGCATAGCATAGCATAACATAGCAGAATGGCTGTCAGCATGAGCTCACATATCAAAACTGGCTGCATTACCTCATTGCATTTCAATTGATACATAATAGCTGTAAAGCTTTGAGCAAGTTACTTATGTATGCCTGAGTTTCCTCACTTATAAAATGAAGATAGAACATTTTATATTTATAATGCTGTTCTGAAGATTAAATACTTTGACCATATATAAGGCTATTAGAATAATGCCTAGTTTAATTATTAACCCTAAAACCATTTGCTATTAGCTGATAATGTATCTGCCCAATGAATATTATTTTGTGTTTATTATAAAAGTATTAGAGGTTTTTCCAAACTTATATGATCTAAAGTTATAGAGAGAGGAAGCAGGGTAAATATTTTGGTCAACAGTTGTGAGTATGATAAAAACAATAGAAGGCATATAGTGAGAAAATTAAAAAGCATAAATAAAGGTACTGAATTAAGATTAATATATAATCTAATATGTCTAATTTTTTAGGTTTTTATGTATCAGTTTAAAAAGAAAAAAAAAGAATTCATGCTTTACAGACACAAACAAATAGAATGAGATTGTGGTGCAATAAAATGGCAAAGAAAAGAAATGATAAAACTTTTTTAAAGGTACTAGGGAAAGCATCATGGAGAAGAAAATATGAAGATTCAGACATATGATGATGGAGTAACAATAAAACAATAAGAGGTATGAACAGAAGTATGAAAGAAATATAGACATCGCACTTGGAAGTGAGTACACAGATCTGTCTGCCTGGAATTGAGGATGCTGGTAGAATAACTGACTTAGTGTTTTCAATTCCATTCCTCTAGAGCTTACAGAGAACACAGTAGATTTTCATTAAATAGCTATATAAAAGATAGGTGAATTCTAATCACAACCAGTTCCAGATGCTAGATCAAGGAGAGCTTCCCAGTAGGTATGCCAAGGCATATTGCTGTTCTTAAGCCAGGTGGCAGGTGTACTGAGATGGTGATCACCTTAACTCTTTTGGTACAAAGCTTCTAGCCATAAGATGGCTCTTCTGCTACCCCAATGTGCCACACAAATATCATTTTCTAGGCATGCATGCCATAAAAAGTTGAGAAACAATGGGTTATATAAAGTAGCAGTCAGGCGATATGCAATGGAACCAAGACAAAAACTAAGCAGGAGATAAAATAATGCACAACAGTATTTGTCTAAGTTGGTGGCACTGTAGAAGACTGACCAAAGAAGGAAAAGACAAGTGTCAAAAAGAGCAGCAGTGTAAAACTGCTGTAATAGGCTGAGGACCAAAGCCAGGGTGGTAACTACAGGAGTGAATTCCAAACAGGCTGTGAAAGAATAACTGCTTAGAACTCAGTTTAGCTCAGTTCAACAGACATTTATTGCTGCCTCTTAGCTGTTAGCTGTTTGCCAGCCATGGGGGATTTTAAAAACTGGAGAAACCATTCCAGTCATTAGGATTTTTTTAATTACAGGAATAGACTTCCAGGTTTTCCTTAATGGAGTCTGTCTCACACTAGCTCTTAGAAGGAAATATTAAAATGTACTCTATATTGCAGCATAAGCCAAAGAGAATTCTAACCCACCTACTAAAGCTTTAAAAAATAAGCTTTTGGTAAGAAGGCTTACTATCAGTAGCCAGAAAGTTTTGAAGAGAATTCTGTGGGACAATATACTAAAAATAATAGTTCTTAATGTATTTACATCTGTACAAGGGTTAGAATGCATGCCATTGGCAAACCTCACGTTTAGTATTTAAGAAATAATAATAGCCAGATATAGTGGTGCAAACCTGTATTTCTAGCACTCTGGAAGGTTAAGGCAAGAGGATCAAAAGTTAAGAGCCACGCCTGGTTAACTTGGTGACTTAGTGAGACCTGTCTCAAAATAAAAATGAAAAATAAAATGGCCTGGGATGTAGCTAGTGAAAAGGCACTAAGTTCAATCTCCAGTACCGACTTGACCACCAACACCAGCACCACAACAGCTGTCATTTATTAGGTGCTCACTATACCTCAAACATTGTGCTATATGTATATTATCTCATCTTCACAACAACATGCATGTAAATATTATTAGTATCACTTTTTCAAGAAAAACAAAGGCTTAGAATATTACCTGTCTTTTGATACTAAGCTAGCAAAATAGCAAAGCCAGAATTCAAACCTAGATCTAACTCTTAACTCTATATTCTTCTTAAATGTGTTTTAATAGATACAAGGCATTCAAGAAAGGGTTTTGAGAAAAACACCAGAGATAGAGAAAAGAGGGACATGGGGGCAAACATACGCAAGGCTCACTTGCTCTCACACTGTTCTGGTAGAGGGCATATTTGTCCCAGGTTCACCAACCAGTTCCATTCAGGAAGAAATCTAGAGGTCTGGGTATTAGTTTTCTACTGCTGACATACAAACTTAGTGACTTTAAAACAACTGATTGCCTTAAAATCTTATAGGTTACATGTCTAAAATAAGTCTCACTAGGCTAAGGTCAAAGTATTAGTAAAGCAGCATTCCTGTCTAAGACTAGAGCAGAATCTACTTTCTTCACTTTTCTAGCTTCTAGAGACTATCAGCATTCCTCGGCTTGTGGCTCCTTTTTACATCCTCAAAGCTAGCGAAGGTTACTCGAGTCCTCCTCAGGTTGCTGTCTCTCTGGTTTTTTCATAGCCCCATCTCCCTTTCACCACAAAAAAGTTCCATAGTCATGAGGATGTATGTGATTAGACTGGGGCCACTCAGATAATCAAGCAGAGCATCAACATCTCAAGGTGTTTAACTTAATCATATCAACAAAATTTCTATGTAGGTAATAGATTGTGAGAACTGGAACACAGACATTATTGAGAGGGAGGGGATCGCATAAAGCCACTCAGTATTTGAACTATGTCCTCAGTATTTGAACTGGTCCTTCTGTTCTGGTTCCATACAGATAAGACAATTTACTGATAATATTTTGGCTTGCCCTATAGCTTACTTATAGGAAGAGAATGTGCTGTTTAGAAGATACAGTGTCTAATCCCCTGGGCAAATATACTTTACATTATATTGAATAATTTGTTTTTTGAGTTATACATTAGTGTCTTGTGAGTGCTGTCAGAATGAGTCAGAATCTCTTAGTCCAAAAACTCCAAGATGCAGACAAGATCAATATTCTGAATCTTTAACTTAAAGATCAGAGTTAGGGGTGAGGGAGGGAGTATATTTAATAGGTCTATATCTATTATAAAAAAAACTTTTAAAAATCACATTTAGGAAATTATATATAATTAGATATATCTAAGACTACAGTTTTATGCCATTCTCTTTGATTTACAGGATTGTATTAACAAAGCAAACAGTCATAATTTTCAGATTGTATCCATGTAACCAATCAAATGGTTTGAAATAGAATGTCCGTGAAAGGCAGTGTAGAACTTCAAATCAACAACTTTTAAAACTTAGACAATAGCCAAAAAATTTTTGCACTGTACATTGTAAATGGGTAAATTGTATGATATATGAATTATATCTCAACAAAGTCATTTAAAACATGGGTCACAAAGAGCAGACAATGTGAGTATGAACCAGTTAAATGTCAGGATTAAAACATCAGGAGAAAAACAAAGGATCTTAGTCAATTTATGATATTAGTGATGATTGCTTCCTTAACACTTAGTACTTCCTTCTTTCTTCTTCTATCTACTCTCACTTTTTATAGATTCTGTTATTGGAGGAGTCACAATTTTATATCCTCTCCCTTTATGTTCTTGTTTTTTAGCTTACTAATCAATTGATATTCATAACATAACATACACAACAGACTTACTCTCTAAATTGTAAATAATGTAGAATGTGATCCTGATGCTAACTTGCAGTGCTCCTTATTTGAGATACTTATGGAGAAAGGAAACATTCCATTCCCAATCCTGTTTTAGGGGCTTCTGTTTTGTCACCTTTGCTCTGTACCATGTGCTAATTTAGTATGTGCCTTAAATCATTCCAAGTGCCACAATAGCTCTATCAAGAGTCATGCTTACTTGTATCAGGATTCTCATATTAAATTCAAAGAAGTAGTTTCTACTTGCAAATGTGGAAAGTTCACAATTTAGTAGAGAAACTCTGTTTATTCTATTTTATAGCAATAACTATTATAATGCCCAAGAGTCATTCAACTGATCTGTGGAATGCTATTGAATAACTTCTCTCTGCACTTAAAAAAATAGCTTCTCCTTTCTCAAGACTAGTAATGGCCCATTTTCCCAAAAACTGGCTATCAGAGGTCACAAGGTAGTTTTGCTTATGAATTAGAAAGTTAGGCAACATTTTCCTTGAGGCTTTCTAATAGTTGATATGTGAAAATAATCACAATATAGGTCCTAAAAATGTCCCTGCTAAATAACAATCAAACCATTTCAAAAGAATATTTTCCTGAAACAAACAGATTAACATAAAAAATGAAATAAAAAAACAAAACAGACCTCCCCTCCTTTAAAAAAAGTTTAGAAAAAATTAATAAAATACCAGTGTCTAAGTCTATAAACAGTTCCTTCAACCTTGAGGTAGAACACTTGCCTTGTATGAATTTAAACAAAATGGTCTAGCTATGTGAGAATTTTAAACAGTCACTTTCTATCCATTATCAGAATAACAAAAATACCTAGTTACACGTCTAATCCTTGGACATAAGGGTCCATTACTCTGCCCCCACCCCATATACTGGGGACTAAACCCAGGAGTGCTCTACCACTGAGCTACATCCTTACTCCCAGTCCTTTCTTTAACTTTTGAGGTAGGATGTTGCTCAGGCTTGCCTCAAACTTGCAATCTTAATGCCTCAGTCTTCAGGATTACAGGTATGCATCACCATCCCCAGCTATAACTGTGCTTATATATTGATTCTCCACTGAACCACAAGTCTGTCATATTGTTGCATGACTTCATGTGGTACAATTTATTCCCATGTCACAGTATGCTAACTACACATATAGAAAGAACATGATAGTTCAAGAAGAGCAGATCAGTGTATATAACCCACACTGAAAGTGCAGACTTACATAATTTCCTTGATCTTAAATATGACTGCAAAACTGAACTTGTAGAATAAATGTAACATAAATTCAGTTCCAGATGCAAAAGTGCTTTAGTCAAATAGTTTATACTATTCATTTTCCCAGGATTCTGAAAAAACCTGGAAAATTTTTTAATTACTGCACTGGAAACTGGAAATCTTTGAATGTTAGGTTACAAAGCAGCTTACAAAGCAGTTTATGGTACATTTATAAGTTTGCCAACATTGTGTTGTTGTTGCTGTTGTTGTTTTAATACCCACAGAAACTCAAGTCCATATTCTAGGGATCCTTTCAGACAATTGAAAGTTGAATTTTCCAAGCAGGCAGCTGTAGCTCATTAGATCTGCCATGGACCGTGAAAACCACTTGCCAATAGTGTCAAAAGACCATTACTCATTTCAATCTCACCAAAGAGGACAGACCTTTCTCTGACAAAACATTAGTGAAAAACACTGAATACGGGGCTGTGACTGGAACACCTCAGCACACATGGATGGAAACTCAATAGAGAAACTCAAGCCAAGTGAAGGTGGCAGATTGATGTTCTAGTATTTTTTTAACCTTCAGAGAGAACAACTTCCATCTGGATTTCAAGAACAAAAAAAAAAAAAAAAAAAAAAAAAAAAAAAAAAAAAAATCAAACAAAAAAAATAACTTAGCAATAACGCACCTGCAACATGTACCATCCGACCTGATAGAACTGTCAGTCTGAATGGCAAAGTCTCTGCATTTGATTGAGCTTTGTAATCTCAGAAGCTCAAAACAGAGAAAATTAAGGAGCCAATCAAATCACCTTTGAATGTCATTCACTGTCCAACTAATGTAGTTATTCAGGAAAATCATGATCACATTCAGAAATACCTTAAGCCCTTATTCAGCAACCACAAAACCAACTAAGAAAATTCTAGACATTTTAAATTCTGTAGAATTAAATTAAATATTAATAAGCCATAGCAGTATACAGAAGATGAAAACAATATAACTACCTAGATAATTTGCACAAATATAAGTAATCTTGTTCAGACAGTACTGAAATCTAGATAAATATATAATACTGAACTGAAATTGATCTCAGTAGAGAGAGCCTGATAGCTCAGATACAAGCATGAAAAAGGATTCCAAGTTGTCAGGTAGGCTCTGTTTCTTCATCAAGATGCTAGCTACACAGGTATCTTTAGGTCATGAAAATTCATTAAGCTGTACTTACAGTACGTGAAATTCTGCAATCAAAGAAGCTCTGTAATCAAGGAAACATCGTGTCCTCTAGTCAACTGTCCCATAATTTAATCTCTGAGAAAAGCAATAGCAACAAATTCCTATTTACTATTTAGTTGAGTTCCAATAGTATGTTTTTAAAAAGCAAGTAACAAAAAAATGTACACGATATGAAAACACATGTAAAAATGCTTCCAAAGGAAACAACTAAATGCTAAAGCACAAAAAGGAACAAAAATAATAGGCTTTATAAGAAGGTGAAGAAAAAAACCAGGTAGTTCAACAAGTTCCTGAAATCCTAGTAGTGATCGATAAATTGACTTCTGCTTCACCTTTTATGAAGAGGCTGTACTTAGCAAATCACTGTGTAAGCTGCCTCAATAACAGCATTCCTGCTATCAAGTTTACCTGCAATGATTCCAACAAAGAAATTAATTTCTTAGATGACAAGAAAAGGTTATCTGAAATGGGGAAAACACAGGAGACTGAGCTTTCTACTAATAAAACAGACAAATATCAGTCTAGGTACTGAATTCAGAGCTGTTTAACTGTTGGCAAGATATGAATTTCCTATAGCTCATCTACTACATACACAAACATACACATATATGTACATATGTATGTATACATATGTCTGTGTATTTGCTCTGATTTTCTAAGACTTCCCCAGTTTTAGCATTAAAAGTTCCATAACCCAGAAACCTAACCCCAGGCAAATTGGGACAATCACCCTAATTTCCAGCTACCAATGCAAGCACATGCATATACATGTACACACACACACACACTCATCCATTCACACCCCAAATTCCAAAGAATGTTTTCCTAAAATGTGTAATGAATTTATTAACTCTTCAGACAATAAGTATATCATTAACTGTCTAACTTAGGCATAATGGTACATGTCTATAGTCCCAGCAACTCAGGAGGCTGAAGGAAAGATCTCAAGTTTGAGACCAGCCTAGGCAACTTTGGAAGATCCTATTTCAAAATAAAGAGTTGGGAATGTACCTCAGTGTGAAAGCCGTAAGTTCAATCCATAAAGGACAGAAGAAAAATCTTTTCATCCTATGGCTGTTTCTTGTTTGATGACTCTAAACAAAATATGTAACTGGCAGTGATCAAAACTGAGAACTTGCAAACTGGCATTCATCACAAATCATCAGGCACACTCTTTTCTAACATGACCCATGTTTAAATCTAATTTTTATCATTAAGTGTTCTCATAGGAAATCTTTTATCATAATTCCATTTTATAAATATGAGGAAAAACTCTAAGGTATTCTGTAGTTTGGAATTCCAGTTCTACCACCAAACTATGCAATCTTTGGGGAAAAAAAAAAAACTGTTTAACTTCAGCAAGTCTCTGTTTCCTTGCATATAAAATGAGGATAACAGTTGTGCTGACTTCATAGTGTTTTCACATAAAATGCTTAGGACAATACGGTAGCCTGAAGTTCCCAATAAGCGTTACTTATTATTGTTATTGCTAATGGTATTGTTGTATAGTTAAGAATTTACAAGTACTTTGAAGGTGGCATTTGCCTATTCCTGTCTTTGTTAGTGGAAACATTTTCTTTCAAAAACAGTTTTCTTTAATTTTATAATACTTGGATTTCCAGAATTATTCTAAATTTAAAAGCTAAGAAATTCCTGAGTAGTTTAAAATACGGAGTTTCCTTGCAATAAGATTCATTATGTCCTTATATGGAATTTCTTCCTATTATTGAATTTAAATAAGGAAGAAAATCAAAACGTCTCTCCTCACATCAGAAAATATAGCATTTAAGGGGCTAAAATAGGGCTGGGGATATAGCTTAGTGGCACAGCACCTGCCTGGCAAATGCAAGGTCATGAGTTCTATTCCCAGTACCAAAAAACAAAACAAAACAAAAAAGGGGGGGGGGAATATAAAGTTTTATCAAGTTTAGAAGAAACAGGCGTAAACACTGAATCAAAATAGTCCAGTAAGATTTTAGAATTTGAGGAATCTTCAAAATCCTCTAGGCCCAAATCTGCCTTTCTCTCTTCTTCTTTCTCTAATACTGGGCATTGAACTCAGGGGTACTCTACCACTGAGGTACATCCCCTCTCCTTTTTTTAAATTTTATTTTGAGACAAGGTTTCATTAAGTTGCCCTAGTGGGCTTCAAACTTGTTGTCCTCCTGTCCCAACCTCTTGAGTAACTGAAATTACAAACATGCACCAACACACCCAGCAACCTCTCACTTTACAAATAGGGCTCATAAGAGTTTGAGGGCATAACTCAGTGGGATATTACTTGCCTGGCATATTCAAGGTCTTGGGCTGTATCCCCTGCACTGACAAAAAAAATATAAGAGACTATTTATCCAAGTCATATAGCCAGAATCAGAGATATTATAAGAACCCAGGTCTCCTCACATGCAGTTCAGTCATCCTTTCAATATGATTCTTTCCAAATCTTAAGTGAAAATCATAAGACAAATTCCTGTTTCAAAATCTCTAGTAAAACTCATGTTTGAATAAACAAAGATAATTAAGGGAGAAATACTTAGCATAGAACACAATATAACATAGAACATACACTTTGAAAAAAATATACACTTTGAAGTGTATATAGCATGTTTCAAATGCCAGCTCTGCCATACCTTCACTGTATCTCAGCATACAAAGTACACTCTGAGTTTTAAGTTCCTCATTTATAAAATGTAGGTAACATGACCTACACAAGTACATAAGATATAAAACAGGTTAGGATAGCACAGTATTGAGTCAGATGATGAGATGTGATTAAAAACATGAATGCTTAAATTTTTCTAAAAAATTATTTCAGTAAAAGATATATTGTCATTAAGTCCCCTTAAAATACACCCCCCCCAACACATACACACTTCAAACACACATATCCCATAGTTCTTGCCTTTCTGAAACAGTTCCGGAGGTCCTTTTTGTGAATGTCTTTCCTTAGTTGCACTGACAAGGTTGCCTCAATGTCCTGAATCTATTCAAAATGTTTACCTTTTGCTGTCAATTTTACTTTGGGGAAAAGCCAGACATGCCAAACTTTGTGTCAAATTTGGTGAATATGGTGGATAAGAACACAACAGAATGTATTTTAGAGCCTGTCTTTCCACTGTATGGCACTAAGTAGCAGCATTCACTGTACCTGTGATCACACCCTGTGTTATGGTTTGTGTCTGTGTGTCCCCCCAAAGCCTTATGCGGTCATGGGGCAGGCTTTTAGAGTTTGACTGATTATGGGTGTGAAAGCTACACCTGCCCTGGGGTGGATAGTTTACATATGTAAGGGAGAGGAAGAGGCTGCTTGAGGCCATTCCTCCCTTTTAGGGTTTATTGTTTTTGCTGTGTTCTGCTGCCATGAGCTGTATGCCTCTGCCATGTGCCACTCTACCTTGTAACCTGCCAAGTATGGACTGAAACCTCCACAAACTGTAAGTGAAATAAACCTTACCTTCCTTAATTTTGGGCATCAAGTATTTTGTCCCAGCAATGAGAGAAAAGTAACCAAGACACCCTATAAAGACTCAAAAGAAGACTTCCCTAACTTTCAGAAAGAGGCAAGAATAATGGGATAAATATGTTCAAGGCAAAGGGGAGTATTATGAGAGGGATTAATAACAGTGCATCTTTTGCTGCAATAAATTTTTTAAAACTTTAAGCATTCATTGTATAGTTTGAGCATACTACAGACCTATGTTTGAAAAAATTCATAACTTATTCCTTGTTTGAGCAAGTTGTATAAGGTCTTTGATGCACAGGAAGTACTTTCACACTGAACATGGCACAAAATAGCTGTAACAAGTTTTAATGTTATATAGATCATGTGGCATGAGTAATAAAAATACAGCCACCACCAATAACAAAAACATCTCCTTTCCAAGTAAAACTAGAACAGAGTGACAAAGTCAACGGGTTACATAAAATTCAATGCTTTTTTGCTAAATCTACTGCAAGAATGAAGACCATTCTCAGCAATCAGACTGCTGACATACCAGAAAATGTCAATACCACTCTGAAGGAATGCACAGTTCTTGCTAAGGGGCCCAGAGGACTCTACAGAAGAATTTCAGTCACTTCAGTGTAAATCTCAATTGCTTCTCAAAGATAAAGAAGTTCCAGGTTAGCAAATGGGGGTGAAATAGAAAAGAACTAGTTGTTGCTTGCACCACCGGTAGTTATATAAATAACACCAGAAAGACTGTCACCTGGAGTTTCCATTACAAGATGAGATTTGAGTACACTCACTTCCTACCAATGTTGTTATTCATTCAGGAGAATGGGTCTCTTCTTGAAATGCAGAATTTCTTCACTGAAAACTACAGCGTCGGGATTCAGGTAATTCTTATTCAATATCTCAAGCACAGAACATCATTCATTGAGGGAATGACAGTGAATTTGTTTCAAATTCAGCTGCTTTTTTTCTAGGCTGTGTTTGATACTATTGTCACTGCTGATGATACCACTGTAGCGAAAAGTGACACAATTGTTTTAAACAGCTGTTCGTCCTGGTATTGCAAGGCTGAGATTGACTAAGGGTCACAGAAGATACTGTGGCACAGTGCCAAAGAACCACAGGTGGGCCAAAAAGGCAGCAACTTCTCATCCTGAACAAATTGAAAAGGTAAGATGATTTTGCAACAGACTCAAAACCAAATAATTAGCTACACCCAGAAGAGTAGTCATTTCTTAAGGGTTCTAAATACTAGCAATAAAGCAACCTAGTATAGGCAATTTATAAGCATCACTCCAGCAATTAAACTAAAAAAAGAAAAGGAAAGGAGAAGACACTGCAGCAAGATTCAGCACCACATATCCAGATCACCAGAAGCAAACCCAGGGGCCAATGAGGTGGAACAATCCAAAAGCTACCCACCTGGCCCCTCTGAAGCGGTAAGAACAAAGCAATTGAATGATGCTCTAGAAAAAATTAAATCAAAAATAATTTCTCAGATAACTGCAGAGATGGTGTCCACAATGAAAACCATGCTTATGGACTCTAGAATAGATCCAGACAAAAACAATAGGGGAGCTTAAGAAAATTATGGAAGCCATGAATGCTCAGCATAGGAAAGAAATGGAATCCATAAGGCAGATTCAAGCAGACATCCAGGAGAATA
Organism: Chinchilla lanigera; assembly: GCF_000276665.1. Classification (NCBI taxonomy): domain Eukaryota; kingdom Metazoa; phylum Chordata; class Mammalia; order Rodentia; family Chinchillidae; genus Chinchilla; species Chinchilla lanigera. Next base: position 5,285,624 of record NW_004955484.1, read on the forward strand.
AAAATTCCACTGAAAGTATCCACAGCAGATTAAGCCAATGTGAGGACAAGACCTCAGATAGAGAAGACAGGCTTGTAGTTAGTGATCATGAAAAGAAAGATTTCTTAAAAATAGCAAGAGACCATGAGAAACCAATATAGCAGCTGCTAGATGAGGCAAAAAAGAAGAACTTAAGAATGATTGGAGTCAATGAAAAAGCAGGATATAGCACAAATGATATAAAAAACTGTTTACAGATGTCATGGCAGAAAACTTCCCTAGCAGAGAAAAAGAATTTGACATACAGTAAGTGAGGCCCATAAAACTCCAATTAGCCATGATTTTAAAAAAAACAAACAAACCACAGCCAGGCACATCACAGTCAAGATTCCAGAAATTCAATACAAGAATAGAATCTTAAAAATGTTAGGTAAAAGAAACAAATCACCTATAAAGGAAAGCCCATCAGAATCAGAGATGACTGCTCAGTGCAAATCTTCAAGTCAAGGAAAGCTTGGAGTGAAGTATTTCACCTGCTAAAAGAAAACAGCCTTCAACTCTGCACAACTACCTTTCAAAATAGATGGAGGAATAAGATACCTCCATGACAAAGAACATCTGAGGAAACTTATCACCACCAAACCAACATTCCAAAATGTTTTGAAGGAATTCTAGAAAGAGATAACATGAACTAAAACTGCATGAACCCAAACCAAAGGAATCCACCAGGCAAGGAAAACAAACAGAGGGAGAGTGAAGAAAAGAGAAGGAGTGAAAAACAAGAAAATAACGTGACAAAGATAACTCTACTTATCAGTTATAACCATCAATGTTATAACTTACAATGTTACTTCAATTCATCAATCAAAAGACACAGACTGTCAGAATGAATCAAGAAGAAAGATCCTACAGTGTGCTGCAAACAAGAAAGACATTTAATTCAAAAAGAAATTCATAGACTGGAAGTCAAAAGATGAAAAACAATACTCCATGCTACAGAAGTCCAGAAAAAAGCAGACAAAGTAAATTTCAAGCCAAAACTTATTAAGAGAGACAAACAAGGGCACTACATACTTGTAAAACAAACAATCAGAACGAAAGAGATAACAATCATCAGCATATATTCAACAAATGCCAGTCCTCCCAACTAATAAAACAAATATTAATGGGCATAAAAATCAAATAAGCACTAATACAATTGTATTAGGGGATCTCAATATCCCACTGTCCAAAAAGACAGACCAACTAGACAAAAAAGTCAACACAGAAATATTAGAACTGAAGCAAACTTTTGAACAAATGTATTTAGATGTTTATTGTATGTTGCACCCCACAAAATCAGAGTACACATTCTTCTCAGCTGCACCTAAGACAGTCTCCAAAATAGACCACATACTAGCTCACAGAACATGCTTAAGTAAATGCAAAGGAATTGAAAATATCCCATGCACATTACCAGACCATACTGCAATAAAATTGGAAATCAATGGCAAAAGAAATCACAAAAACTTCATAAACACATGGAAAATAAATAGCACTCTCCTGAACAATAAATGGGCCACAGATGAAATTCAAGAAGAAATTAGGCAGTTGCTACAGTTAAATGATAATGACAATACAACAGATTGGAACTTGTGGGACCCAGTGAAAGCAGTCCTAAGAGGAAAATTTGTAGCAATGAATTCTCCTATCAGGAAAAGAGAGAAAGTGCAAATAAACAACTTAACGATGAACCTCAAACTTCTAGAAAAAGAGCAGACTAAGCCAAAAGCTTGTATGAGGGAGGAAATTATAAAGATCAGAGGAAAAATTAATGCATTAGAGACAAAAATACAAAGAATCAATGAATCAAAGAGTTGGTTATTTGAACATTAAATAATATCAACAAACCCTTATCCAACTATCTTACTTTTCTCTCATTGCTGAACAAAATACCTGAAACTCAAAGATAAAAGAGGAAAGGTTTATTTAGGTCACAGTTTTTTTTGGAGATTTCAGTCCAAAATCAGCTGGCTCCAAGACATGATAGCATGGCAGAGGAGCAACAGTTCATAGTGGCAGAAAACAGAAAAAGCAACAAGAGCAAAAACGGAGGAATGACAGAGCAAGCCTCTTTCCCTCCTTATACTGTATGCAGACTATCCACCCAACGGCAGGTGTAGCACTCACAACCATAATCCCAGCATTGGACCATGGACCAATCACAAACTTTAGAAGCCTGCCCCTGTGACTGCGTGAGGCTTTGCAGGAACATGTAGACACAAACAATAACACCAACCGTATCAAAAAAAAAAAAAAAAAAGAAAGAAAGAAAAGACTCAAATCCATGTAATTAGGAATGAAAAAGGTGAAATCACAACAGACCCTGCAGAAATCCAGATCATCTATACCTCGTTTGAAAACTTGTATTCTAATAAGTGCAGAAGAAATGGACAGACATCTCAATACATATGAATTACCAAAGCTGAATCAAGGAAATATAAAAATCCTAAAAAAAACCCAGTATCAATTAATGAAATTAAAGATGTAATTAAAAATCTAACAACAAAAGCCAAGGCCCTGAGGGATTCATTGCTAAATCTAACAAGAAATTTAGAGAAGATCTAACACCACCACTTCTCAAACCCTTTAATGAAATTGAAAGGGAAGCAACACTCCCAAATTCATTCCTGGAAAGCAAGCATTACCCTGACAACAAACCAGAGAAGCACCCAACTAAGAAAACGAATTACAGGCCAATCTCCCTACTGAACATAAATGTAAAAGTCCTCAATAAGATACTGGCAAACAGAATGCAGCAAATCATCAAAAAGATTATACATCTTGACCAAGTGGGATTCATCCCAGCGATGCAGGAATAGTTCAACATATATAAATCAATAAATATAATACAACACATTAACAGAGCCAAGAACAAAAATCATACTATCATTTAAATAGATGCACAAAAAGCTCTTGAAAAAGTTCAGCATCCATTCATGATAAAAACCCTATAAAAAATTGGAATAGTCTTTATCTCAATTTGATAAAACCCATTTATGACAAAGCAAGAGCCAACTTCATACTAAATGGAAGATTAAATAAAAACTGAAAGCTTTCTCTTTAAAATCAGGAACAAGACAAGGATATTCACTGTCTCCACTCTTTTTCAACATAATCCTGGAAACTTTAGCCAGCGCAATTAGACAAGGAGTAAGGATATGAAAGGAAGAATTGAAATTATCATTATTTGAAGATGACATGATGCTCTACATAAAAGATCCCCCAAAATCCACTAAAACATTGCTAGTTTTAATAAGTAAATTCAGTAGCATAGCTGGATACAAAGTCAACACTCAAAACTCAATACCTTCCTGTACATGAATAACAAACTCACTGAGAGAGAAATGAGAAAAAGAACACCTTTCACAATAGCATCCAAAACAATGAAATACCTAGAAATTAATCTAACGAAGGATGTAAAGATCTCTACATTGAAAACTGAAGTACTCTGAAAAAGGAGATTGAAGAAGATATCGGAAAATGGAAGGATAACACTTGCTCTTGGGTAGGAAGAACCAATATAGTGAAAATGGCCATACTTCCAAAACTGTCATACAGATTTATTTCAATTCCGATCAAAATTCCAACAGCATAGCTCTCAGAATTTGAGAAAACAATCCTAAAATTCATTTGGAAAAGAAGAGACCTAGAAAGCAAAGGCAATTCTGGGCAACAAAAGTATGGCAGGGGCATCATAAATCCCTGACTTAAAATTATACTATAAAGCTACTGTGATGAAAACAGAGTAGTATTCACAAAAAACAGACCCAAAGATCAATGAACAGATTAGAAAATGCAGAAACAACTCCACACACACACAGCCACCTTATCTTTGACAAAGTTGCCAAACACATTCACTGGAAGAAAGATAGCCTCTTTAATAAATGGTGCTGGAAAAACTGGATCTGCACATGCCAAAAATTAAAATTGGACCCATATTTTTCACCATGCACTTAACTAAATTTGAAATGGATCAAAGATCTAAATATTAACACAGAAATGTTTAATCTGCTGGAAGACAGAATAGGTAAAACTCTTGAAGCCATTGTTGTAGGCAAAGACTTTATGAATAAAACTCTGATCACACAGTAACTATCACAAAGAATCAAAACTGGGATCTCATCTTATTAAAAAGCTTTTGCACAGCAAGAGAAACCACCAACAGAGTGAAGAGACAACTCACGATGTGGGGAAGAATGTTTGGCAGCTGTTTCTCAGAAAAAGAATTACTATTCACAACATAAAAACAACTCAAAAAATCATACCTCCCAAATTTAAGGACCCAATCCAAAAATGGGCATCTGAGATGTATACATGCTTCTCAGATGAAGAAATGCAAACAGCAAATAATATATGCAAAAATGTTCAAAACCACTGGTCATTCAAGAGATGCAAATTAAAACAACACTGAGATTCCACCTCACCCTGGAAATAATAGCTATTATCACTGTTGGTGGGAGTATAGACTGATGCAATCACTGTGGAAATCGGTGTGGAGATTACTCAAAAAACTAGGATTGGAGGGCCCATTTGACTCAGCTATTCCCCTTCTGGATATCTTTCCAGAATTAAAATCTCATACCACAGGGATATATGTGCACCCATGTTTACAGCACCACAATTTGTAATAGCTAAATCTTGGAAACAACTGAAATACGCATCAAATGAGGAAGAGATAAAAGAAAGATGTGAACTTTTTATACAGTGGAGTACTACTCAGCCATGAAGAAGGATAAACTTGAGACTGTTTTAGGTAAATGGCTGCAACTTGAGACCATACTCATAAATGAAATAAACCACAAACACGTGTGTAAATATTGTATTGTCCCCCAGTGTGAGAAGCTGAAAGAGTAAACAAGATGCAAAATGTACAACAGATATTGTAAAATGGGAAGAAACTTCAAAAAGAAAGAGAAACTGGGATGGGGGAATGGAGAAAAGAAGGAAGAGAGAAGAATATATATATATATGTTTGCTTTTATCATATATATATGATAATCAAGATAGTTATACCACTGATTTCTCTCTGTTCATTGAAAAGCAAGTTTTGCGCTAATATTGTTTGGACAATTAAATGCTGATATCTTATACTATGAGTAACTAATTTAAGGATAACAATATGCAATGTATTAGCCATTGTTACTCTGCTATTATCTTGTTTTGAAATTTTGGGAGTTCTTTTCCTCTTTAAATACAAAAAAAAAAATGCAGTTGCTCAGATTCAGTAAACTACAGTAGTTAAAAATAAGGGGATCAGAAAATTTCTGGACAGTATACATGTCTCTGAAAATGGAACAATTCAAGTCTGCATGTTGATGAATAAGATCTAAGAATTGTCCTCCTGGCCTAGCGGGGTGTGGTGGTGCACACCTGTAATTCCAGAACTCAGAGTCTGAGGCAGGTGTATCGCTCCAAGTTTGACACCAGCCTGGGCTACATAGTAAGCTCAAGCCCAGCCTGAACTACACAGTGAGACCCTGTCTCAAAAACAAACAAACAAACAAACAAACAAAAACTGTCCTGCCGAAGAAACAAGATTCCATGTTATATAATATTGGTGTTTTTTTGTGTTTATTTTTGTTTTGCTGGCCTTCAGCTTATTATGTTGCCCTATCCTCAAACTGGGATCCTCCTGCTTCAGCCTCCCAAGTTCTGGAATTAGAGGTATGTGTCATCAAGCCTTGCATTTGCTGCAGTATTTTAATTAGACAATAAAATGTCTTTATTAAAAAATATGCTATCTATTCTAAATTATCCCCATACCTTGATATATGTGAAAAGTTTATTAGACTGTGATTAAATGTAAACATCACTTTCTAATGATATGTTTCTGATAACCATGGGTTTTGGAGGTATTGGGTATTGGACTTTAAAATTCTCAGTGCACAAGTTTTTCTAAAGGTGTAAATCAGAAATAGGTAATAGAAGACTTACAATATATAAGATAAAGCTAAAACTATAGCAGCAATATGTAAGTAAACATGTGAAAGACCAGCTGTGTACAGAAGAAATCTTCAGTTTTGGAAGCCTTTGATTATTACAACATGGTTTTCACAAATTCCTAATCAAAAATATAATAAAAGAAAAAAACAGTAGAAAACCACATCTAACATATCATCATTTAAGAGAACCAATTCCACAGTGATTAGAAAAAGATCTATCTCTGAACGGGGTGGAAAAGCATGATTCTTAAATCCAAAGGGAAATTAAAGCACAAAATTTAAACAAAACAGCATGAAAAAAATCAATATCTCACAGAATAAAAAGGAATAATTTAGTTTTTAGCTTTCTCTTTACAAAAATTCTATTTTTAGACCAGATACAGTGACTTAAGATGCTATGGTGTCTTTAAAGCTCCATTTTGTAGGGAAATACCTGTTTGGCTCTGTGACTTCTAAAGGTAAACAGAAGGCTTTGCATTTAAGTTATAATGTGAAATACTTCAGAGTAACCTCATGCCAAAATGGCATATTTCTGAGAGATGCAAAGGTATTCAATAAAAAGCTTTTAAAGGCATATTTTTAAACTTGCAGCAGGAAAGCTTTTCTGTGTCAAGACAGTAATTCTTTTAACAGCATTGATCAAAATGTCATTCTTTTATGAGTGTACAATACCTTTTAATGGCATACAACAAGCCATTAGGGTTATACACCTCTGTATAGCAGACAGCTTACTGGAAAAAAGGGAACACTGGCCAAGACAGAGTCAGTAGGTTTTATGCTTCTAATAAGGATCTTCTCCCTACCCTCTTGCCCCAGCTGCTTCATTCTGAAGTCCACAACTGAAATTATCTGTCATTTCCATATGCTAGAACTGCTTCACAAAGATGGAGGCTATAAGATCTAAAAGGTACCTTTGCAGGTATCATAGAATGATCTTTCAAGAACCTTTCACCTACGGTCAAAAATAAATTATTAATGAATATTAGAAAAAAACTGATAATTTTATTTACTTTCTGGGGATAGAAGTGATTTTTTAAAAAAGTTATAAGATTATCACTTCTCATATTTATTTATAAAACCAAACACTAAAGGAATAGCACAGTTATGTACTGTCTAACACAAAATATCTGTTACCTAATAAAGATTAGATAATCTTTCATAAAAAGAATTGTTTTGAAATAATCTTTAAAACAAGTTCTGTCTTTGAGGTATTCATGTTTTAAAAAGATAAAAGTAAATTCTGAATTTATTTAGAAAAACTCAAACATATACAAACTCATAAAAACTTCTATAAACTTGCCAAATTTCTTTTTTTTTTCCCTCCAGTACTGGGAACTGAACTCACGACCTTGCGCTTGCCAGGCAGGCGCTTTTGCCGCTGAGCTAAATCCCCAGCCCAACTTGCCAAATTTCTAACCACTCAGGAAATGGCAACTAAGGAATGGAACAAAAATAGAAAGAAAATGATTCCTACTTTTTGTGTTTCACTTTTACTTTTAACTGTAAAGGAAATATAACTTAAACACATATAAATTCCTAAAATTACAGAAATAGCCAGATAAATTGAAGGTAGCCTAAATTTCTGTGCTAAAAACTATTTAAGGGCTTTACATAATCTAAAAATGTTATAAGTAAGAAATATATTCCTGCTGCAAAAGTAAAACTCATCTTTACAGACAATATTAGATGTGTCTCAAAACCATTTCCCTCAGAACGAAGTTTAAAAAAGTAGAAGAGTTTGTCTTCTTTTAAAGGTAGGTAGGTATGCGTGTAAGAAAATATTAAATGAAAAAGTAAAGTTCTATGAAATTTTATAATTAAACAGAACATTCTGTTTCAGGCTGTGTAGAGGACCAAGAAAGTGCACTATTTCATCAATAAAGTCAACTAAAAGTACAAGGTAAAGATTTTAAAACATTTTTAAAACATCCAGGAGTTTATAAGAATAGGAACAAATTACCAATCCAAAAGTCTACAAAAAAATGGGAACTCATGGATAAGTAGGATGCTAAATCTGCTGTTGTCCTGAGGACATATCATCAAATATTTTGACTAAAACTACAGATTCACAGGTGTTGTTAACTATGAAAGACTGGAAAAACTGTCAATGAGTCCTTGATTGATCAATATTGCATGTCTCTATCTGTATTCATGAGAAACCATTTTGAAGATATCAATATGTAATACAACAAGCATTGTTAATTTCCTACCACTTTGTAACTCTGTATTGTCTGTACTGTTCTTTTGTTATTTTGTAAAAGGTTGTCTGTCTGTTAATGTTTTCCTCCTTTTATTTTTAAAATAAAAAAAAAAAAAGATTGTCAAAAAAACCAAAAACAAAACAACAACAACAACAACAAAAAACACCTAAAATAGAGACTTTCTTCCCATTAAGCTGGGACCTGAAAGGCTTACCTGCAGTGTGAAGGTGATCCAGGAGTCTGGGCTAGACAACTACAACAAAACTTGCCTTTGCAGTGACCACAGCAGAGGAAAATAAAATCACAAATTCTAATAACAACAGGTCATTTACAGATATTCAACCCAAATTCACATCAATTGAATGGTTAAAAAAATTAACAAACATGCTGACTTCTGGAAATTAGTTTGGAAGTACTCCATCCCTTTCAATTTCATTGGAGTGTCTGAGGAATAGTGATGATATAACGCCTTTAAAAGTTTGTAGAATTCAGAAATGAATTCATTAGATACTGGATATTTTAGTTGGTAGATTTTTTACTACTGCCTGAATTTCATTTATTAAGTTGTTCAGTATTGTGTGTGTGTGTGTGTGTGTGTGTGTGTGTGTGTGTTTTGTTCAGTATTTCTGTGTCTTCTTGGGTTAGCTTTGGTAATTTGTATGAGTCAAGGAATTTGTCCACTTATTTAAGCTTTTCCAATTGGCTGGAATAGTTTTTACAGTAGTTACTATATATCTTCTGGATTTCAGTGGTGTCTGTTGTGATTTCGTTGTGATTTCGTCTTTTTTGTTTTTAACTGCATCGACACAGTCTTTCGGTAAGTTCAGTTAAGGGTTTAACTATTTTGTTTATTCTTTCAAAGACCCAGTTGTTCAATTTGTTGAGTTTTGTATTACTTTTTAGTCTCAGTTCACTGATTTCCACTATAATCTTTATGAATTCCCTTCTTAGTTTTGGTTTGGGCTTGGATTGTTGATCCCAAAACTAGACAAAGACCCAAATGGAAAAGAAAACTAGAGCACAGTCTCATTAATGGACACAGATGCAAAAAGCCTTAACAAGATATTAGCAACATATCATCATACACATTATCAAAAAATCATACATCATAACCAAGTAGGTTTGATCCCAGAGCCGCAAGGTTGGTTCAACATACACAAATCAATAAATTTAATAGACCACATAAACAGAAGGAAGGACAAAAACCCTGTTATTGTATCAACAGATGCAGAAAAGGCATTTGATAAAATCCAAAAGGAAAAAAACAATAAAGAAAATCGCTATTAGAAAGACCATACCTGAATTTGATAAAGGCTATTTATGACAAAGCAATGGTCAACATCATAAAAGATGTAGGAAAAATGAAACCATTCCCTTTAAATTCATAAACAAGACAAGGATTCCCAGGATCACCACTCCTATTCAACAAAGTCCTTGAAACATTATCAAGAGCAATCAGGCAAGAGAAACAAATAAAAGGGAGACACAGAGAAAAGGAATACCTCATATTACCATTAGCTGCAGATGGCATGATATTCTGTATAAAAGATCCACCACCAAAAACTGCTAGAATTGATAACCAACTTCAGCAACGTAGCAACATACAGACTCCACACACAAAACTCAATAGCATTTTTGTATACCAAACATGAACCCAATGAGAAAAACTGTGAAAACAATACCATTTACATCAGCATCAAGAAAAATTAAATACACCTAGGAAATAACCTAACAAACAAAGTGAAAGACCTCTACAATGAAAACTACTGAAAAAGGAGATTGAAGAGGACATCAGAAAATGGAAAGGTGTCCCCTGCACCTAGATAGGCAAAATCTATATTGTCAAAATAGCTATACTCCCAAAACTCTTATATAGATTCAACACAATTCCAATCAAAATTCCAATAGCATTCTTTATAGAACTAGAGAAAACAACTCTAAAATTCATATGAAACCAGATGAGACCCAGAATAGCTAAAAACAATCTTGGACAACAAGATCAAAGCAGGAAGTATCACAATACCTGACTTCAAATTATACTACAAAGCAACAGTGGTAAAAATAACATGGTACTAGCACAAAAAACAATATGTGGATCAACTGAACAGAAGAGAGGATACAGAAAGATCCCCAGGCAACAAAGGAACCAAAAACCTACTCTAGAGGAAAGATAACTTATTCAACAAATGGTGCTGGAAAAATTGGCTACCTATTTGCAGAGGACTGAATCTGGACTCATATTGTTTATCATGTACTATATTAAAACCAAAATAAATTAAAGATCTAAACATTAAAGTGGAAACATTGAGCTACTGGAAGACAAAATAGGTAAAACACTTAAGTCATAGGTATAGGCAAGGACTTTCTGAACAGAACTCTAATCGTACAAGAAACAACAGCAAGAATCAAAAAGAGATTATATCAAATTAAAAATGTCTACATAGCAAAGGAATCAATTAGTAAAGCGAAAAGACAAGCTATAGAATAGGGGAAAATGGTCAGCTATTCCTCAGACAGAAGGATAATATCTAGAATATATAAAGAACTAAAAAAAAAAAAATTACCCAAAATAAAAGACCCAACCAAGAAATGGACAAGTGAAATGAACAGACAGCTCTTAAAAGAACAAGTACAAATGGCCAACAAGCATATGAAAAAAATCTTCAACATCTCTGGTCATTAGAAAAATGCATATTAAAACAACATAAGATTGCCTCTTAAACCAGAAAGAAAGGCAATCATCAAAAACTCAAAGAATAACTGTTCCTGGTATGGCTATGCTGAAAAAAGGAACTCTCCTACATTGTTGGTGAAAATGTAAATTAGTACAACTTTTATAGAAATAAGTATGAAATTTTTTCAAAAAAAACTAAAATTTGAAATTCCATATGATCAGCTAATCCCCTTCAAGATATCTTCCCAAAAGAGTTAAAGACATTATATACAACAATACATACATAGCAACATTCATAGGGGCACAACTCATAATAACTAAATCCTGGAGACAGCCTATATGTCCATCAACAGATAAATGGGTAAAGAAAATATGGTATGGTATCTATACATAATGGAATACTACTCAGCCATAAAAAAGGATAAATTCATAACAGGGATACATTATGAGAAAAGCATGACAACATCTTTTCCTTATTGCTTTACTATCACAGAATACACTTACACAAAGTAAGACTGCTAAAATGTCACTAGGAAATATAATTTCATAGGACCCCCATCAAATATGTGGTTTGTTGTTGACTAAAAAGTCTTTGTGTGATGACTATATGTATCTTAGTCAGTTTTCTGTTGTTATAATTGAAGATCAGAGACTGAAAATGTGTACAGAATAAATAGAGGTTTATTTAACTCATGTTTCTGCAGGGGTAGAAAGCTCAGTAATATAGCAGAGGGTATTACATGTAGAGAAAGAGCAAGTATACTAATCTATCTCTCTTCTTTTTCTTATAAAGCCGCTAATGCCACCACAGGGAACCCATCTTCATGACCCACCCACACTTAGTTACCTCCTTAGTTACCACCTACCCTTAGTCGCCTCCAAATTCCACTAAACACAACTTCAGAAACTAAGTTCTTAATATAAGAAGTTTTGGTAGACACATTCAAACCATACTAAAATGGCAAATAGTTGTATGAAGGCACAAGAGAGCTAATAAAGCAGCCAATGCTCCAGGGACCAAGATTTTGAACAGCAACAGAAAATACAGAGATGAAACTCAACTGTGAGCATAGATTTTTCTCTTCATTTGCCAGTTCTCAAGCAGAAAGCTGAGAGGCTAAGCACAGCTGTTAGCAGTGTCATAGAATAGGGAGAAAAATGAACTTTGGGAAACACAAGCAATAAACTAGAAATATATCATAAGAATGAAACCCAGCAATATATCAACTCAAACCCTGAATGGTTTACGTTAAACTGTTTCAACTCTATCTACCTGCCAGAAGCAAAAATAAACTCTCTTTGGAAAAAAGTTAATATCATCTGGATCCTCAAACTACCACATCTTATGTCTGACATTTGGTTGACAATTATGAGGCATTCCAAAAGACAAAACTATAATAAGAAAAAACAAATAAAAGAAACAGACCTACAGGAGATACAGGTATTAAAGTTATCAAATCTATATTTTAAAATATCTTTGATTAATATTTGCAAGAAAATAAAAGAGGATTTGTTTCCCATAAAATAATGACAAACACCTGAATCCAAATGTTTCCTCATAATCTCCACAAAACTTTAAAAATAGAAATGCAGTGAAAATAGAAAACTTTATTCATTTATGCCTATAGTATATTAAGAGACAATAGTAAGTACTTGAAATACATATAAATAGAGAATTGAACACTAAAATCCAGCAACTATGTTTGGAGCCCAGGAGAGAAAAAAAGAGAAAGACACAAGCTGTTTAGAAAAGCAGAGGGAAGTAAGGCTGAAGAGAGACAAAAAGTAGATAAACTGTGCAACAGAAAGTGACAAAAACCCTAAAAATACATCTGAGACCTGTTATACATCAGAGCACTGGTTACTTGCAATTGCAAGAAACACAAGTGACCGTCTTGGAAAAATACCTCTTCTGTGGAAAAGAAGTGTGACTTAGAGGGGTACTATTTGGATGCATGGTGATAAAGAGAAAGGAAACAAGTAAGAGATAAAAGATAATAATGGTCCTATAGAAATAAAATATTAACATAAAATTAGAGACATTAAGCCCTCCAAATAAATTACAGATTAATGAAACTATACTTTATTATAATAAAAAATAAGGTGATTCTGAAGTAAGAAATCTTGCAATTTCCTTCACCACTTACTATATGAACAATTATTGCTGGTTAAAGCAACAAATTATTCAAAACTGATCAGAAAATAACAAGCAACTACTGTAAAATGTTATTTAAAAAATAGAGAAGGCTAAGTGCAGTTGCGTATGCCTGGAATTCCAGTGTTTGAAAGGCTCAGAAAGGAGGATTGTGAGTTTAAGGCCAGCATGTGCTGCACAGCAATTTCAAGACTGATTTAGACTACATAGCAAGATCTGTCTTCAAAAACAAAATAAACAAAGGAAACAGCACAAAAGCAAATGCACAGAAAATGAAAAACATTAAAAATTCGGCTGAAATATAGTACTCAAAAAATCTGTAAGACACAGAAAACTATAATGATATCTTGACTTGAATTACAATATTCACATTGAATTAAAAGCCAAGCAAAAAAATCTCTCAAATTAAACGTTCCAATTCTGAACAGAAATGTCACAACTCAAGGCAGTTGTGAAATGACAGGCAACTGGTTTCTTAGAAGAAATTAATTAGAAAAAAATTAATTTTAGAAATGAACTACAATAAAATACTCAAGACAGAAGATGATTTACTGAAAATAAGTGTCACTAAAAAAAGAGCATAAAACAGCCAAAAAACACTAAACAGAAGTAGGATAATATGAATCCCTGAGAATATTTTTAAATACAAGAGTGTCCAACATACATAAAATTATATAGCTTGCTTAAAAAGCAAAACAATGGAATACAATTAATATTTAAAGATACAATAGAAAAAAAATGACCTAAAACAGGACAGGAATTTACGTATCTAAATACTGAGATAAAAAAAGATGAGGGCCAACCTTTTTCCCACTCTGACTGCCAGAGACATGATCTCACTTACAGTCAGCAGTCTCTCACCCTTGCTGACCCAGGCAACCAGCTCCAGTCTTTCTGCCACATCTGTAATTGCCTCAGCAGCTGCTCACTAGGCCCCTATTTACCACTTCTTGCAGCCCTGAGAGATGCGATGGCTCCGCTGAGAGCCTTGTTGCCCCTCTTCAGCACCATGGTCACTGCAGCCAGCTGCTGCAACCTCTGTAAGAAATGATGGCAGAGGACCATGTCTTATAGGGCAAAGATTGGGGAGGCAAAGAGGCTACTGTCATTATCCCTCAAATCCCCAGGCCCAATGGCCAGTGATCGACGTTGTTGTCCCTCTTGGAAACTCTTTGAAATCAGTCGCAATCACACGTTAGCCTCCTCATTTTTGCAGAAACCCCATAGCTATAATCAAGCAGCACTTTTGTATTCAGCTGAGCTATTACCATGACAGTAGAGGCCCATATCCCGTGGCTGCCCTGGGAGATATTTCCCTTGGCTGCAGCAGACTTTAAAAAGGACCTATTCTAGATGACTCTACTCCGCAGTTACTCTAGATGACTCTTTCCTATAACCTCCAGATGACCTGTTTCTCTGTCTCACTACTTCAGAAGTTGTACAATAAACCTCAAGATCTTAATGTTAAGCAAAATAAATCAGACACACACACTTACCCTTTTCAGGTCAGTCCAGGAGGGGCCCCTGCTGCACAGTATCCTCCTGTGCTATAGTGTAGGCTCCAGTGAAAGTATTGCTTGAGTGGTCCTGCTGCCTACTAGAGATTATTATCTTGAGTAGAGTGGTCTAATCAGGCTGCACCAAGAAAGAGCTAGTAACATTAAGAGCTATTAGCCCTGAAGAGCTCCAGAGAGCAGCAGAGCAGCAAAGAGCCAAGAGTGGCAGACATGCAGAAAACTGCAGATACCAGTGGAGACTTGTGGGACAGTCCCAAAGAACCTTGCTGGAAAAGCTCTGGAAGTTTGCCAAGGAAGCAACAAGTCCAGGCCGCTGAGAAGCTGACAGAGTTGGCTGGGAGTCACCAGGGGCTACAACACTAAGAATTGTAATGTTAAGAAGTAGGAAGCACTGGCACTCAAAGTTTAGGGCTGTGCTGTAATACTAACAGTCGAGAGCCAAGAGCAAGGTCACTAGATTAAAGAGGTCACTAGCATGCTTTGCCAATTCATGATTACTACTAAATTTAGCAGAAGAACCTTAACAAACTGGTGACAATATGACACTTCAAAATAAATATGTATTACTTCTAGATATCTATTCACCAAATAATGTAAGAACTACCTCAATGTAATAAAATCAAGGAGAAATAAAGATACAAAAAAGAAACAAAACTGGAGGCACCTACATAAAATGCTTAGTAAAACATAAGAGTGCAGAAAATACAAAAAAGGAATATGCAAACAAGTATTATCAAAGCTTACAACTTGAAACCCTGATGATAGAAAAATAATCTCCTTTTCAAGTGCACATGAACACTGATAGCTACTTTAACCTTGATAGCCCAAAATTAAAAATCTCAGTGTCTATGAACAAGAGGATGAATAAAAAAACTGTGGTATCTGTAGCACATGCATAGCAAAATGAAAAGATAATGGATTGCTACAAAAGCATAAATTACATCACATGTTATAAATTGAAGAAACTATACACACAGTAGCACACACTTTTAAGTGAAGTTCAAAATCAAGTAAAACTGATGTCAATAATGAGAATTGTGTTTGCCTCTGGAAAGACAATGGGTGGTAACAAGTGGTAATGAACACCAAAAATCTTAGGGTATGCTGAGAATGTTTTCTATCATGATCTGGATATCTTTCCACACATGTAAAAGATAAAAAATTTTTCCTTGAAGTGTACACCTAATTTATTGCACGTCAAGAAATAAAAGCAACAAAACCAGCCATGAACATTTTGTCATGGGAAGAAATGTAAATGGTCAGAAAATAAATAAATATATTCAAACCATTAGACACAAAGGAAATACTAATGAAACCATTACTGTAACCTACACAAAACTGACAAAAATGACAAAGGCTGATACACTATTTGTGGGAGTCCAACCTGGCGCAACTATTTTCAAAAACTGCAATATGTCTACGTTGTTAACATACACAATTCTCACACAGGGTTTCTTGACTTCTTATCAGTATCATTTCGGTGAGAATCTTAATCCAGTGGTCACATTCAGTCTAAAAAAGTCTAGAATTCTTAGGTTTGCTCTATCCGTTTTTCTCATTCTTTTGTTTCCATCCCCTTAAATACAGGTGTCTTGGGCCAATTAAGGATCAGAGACAGGGACTCTTTCACAGGATATCCCACACAAGTCAAAGAAATTTAATAAAAACATGCCCATAATTAAAATTCACTCTGAGTTACCTCGATAATTTTTGAGGTTTTTTTTAAGGAGTATAAAGGTCATGTCATGATTAGATCATTGCTAAAAGAGTGAGTTATAATAACAGCTAAATCTTTAAAGCAGTGTTTGTCCATCGCCAGATGAATGGATAAAGTAAATGTGGTATATATACACAATGGAGTATTACTCTGCCATAAGGGCAGATAAACTTAAGTCATTTGTGGAAAAAAAATAAACCTCAAGATCTTAATGTTAAGCAAAATAAATCAGACACACACGCTTAAATACCACACAGTTTCTCTTATATGAGAACACCAGTATAAATAAAGAACAAAATAAAAGATAAAAGGAAACAGAGAGACAGAGGTTTTACAAAAGGAAGGGGGTTCAAGAGTTGGAGGGAGTGGGGGGTGCAAAATAGAATTAAAATGTATTGTGTACATGTACCAACTCCCCAGGATCAATGTAATCATTATATACTGCAAACATGTACTAATAAAAAAATAAAAATAAATAAATAAAAGACTGAGTTTTACTTGGCCTTTGTCACTCAAAGTTTTCATCAATTTATCTTGATGATAAATCTAGTTTGATGATATCTAGTTTTCATCAAAACTAGACTCTAGTTTTGTTTGTTTTCTGAGACAGGGTCTCATTACGTAGTTGACGCTAGCCTTGAATCCACCATAGAGTCCAGGCTGGCCCCAAACTTGTAATCCTGCTGCCTCTGCCTCCTGAGTACTGAGATTACAGGTATGCACCACCACACCCAGTTTATGGCACTTATTTGTTATGAAAAACATATCATTTGTAATTTTTTTCTGTAACAATGTGTCATTTTACTCTAAATGATTTTAAGATTTCTTCTTAGTCTTGGTTTTCAAACAGTTGGGGAAATTTGCCTCATCGTTTTCTTTGTATTTATATTGTTTTTCACTGTTTCTTAATGTGTACATTAATGTCTTTCACTTAGACAAATTTTCTTTCATATATCTTCAAATTATTACTTTTTTTGCTTCTCCCTTTTTAAACTATACCTCTGAGGCTCCAGTTAGATGTATATTTGACATCTTGATATTGTCTCACATATCACTGAGGCTCTAGTTGTTTTTATTTTTCCCAAAAAATGGAGTGTTACTGTGTTACCTTGAGTGATCTTGAACATGTAGGCTCAAATGATCCTCCTGCTTCAGCTGCCCAAGTAACTAGGAATACAGAACCATTCCATCACTCCTGGCTCCATTTATCTTTCATTTTTTTTCTTTCTTGCCTTCAGATTCTATGGATCTGTCTCCAAATTCACTAAATCTTCTGATACTTTAATCTGTTATTAAGCCCACCAGTGGTTTTTTGGGGGAGTAGGTACTATATTTTCAATTACAGACTTTTTAAGAAGTAATTTCTACTTTGGTAAGCTTTCCTATTTTTTAATGTATTCAAGGAATGTTTACTTTTTTATTGATGAGCATATTTATATTTGATTTAAACTACTTGTCTACTAACTTAACATTTATCTCATCTTGGGGCCAGATTTCATTGATTATCTTTTCTTGAGTATAGGCTACATTTTACTGTTTGAATGTCTAGTTATTTTTGACTATTTTTCAACTGTTTGAAAACCAAGACTAAGAAGAAATCTTAAAATCATTTAGAGTAAAATGACACATTGTTACAGAAAAAAATTACAAATGATATGATTTTCATAGTTTATTATGTCTAGTTATATTATGAATACTGTAGTTTGATGTGTTGTTGAGATTCTTAATTATGTAGCCTTTTAAGAATATTGATAGTTTTGTTTTACCAGGCAATACACTTGGCTTAAATCAGACACACAATTCTCTTTCCTGTGATGGGAAGTAGTTAAAATCTCCGCTCAGATTTTTTAGTTTTTGTGAGATTGCTTGAGAACTATCTGATGCAAGCCTACTTTAGGGTCAGGTAAAGACCTCCTCTGTGGATCTGTCAGTTTTCTATTCACTTTCTAGCTGTTGGAAATATCTCAAATCCTTCCCTTTGATTGTTCAGACTGTAAGTCTGTTAATACTCTATCCAAGTTTTAGCTGCCTGAAATGTTATCTACAAGGGCCTTCACATTAGGCAAAAAATTTTCATAAAATTAGGAAATTCATCTAGTGTCATTCTCTTTTACAAAGCAGATGTTCCTCTAGTTTGTGCTCACTTTTGTTTTTTTTATTGTATTAGAGTAGCTTACATTTTGTTGACAGTCAATAGTTGTTACCACAGAAAGGTTGTTCAAATACATAATACTCTTTTATCATCAGGAACAATGGTAATTTAATTGAGAAAGGTAAAAATGGTGTTGGAAGATCTGCATATCCACATGGAAAAATGAATCCAGATCCCTCCCACATACAAAAGTCAATACAAAATGGATCATGAACCTAAATATAAAAGATAAAATTGTAAAAGAGAAGGAGGAAAATCTTTGTGACCTTAAGCTAGGCAAAAGTTTCTTGGGCCACCAACTATAAAATTTAAAAAGGGTAAATTGCATATTATTAAAATTAAAACTTTTGTTTTTGAAATACATTAGTAAGAAAATATAAAGGCAAGTTTTAGATTGGGGTAAGATACTCTGAATATATGTAATTGACAAAGTGCTTCCCCTTTCCCTGATGTGTTGCTCTTAAAGAATGTTTGTAACTTGCTGGGCACACACTTGTAATCCTAGCACTTTAGGAGCTTAAGTCAGAACTGTAAGTTCAAACACAGCCCAGGAAATTTATGAACTTCATGAGATCCTGTCTCAAATTAAAAATTAAAAAAAGGACTGGAGATGCAGCCCAGTGCAAAGGCCCTAGGTTGAATCACCAATACTGAAAAATAAAAAAGAAGCATGCTTATAACTCAATAAAAAGACGGATAAGCCAGATCAATTTGCAATGTGTATATGTGCCAATCCCCAAAATGAATGTAAATACAATGTATTGCAAACATATACTAGAAAAAAATTAAAAATAAATGATTTCAACAGATATACCATGAACAAAAGATATTCAATCACATTAGTTATCAATAAAGTACAAACTAAAACCATGAAATACTAATAAATATCCACCAGGATGGCTAAAATTAAAGTGATTATAATTCCAAGCATTGACAAGGATGTGGAGTAACTGCAATTTTCATACCTTCCTGGAGGGAATGTAAAGCGATGCAATTACTTTGGAAAATAGTTTGATAATTTACTATATAGTGGAACATACAATGATTGTATGATCTAGCAGTTCCACTTCCCAGGTATTTAGCCAAAATTTATATATAAATCATCTTAACAGCTTTATTCATAACATTTCCAAATTGGAAACAAACCAAATGTCAATCAATAAATGAATGAACAAACAAAACTAGTAGTTAGATAGAAGTATACATATAAAATATTGTAATACTGACATATACAAAAACATGATTAAATACTGAAAATATAGCACTGACTAGGTTTGACAACCCTGGCACAGGAAAAAATATATGTATATGATTAAATAACATAAATTAAATAATACTAATGAAATCATATACAAAACATTCCATAGTGTACAACTGTTATGTGACAGAAAATTCAAAACTATAAAATAAAATTAAAATATAAAATGAAACTGGGGTGTGGAAAAAGAGAAGCGAAAGAAGGGAAAATTATCTAATTATGTATATACAGGATAGCTGCCATAGTTGTACCACTGTCTTCTATTGCTCTACAGAAAGGAGTTTTTAATGATTACTTGTTTGATCAATCTTGTATGTCTCTATTTGTTTTCCTGAGAAACCACTTTGAAGATATCAATAAGTAATACAGCAGCCATGGTTAATTTCCTACAACTTTGTCTGTAACTGTTTTGTTTGTATTGTTCCTATGCTATTTTGTAGATGGATGTCTGTCTGTTAATATGTTTTCCTTCTTTTATTTTTTAAAATAAAAAAATAAAATATAAAATGAACTTAAAAACATTAGTGTTTGCCTAGGTTGAGGGAGGAGGACTAGAAAATGACTGAAAATGGAATAAGGGAACTTAATAGGATAAGAGAGGGAAGAAGCTATATCTAATTGACAATATTGATCAAGCATTTTATATTGCTGATAAAAGATAAAAAAGCCATGCATAGAATTCCTTAAAAGGGTAAAAGTAATTCCTTAAAAGGGTAGTAATACAAAATGTAGAATTGAAGACAGACAAGAACCAATAGAAAAAAGGATGTTAGGAGGTGGACTGATTTGCATGTATGAAGTCATCATATAATTTCTTTTAAAGAAGTTGCAATTTCCATTGGGAATACTACATCAAACAAAATTGTAAAGTGTGATGACCTGGAAGCATATCTAGGCACACAATTTTAAAATTACAGAAAACCAAAGACACAGGGAAATCTAAGATGTGTTAAGAGTTAAGCTTCCTTTAAAGGTAGAAAAATAAGTCTTATAGCTAATTTTTCAACAAAAACAACAGAAGTAGAAGACAATACAATTGTATGCTCAAAGAGATGGCAAAACTGTCGATCCATAACTGACAAAAATAGTTTTCATCAAAAAAAGTAAAATAGACTTTTCAGACATAAAAAATTGTAAGAATTAATCATGAGTAAAGCCAGATTAAAATAAATATTAGAGGGCATTCTTTAGGCAAAAGATAAAAGCCCCACACTTGGTAAATGGTAAATGCTAGGAGATCCACTAAAGGATGAAGAGTGACAAAAAGGATAAATATAAACAATTACTGACTGTATAAAACAATATTAATGTCTTTGAGAATTCAAAATATCTAGAGAATTAAACAAGAATGAGCAAATGCATTACAGTGTCATACTGTCTACATTATTTATTAGGTGAAAGAAAAGTAAACTAGTATTAGAATTTTATAATCTCTAGAGTACCATAAAACAGGTCTTAGGAATTGGTATTCCTATATTTCCTAAAACTGTTGTCGCTGATGCCTAGAGCTTTTATTCCTTCAGGATTGGCTGCAGAAAGGACACACATTCTCCACTGTTAGCTTCTTTTTTTCTTTTTCTTCTTTGTGTTCTTTCTTCATGCCCTACCAACTAACCTCCTAGTCATTCTCATTTCAAGTATTCTATTGCTAATTCCTGTAAGGAACTAGGTAGTATCAGGGGAGAATGTATTTCTAAAGCAACAAATTACCACAAACTAGGTGGTTTAAAACACAGAAATTAATTTTCTCACAATTCTGAAGATTAAAAGTCTGAGGTCAAGGTGGCAGCAGAACCACACTCTCTTTTAGGTGGTTAGGGGAACAATCCTTTCTTTCCTTTTAGCTTCTGGTGATGCAGCAATCTTTGGTGTTCCTTGGCTTGCTGCTGTAAGAATTGCCTCTGTCATCACATCCTTCCTCCCTCTAAATGTGTCTGTTCTCTCTGGTTCTGTATTCAAATTTCCCACTCCTTATTTTTATAGAAACAACACTGGAGTCAAGGTGAACCTTAATCTAGTATGACCTCATTTCAATTTAGGCTGAATCTGCACAGATTATTGTTTTTAAAATCACATTTAACGAATATTGGAGGTTAGGACTTGAACATCTTTTTGAGGCACACAATTAAATCCACGAGAGAATTTTTCTAGACATAAGAAGTTGTATAAAGTTCTTATAATTCCTGTCCATATTCTGCGAGTGTGGATTTCTAAAAATCTCTTGGGCCTCCTTTATCACTCATGTATCTCTGTGGGTACCACTTTTTAAATAACTTTATCTTCTTGAAATCACAGTTCCTAAGTAGCTCCCTCTTTACAAAAACTTTTCTTCCCAGCAAACAGATTTAATTGTTACAATTACAATAAATTTCTGTCCTGTTTGAGCACATGGACCAAGTCTTTATAATTCTTTATTACTAGAAAGGCATCTGATATCAACAAATATTCATTATGAACTAAAACCATGCAAGTACCCTCATATTTCAGCTGTGTACTCTGTTTCTCAGGGGATCTCCTTACTAGGTGATTAGCTTTAAACTAAGCTCCTATGCCATGTAAAAAAGATCCCCTTATGGCTTTTCTTCACATTCCATATCCCTGTTTCCTCCCTCTGAGACTATTTGATACCGTTCAAAAATATCCTAGAAGGCATTGATTTGACTTCTGAGAGTGGTACCACTTTGCAAAATATGCATTAGCAAAATTGCTTCCAGGTCATCACACTTTACATTTTTGCTGGGTGTAGTATTCCCAATGGAAATTGCAACTTCTTTAAAAGAAATTATACGATGACTTCATACATGCAAATCAGTCCACCTCCTAACATCCTTTTTTCTATTGGTTCTTATCTGTCTTCAATTCTACATTTGGTATTACTACCCTTTTGTAAATTGAGAAAATTGTTTAGCTTATTATATATTCCTTCCATGGTCTATTACCATTTTGTTGTGTCATATATATTTTCATAAAAATTATTTGCAATACTCTAAAAACAAATAAAACTTCTTAAATATAGTTTAAGAAATAAAACATTACCAGTATAGTTGAAACATTCTGTGTATCTTCCTTAATAACATTAACATTCTCCCTCTCTCCCCTTCACAGGTACACACCACACAAGCTATCTCTACAACTAATTACTACCTGGAAACTGATGTTTATCATCCCCACATATTTTTATGCTTTTATTAAGTCTTTTAATGTTCTAAATGTTTTTAAACTCTAATTCTGTATTATGTTATAGATTGCTCTGCAACCTTTTTTTTCTTTGCTCAAACTATGATTGTTACATTGATCATATGGATTCATATAGCTCTGCTTTATTATTTCAATATTTTCACTTTTTGTTTTGAGAATATACAACTATTTTATAATCATTCTTCTGCTGATGGACATTTTGCTACTTTCATATTTTTCAATTATAACGTTTTTTGAACAATAATTAGTGTCATTTTTCCTTTTTTAAAAACAGCTATATTGAAATATAATTCATATACCATAAAACTCAACCTTTAAAGTATACAATTCATTAGATTTCAGAATTTTCATAAAGCAATGCAACCATCACATCCAATTCTAGAACATTTTCATCATCCCCCAAAGAAATCCTATATTCTTTAGCAGTCACTCCCTATTCTCTCCCTTCTAGTCCCTAACCATGAATCTACTTCTCTCAATGGATTTTCATACTCTGGATATTTCATAGAAATGAGCTAACATAATATGTGGCACTTTGTTACTGGCTTCTTTTATTTAACATAATGTTTTCAAGGTTCACCCATATTGTAGCATGTACATTAATTTGGTTGTGGTGATATATGCAATTTGGGGTATGTCAAGTGTATCCCAATAAAGCTGTAAAAAAAAAAGATGCTTTACTGAAGATGTAGAGATAGTGAATAAATGTATGAAAGATGCTCTACATCATCAGTTGTTGAAGAAATGCAAGTTAAAACTATAATCAGTACATACTTACTGTAATAGCCAGAATTTAAATTATTAACAATACCAAGAACTAAGGTGAATTTAGAATAACTGGAACAGATATGCTACTGAAGGAAATGCAAAAGAGACCCAACACTTTGGGAAAATATTTGGTTAACAGTTTATGAAATTAAACATACACTTACCATACGATCTGGCAGTTTCATTCCCAGGTAACCACCAACCAAAATAAAAATTTATGACAATGGAAGGACCTATAGACAATTTTTTTGTGGGGGGATATGGTCTTGCTATGTTATTTCAGGTTGGTAGCCTAGGTTGGCTTTTAACTTGATATGATCCTCCTGTCTCAGTCTCTCCAAGTGCAGGGATTACCAATGTGTACCACCATGCCTGGTGCTAAATTTTTATAATAGCTTTATATCTAAATCAAATGTCCATTTACTGGTGAATGGATAAACTGTGGTACATATATATATTGGAATACTACTCACATATTAAAAAGGGTAAGTTACAGAGTATACACAAACTGGATGAATCTTAAAAGTATCATACCAAGTGAAAGAAGCCATACTGAAATAGCTGTGTTTTACATGATTCTGTGAACATGATATTCTCAAAATGTAACCCTATATCAGTGGTTGCTAGTGGTTGAGTTTGAACATAGGGAATTGATAATAAAAGGACATGAAAGAACTTTACAGAGTTACAGAAATAACTATTCTGATTGTGGCAGTAGTTCTTGATATTTGTCAAAACTCACAGACCTACATTCATAAAAAAGGATGAATTTTACAATGTGTAAATTATGCCTCCAGAAAAATGACCCAAAAAAAGAAGGGGTAGGGGAAGTGCACATTATATATCAGAGAACAAAGAACCACCCCAAATACCTGCTTAAAAATAACAGAAACCATAATAGAACTTAAGATGCTAAAAGAGTTAGCCAAAAATTACATAACCCAGTTTAAAAAGAAACCTTTCAGAAATGAAAATTAAATAAAAACACTCTCAAGCAAAGAAACACTGATAGAATTTTCACCAAGAAGCATTTACTACAAGCAATATTAAAGGAAGTTCTTCAAACTTAAAATGATACAAACATGGATTCACAAAAAGAAATGAAGTGCCAGATAGGGTAAGATGTTGGCAAACAATTTGCTTTCATTTCTTAATTTCATTAAAAGCACCTCACAAAGAAAAATCCATGCCTAGAAGTATGTATCCTACCAGATATTTAGCAACAACAAAAGAATGCTGAACTTCTTCAAGAAATACAAAACAGAGCCAGGTTTGGTGACACAAGCCTATAATCCCAGCACACAAGAAGCTGAGGGAGGAAGATCGACAGGAGTCCGAAGCCAACCTGTGCTATATAATGAGTTCAAAGCCAACCTGAACTACTATATAGCAAGACCTTGTCAAATAAATAAATAAATACAAGATAATACAATCTAAGATCATTTAAAGATGTCAACAATCATTGCTCTATTTCTAAACAATCACAATAAAGCAAAAAAGCAAAAACTAATCTCCCTCATGAGAACTCTAAAAATAAAGTTATAGAATCACATTAGAAGACATAAGAAATTAGGGTATACAATATTCATGGTTGGGATGACTGACTATTATAAAGATGACAATTCTTCCTATGTTACTCTGCATATTCAGTGCAGTTCCTATCAGAAACTCAAAACAATTCTCATGGCATTAAGCTGATCATAAAATTCACAAATTCACATGGATGACAAAGGGCCAAGAACACTGAGGCAAAAGAACAACTTGGTGTGGGACATGGGTGAGCATTTTACCTTATTGGATATTCAATCATTTTTTTCAGAGATATAATATATGCAGGGTTTGAAAAGGGAAGAGACTACAAAGCCCAAAAATTGAGGCACACATATAGATAAGATGTTTATGACATTAGCAGTGGCAAAATGATGTTTAGCCCAGGGATTCATAAACTTTTTTGGTAAAGGATCAGTAAATATGCTAAGCTTTGAAGCCCATATAGTCTTTGTTACAAGGAATCAACTTGGACATTGTAGAAGAAAAGCAGTCATAGATAATAAATAAACAAATAAGTATGGTTATGTTCTCAGAACTTTACTTTGCAGTCCTCCTGCCTCAGCCTCCCAGCCAGTTGAAATTACAGGTATGCAGCACTGAGCACAGCTGGGCCATGATTTTTGAAATAGTAACAAAACACCACAAAATTATTTAAAGCCATTTCTCACATCATATACAAACATAAATTTCAGATAAACCACATAAATTCTAAGGTGAAAAAACAATGCTGGAAATGATTCTACAGAATAGAGAATATATTCAGGGCATACTAGTAAAATTTCACAATGAAAATTAATATAAAACATCTAAAAATTAAAGAATATAGATTTTTTACTCTTCACGTTGATCAAGAAATTTCCTAGTCTGGGCTTGGTGGCACATACCTGTAATCCCAGCATTCAGGAGGTTGAGGCAGGAGGATCAATGTGAGTTTGAGGCCAGCCTGGGCTACAAAGTGAGTGCAAGGCCAGCCTGAACTGCGTAGTGAAACCCTGTCTCAAAAATACATACATACATACATACATACATACATACATACTCTGGATACCATATCTACTCATTTTTTAATTCCCTGTGCCCATACACTACTCTTATCTCTGGATGATCTTCCTGTAACTTTAGGAAGCTCTAAGGGCTTTTCAAATGTTCTTAAGAGTGCTCCTTTTCAGCCCTTTAAATTGCCACCTCCCTCATAATTACAAGCCTTAAAACAATTCAGGAGTTAAATGATGGCCATTTTGTAAAATACTTGGTTTTGCTGCTTGGTCATTTCTACTAAAAAATAGAAATAAGCCACTAGAGCTAGACTGGGTCTTAAGTACATCCACATTTCAAAAAAAAAAAGTTTGAAACTGATGCAAAATTTTGCATGTATGTGTTATATTCTGGAGAAAAGCATCAATTTTTTTCCTGGTTATTAAAGAGGACTATGATCTCCTCCTATGTCCAACTCAAAAGGAATGTAAGAAACAGAACCTCTGTTCTGGAGGACAGGCATAGAGAAGCTCTTAAAAATTGGAAAGGAAGAGTGGGACTTGGTGGTGCACACCTGCTGAGGCAGGATTACTCTTGAGTTGGAGCTAGCCTGGGCTACCTAACAAGACCCAGTCACAAACAAACAAACATACAAAACTTGGAAAGAATAGTGAGGATTTTCATAGTCCCCCACAGAAGAAAGCTGTCTGTACTGTAAATCTCCTGAAATGGCCCAGAATCTCAATAGACATGAAATTAAATGGCAATAGGGAGGTGGAGTATCCCACCAGACATAGATGCTAAGGTTACTGAGGGTAGGGTGTCAAAGAGTGGTTGTTCTGGCCCCAGTGAGAAGTTGGAAGAGTTTGCTTGCCCTCCAATGGACCATGGGGGCTTTATTTTCCGAGGCTGTATAGCCCAGTACGACATGAATATATTAATGGGATCCAAGGACAAGGTAATTGCGTTTTCGACAGGAGTTCAATAACTTACATTCTCGTAGTGCTCTGCAGAGCGTTTTCGCTTGCACCTTCCACATGACCTGCACTATGTGCCTCTAGGAAGGGGCAGGGCGGCTGCAGCCTTGCTTGCTAAGGAACGTCCTGGACTCCGTTTGGGAGCCATCTTCCCGGTGTCAAATACATGAAGAAAGTTTCGGGCCGTGTCGGTGTCGGAGATGGGAGGGGCGCAACATGGTGGAGGCAAGTGTAAGCTGGGGTGTGCCTCGGGGAGGGACAGGCTGACAGAGCTGCGCAGGAAAGGGCGCCGCGGCGGCGGGCGGCGCTGAGGCGGGGGCAGGGGCCGGCCGGCGTCGCGGACCCGCGAGGGGACCCCCTTGAGGTAAAATCCCAGAGGCCAGCACGGGCCCCGCCGCAGGGGCGGGAGGCGGCCCCCTGAAGTCCCTGTCTAGAGCTCTGTCCGACTCTGCGCCCCTCCAGCTCCCGCAGCCCTGGCTGACTACTCCCCCCTCGCAGTCTCTCACCGGTGAGTCGCTGGCTCCAGCCGCACCACGAACTCCACAAACACTACCTCGCCCACTGTGTAAGCGCCACAAATTCAAAACGGCGCTCCAGAGCCCCACCCGCTAGTCCCGCGCAGAGTGAAGGACGGAGGAGCCAATCGAAGTCCGGCTGGCCCCAGACTCCTAAAGACAATGGGTGTGGCGAAGGGAAGAGGGCGGGGCGATACCGTGTTGCTAGGACGACGGCTTCCGGGCGGGCAGGTGGAAGTGACTTCCGACCCCAGAGCGAGGCTCCACCGGAAAAGCCTCCCTAGGTGGTCCTGGGAGTCGGGACTTCCACCTCCGGGTCCTCATGAATGTTCTCGCAGGCCACCAGCTCTATTTCCCTTATTCTCTTTCACCAAACTATTTACCTGTCCAGTTACAACGTGCAAGGTGGTTCCCCAAGGTGAGCGTGTGGCTATACTCCTCTTCACACAAGAGTAAAACCCCAGAGTCGACACGTACTGTGTTTGGGGCACACAGTGGTACTATAAACAAGCAAACGAACAGCAGAAAAGTGGAAAATTTGAATTCTTAAACGTTCAGTAGCTGCTTATGTGGGTTTTTGAAACTGAGCTCTATGCATTTCTTCGCCTTTAAACATCTTGTGCAGTTTGAGTTACAAAGGTCTCGTTCCTTCTGACCCAGACGTTCCAGGAAAATGGGCAAGACGCTTGAATTTTTTTTTTTTTTTTTTTTTAATTTTCTGTAACAGTCTCAAAGGTTCTCTGACTTTCTTAAATGCCCATAATCTAAAGGCAGGCTGTAAAATGAACAGGAGTTTGGGCATAACCATTCCAAGGATCAAAAGAATTCAGCTGACTCTCCCCGTTCTTTAGGCAAATCATTTTAATCTAAACTTAACCTACATGATAAACATGGTTCCTATTTCATTTAATGATGATAGTCTTGTCACTGAGCAGGTCCAGGGAAGAGCCTGGGATCTCAACTCTCTCCCACTGCATAGGCTCTCACCTCAAGTTATGGAAAAGGAATTTGAGGGGATGTGCAGTTGAGGCACAGAGAAGGTTAATAGGTAAAGTTACATGGCAATGAAGAATAGGAAAATATTACAGCTAGAGTAACTGAAGGGAACACACCCTGAGGAAGGTGTTCAGACTGGTTGGATCACGAAAGATGGAGGCCAGCTTTTATTTTTTATTTTAAAGAGAAAAGAACAAAACCAACAAAAACAGACAAAAACAAAACAACCCAAAAACTATAAAAATAGCACAGAATTTCAAAACAAGATGATAGGAAATCAACAATGATTGTTGTATTCCTGATTGTTATCTTTAAAGTAGTTGCTCAGATTACCAGATATAGGTATGCAAGATTGATCGAACAAACATTAACTGTTCCTTTCAATAAACCGAAAGAAAGTAGTAGTCTTTCCCATTAAGCAGTTTCTTTCCCTTTCACAATATCTACCTTTCAGTTTTATTTACTCTTTCAGATTCTTACACTAGGGAGACAGTGTTTACACAAGTGGACCTAATTTATTTCACTTATGAGTATGGTCTCTAGTTGCATCCATTTACCTATAAAAGCCTCGAGTTTACCTTTATAGCTGAGTAATACTCCATTGTATAAAAATACCACATTTTTCATATCTGCTTCTCAGGTGATGGACATTTGGGTTGTTTCCAAGATTTTGCTATTACAAATTGTGCTGCTATAAACACGGGTGCACATATATCACTATGGTATGATGTCTTTAATTCTGGGAAAATACCCAGAAGGGGAATGGCTGGGTTAAATGGGACCTCTAATTCTAATTTTTGAGGAATCTCCAGACTGATTTCCAAAGTAGTTGCACTGGTCTACATTGCCACCAACAGTGGAGAAGAGTTCCCTTTTCCCTACAGCCCCTCCAGCATTGGTTGTTGGTTAATTTCTTGATGGTAGCCATTCTTACTGGGGTGAGATGAAATGTCAGTGTTGTTTTAATTTGCATCTCTCAAAGACCCCCCCCCAAATTAAAAGACCCAATCCAGAAATGGGTATCTGAGCTGAATACACACTTCTCAGATGAAGAGATACAAATGGCAAATAAATACATGAAAAAATATTCAACATCATTGGTCATTCAGAAGGCCAGCTTTTAAGGACTAGCTGAGATGAATCAGGATTTGTTTGCTTATTATTTGAGTTCTGGTTTCCATTTGTCTGGAGTAATCCTTATGGCTTGAGGGGCAATTGGGTTTACAAGAGATGATCACTTCTGTTTGAGAAGGTGATCTCATCATGAAGTGGTCTGCAGGGCTTTGCTTTTCCTTAAGGGGGAGGTGATTACAAGTTTGAAGACTTCTAGGCATGGCTTCAGTGGGTTCTGGAACTGGATGTTGTAAAAGCTGGTAATCAGATGTCCCTGTAAATCCTGAAAAATAGTTATTCTTAACTTGATGTCCTCAGTCTTGAAAGGGGATGAGGTAGGCCAGGTAAATTTAAGGCAAATAAACCTCGTTTTGCCAACTTTTCCTAAATGATACATGCTTACCTGCAGGGCTAGTCAGAATTTGATCCAGAGTCTTAAGGTAATAAGGGAGACAAAAAAAATTTAGTTTTCCTGTATCTTTTTGACCTATCTTTATTTGTTCTCCTCAGTCTCACATAAATCTGTCTCATTTATGAAAGTAAATATTGTTGAATAGATAGAAGACAAATAAAGCCTTCTGCAGACAGATAATTCTGTAACTTTAAAATAAAATCTTACAGTGTAAAAATAGCATCTTACAGTAAACAACAAAAGCCGTTAAATTCTCCTCACCAAGATCTCACCAAATCCTATTGCAGGGAAGAAGTTATGAAAGCTTAGATCTGTATGTGTTTAGGTTCCTGCCAACTCCTTTCTTAAAATTCCATCTTCAAAACTCTCTGCTAATGAGCACTTTTCCAGCAGCATGAATGAAATATTCTGAATAACTTTCCTCAGCCTGAAGGTTAGAAATTTTATTAAATAAAAAATTAAATACATTAGAATACTTAGATATGAAACATTAATGAGCTCAGTAATACATTTATAAAAAGAGAAGGCACTTAAAACACAGGCCACCTGCATTGTGGAACTATATAATGTGATGAGATTTGATAAATCAGCAAGGGATCACAAAATGCCCAGGATTTCAAAAGAGAACGTTCCATGAGCTACATAGGCCATTTGAAAATAAACCAGCTCAGCAACCCAAGAGGCTTTAACAATGGACCAGACTATCTTTGAGATATCAATATTATACTCAAGAAAGTCAATTAAAATGTTATTTATCTAGTGAGAGAGGAAAAAGCCAGAAGTTTTAGTTAGACCATTAATTTGAAAACGCATAGTGGATTTAGACTTTAGAAAGCAGAGAAAGGGCCGTGCCTACAATTCCAGCTGCTTGGGAGGCTGAGGCAGGAAGATCACGAATTTGAAGCCAACTCTGGCAACTTAGTGAGACCCTGTCTCAAGAATTTTTTTTTTTTTTTTTTTTTTTGTCTTTTTGAGACAGGGTTTCCCTATGTAGTTCAGGCTGGCTTTGAACTCACTTTGTAGCCTGGGCTGGTCTTGAACTTTCAGTGATCCTGCAAGTGATCCACACCCCTTTCAAGGTTTTTTTAAAAGATCAATTTGAGTCTTTGGATACACTTTGAGACCATAGTGGTAAGTGAAATAAATCACACACAGAAGCTTAAATATTACATGGTTTCTCTTATATAAGAAACCCAAAGTATAAATAAATTAAAGAGCAAAATAAAAGATAGACAATAAGAAGCAGAGAGATAGACCTTTTGCAAATGGAAGGAGGACCAAAAGATGGAGGATAGGGGAAAGGGACATAAAACGAATTAAGATGTGTTATGTACGTGTACAACTCCCCAGGATGGATAGAAGTAATCATTATGCACTGCAAACATATACCAATAAAAATTAAAAAGAACTGGGGATACAGCTGAGTGGTAGAGCACCCCAAGTTCAATCCACAACACAACACAAAAACCCTATAGTCATATATTTGCTTTTGTACATTTTCTCCTGGATATCTTCTCCTCTGTACTTGGTTGAATCTTACTTATTCTTCAAGACCAAGCTCAAATTGTGAATATTTGGTGATCTAGCCTATAGTCAACTCTCTCCTTCTGAATAACTATACAATGTAAGATATACTCTCTATTTGACATTTTTGATTTTCACCTTATAATGTTTATAATTTATGTTTACAAATATTTCTTTTATATAATTTGCCTCAGTGACTAAATTCTAAGCTATTTAGTATTCACCACTGTACCTGACAAAATACCTTGAACTTGAAAATAAGTTTTGATGTAAAAATGCCTAAATTTAGATTAAAGTTAGATGTCACTTTGTATTACTTTGCTAAGTTAATCATAACAAAATATCACAGATTGACTTACACACAGATATTATATTCTCACCGTCCTGGAGGCTAGAAGTCCATGATGAAAGTATAGGCAGGGTTGTCTTCCTGTGGCCTCTCTTCTTGGGTTATAGATGGCTGTTTCATCCCTCTTGTCTTCACAGGGTCTTCCTCTTCATCTCTACATATAAATGTTTTTTGGGGGAGGGACACACAGTAAATCTCATAGGAGTAACACTCAAAAAGCAGAAATGTTTGGAAGAAGCTACCTATCACTTTTAAGAATTCTCATCTTTAGGGATGAGATTATAGTTCAGTGGTAGAGTGCTTGCTTAGCATGCACGAGGCTCTAGGTTCAATCCCCAACACTGCCAAGGGAAGAAAAATCTGTTTAGATTTCTAGATGACACAAATACAGAAATCAGATTAGTGTAAGATAACAGAGTAATAAGGACCGTGGTGAATCAGGTTATACTTGTCTGGACAAAAGATACTCAAATTAAAACTTGTAAATAACCATCTCTCCCTTCTTTACTCCCCAGTTTGGCTGGTTTTGACTCACAGGGTATCAGTTTACAAAAATCACCACCAAGTTATTTCATTTGGCATAATAAGCTTTCCTAGTAGATATTAGACATGTTAGAAAGTATGTTTTCAAGTACTGAAAGACATACTTTCCAGACCCTTTTGGTTCACACAACACTTTTCAGTTGAGTACCTGCTATGTTGAAGGAACTGCACTAAATGTCATCCTGAGATCAAGAGCCATTAATTTGGCTACAATTATCCGAGAATTACAAGGACAGTGTACTTTTGAGATAACTTATCAAGTGCACAACAGTAGTCCCCCTTATCCATTTTTGTTTTCCACAGTTTCATTTACCCATGGTCAATGACAGTCCAAAAATATTAAATGAGAAATTCTTGAAATAAATAATTCATAAGCTTTAAATTGCACTCTGTTCTGAGTAGCATGATGAAATCTTGTTTTAATCCATTCCACCAAGGATGTGAATCATCCCTTTGTCTAGCATATCTATACTGTATACATACGTGCTAGTCATTCAATAATAGCCTCAGTTATCAGATCCATCACTGTATTATAGCAACACTTGAATTTAAGTAGGCTTTATTTTACTCAATAATGGCCCAAAGTACAAACTTTTATTATAGTATATTGTTAAAACTGTTCTTTTTTATTATCATTATTGTTAACCTCTTACCATGCTCATTTTATAAATTAAACTTTACCATAGGCATGTATGCATGGGAAAAACCATAGCTTATATAAAGCGCAATATTGTCCATGTGTGATTTAGGCATCTTCTGGGGGCTTGGAACATAACCCTGTGGGTAATGAGGAACTACTGTGATCATAATTTTTGTATAATTTTATCTTATAAATAAATTAGAACTTCAACAAAAATTCCTTGTCACAGTGTATGCATTGATAAGGCCAGGACTCTTTTTTTCCAAGTACAAATATACAGTAAATGAGACAAAAATAATTATAGTGCAGGACAAAAGTAAGAAGACCATAAGAAAATTATAGATAAGTACTATGTGAAATTATAGGAGAAAGAGATTTCAACCAGATGGATATATTATTGAAAGAATTTAATGCAGTTAAAATTAATCTTTCCATGACACTTTGTACCTCTTGTATAGCTTTAATAAAATGTGTTATTTGGTAGTTATTTGCATATGTTCATACCTCCTCCAAATATACACTAAAATATCCAGGAATGTTTAAGTCTTAATATGTTTCAGTCAAGTGCTAAATGTCCCAAAAGAATCATCAGGAGAACTTTAAAAAATAAACTCTTCTCAACTCTACCTCTGCAGATTCTAATTTGCTAGGCTTAAAGAAGTGGTAGAGAATCTCATTTATTTTAAAATTTGAGATGGGGTCTCACTAAATTGCCTAGGTTGGCCTCAGACTTGATCTTCCTGTCTCAGCGTCCTGAGTGCTGGGATTACAGGTACACACCACCGCATTAGGCTGAGAATGTCTATTTTGAAAAGGTTCTCCCCATTTAACAATTTTGATTTGGAATCTCCCCATTTAACAATTTCCCATTTGGAATCTAATGCCCTAGAGCACCTAGTATGTAGTATGCTCTCAATAAATTCTTGTCACATTAAATGAACAGAGCTGTGATTTAGTAAGATTAATAAGACCCCAGTGTGTAGGATGGATTGGAGTTAGAAATATCCTAGAGGCAGGAAAATCTTATTACACACATCCAGCTAAGAGATGAAGCAGCCCTAAACTAGAGTAGAGGCAATAGGAAAGAAATGGATGAGAAACACTGAAAAGGTAGAATGAGCAGAATTAAATGAGACTTAATATAATGTAGTAGTTCTCAAAATATAGACTGCCTAAGTCTTCTGTAGGGTGTTGATTTCTGTGCCCAGTCCTTGAAGACAAGTTCAGTTCATTCAGCGAGGACATGAATCTGCAGTTTTATTTGATTTAGTGCATTTAATCCATTTCTGCTTAAGACCTCAGTTTAAAAACATACTGATGTGTTGACCATTGTGAGGGAAGAAGATAGAAGATTAAAAATAATTATAGTGATTAAATCTAGATTGACAGGATGGTAAACCAGTAAAACACACTGAGAATTTGGTTTAAAGGGAAATGAAATTCACTCATGAAACTACTCAAGTAAGAAACGTCATTTAAATGCTCAAGGAAGAGGTAAGGGTAAAGAAAAATACTGCAATGTGTATGTGTAATAAAGATTTATAAAAGAGATCAAAGAAAAAGAAGAGAATAATA
This sequence comes from Chinchilla lanigera, assembly GCF_000276665.1. Classification (NCBI taxonomy): domain Eukaryota; kingdom Metazoa; phylum Chordata; class Mammalia; order Rodentia; family Chinchillidae; genus Chinchilla; species Chinchilla lanigera. Next base: position 5,320,397 of record NW_004955484.1, read on the forward strand.
GAAAAAATTCAGGAGGAATTTCTCCTTGTATTGATCTTTAAAAGGAGGCAGCTCATGAAACAAAAGGTGGAAAGAAAGCCTGCCTAAATAAAATAAAACAAGAATCTCAGCCAGGTGTGGTAGCCCATACTTGTAATCCCAAATCTTCTCTGGAAGGCTGAGGCAGGAGGATTGCAAGTAGTGTCCAAACTTGGTCAGTGTAGCAACTTAGCGAAACCCTGTCTCAAACAATTTTTAATAATTGGCTGGAGATTTAGCTCAGGGCAAAGATTCTAGCCTAGGTTCATCCCTCAGTACCACTGACACAAAACAAACATAAAAACCCAAAAAGATTTCAGGCAAAGAATATTTATATTATCTAACATAAATGAGAACCTTAGGAATTGTGGGGTAGGCAAAAAAGATTGATATATATCTGGTATACCTGAATATAGGAAATTCTGTAGAATATTTTGGGATTGGTATGAATTGAAAAATAAGTTGACAAAATCAAAGTTAGAAGTATTTAAGCATAACTTGCAAATGTAAGAGAAATATTCAGGCATAACTATGCAAATGTAAGAGATGCTAGGCATGGTAGTACACACCTGTAATCCTAGGACTTGGGAGGCTGAGGCAGAAGGGTGGCTGTGAGTTCAAGGCCAGCCTGGGGTACGTAGTGAGTTCAAGGCCAGCCTGCACTGCACAGTGAGATTCTGCATTCCCCCCACAAAAAAGGAAGAGATTGTCATTATATTAAAGAGATAGCCCTGCAAGTTGCTTTTATTTTGGTTTTCTTTTTTACAAACCCTTGTGTCAAGGCTGACTTTCAATAGAATGCAGCAAGGGAGTCAAGTTACTTTTAATCCATTTAGGCATTTCTACTTTTGATAACATTTGAAAATAATTTTTAAGAGCATGATCAAAGGAAATAAAATGTGATGAATAAATACACATATATAAATAGTAAACATTAATCTTTAGCCAAAATGAGATTTCTCTGAAGTCCTTCTGCATAAAAGGGGGATAAGGAAAATGAATTAATAAACCTAATTAGAAATTACCTTTTTTATAAGTAAAAGAAAACATAATCACTGAAATGTAGAGGGATTATTTTTATTTTTGTTTTATTTTTAAGATAAGCTTTAAAAAAGAAAATATTTTAGAAAGAAATGTCTTTTGCAAATTTAATAATAAGATGATTTTATCTATTTTATGTTGTATGCCAATCCTATGAACTACCCATAAGTAGATAATTACTATAATGATAAATGCTATTAAAAGATCTGGATTCAAGTCTACTTTTTAATAGTTGTATATTCAAATATACCTTTTAATAATTGTGCTTTATGTCCTTGATTAAGGGAAATAATTTCAATTTCAGGGTTCTATGATATAAAATAAAAAATAATATTTGTTTTATAGTATTAAATAAAGTGGTATAATATTAAGTACATATCTACCATATCATCAACATTCACTAAGTGGTAATTTTTTTATCGATTAAATGACCTTATGCAACTGTCTTAATGGCTATAAGTTTTTTACTTTCCTTTGTGAAATGGAACTAAGTAGTATGATATCCCTGTAGGATTTCCAGATGAAGTTATTAGAAATTTAGGAATATAAGAAGATCTTGTAATATGAATAGCACACAAAAACATTCAGTAAATGGTAAATGCTTTTGTTATTTCAAAAACCTCAAAATAATACCTTGTATTTATGTTTTCTTGGTGCTTTTATATTTTTTATATATTCCTTCCTACAGTGTTGTCAGTTCCTGTTACGGAGGAGAAGAAAATTTGTATTATTCAAAGATAGAAGACAATGCAAAGTTTCTCATTTCCGGCCTGTTTTTTTTTTTTTTTTTTTTGTTTGTTTGTTTGTTTTGCACTGAATGTTTAACTCATAAGCCTTATTTTTTTTTAACTTTTAATTCTGAAATTTTAGATCACATGCAGTTGCAAGTAATAGTTCAAAGGGGTAAATCTCTTGTAGCCTCACTAAATTTTCCCCACTGATAACTGTATCATACATTACTATAGTATTATAATACTATACACTTGATCTTAGCCAAAAGGCTGAGAAGTGATAGTATTATAGTACTATAGTATGAAGAAATGGGCACCCATTGATCTTACTCAGAATTCACAATTTAATATCTACTAATTTATGTATTTGTGCATAGATTTAGTTCAGACCAGTTGTATCACAAATGGAGATTCATGTAACCTCTATTATTGTCAAGGCATAGAATTGTTCAATCATGACAAGGATTTTTTGATCAATATTTTCAGAGCCACCATCCTTCTACCTACATCCTGACTGAAATCATTATTCTCTTCTCCATGTCTGATTTTGTCACTTTGAATGTTATATAAATGGTATACTTTTTGAGATAGACAATCCTTATTTTTAGTGAAACTTACATTTGGGATAGAATTGTAACACTTCCCTAGAATAGGTGAGACTCTCAGATCAATACCCAGGACCACAGAAAAAAATACATTTACATTATATGAAAAATGTAAACCTGCTAATAAATGAAGCAGTAGATCTGTTTACGAGTTGTTGGTCCACAGATCATAAGAGAAGAATTGGAAGAAAAAAACTACATGCTTCTTGGATTTCTTCCTTTCTTTGTTTCTTCATTTCTTTGTTTCTTTTATCTGGGGCAGTATGGGGTATTGATCCCACTGAGCTACCTCCCTGGCCCTTCCCCTCTTTTTAGGCAAGGTCTTGCTGTCTCATAGGCTGGGATCAGACTTCCAGTTCTCCTGCTTCAGCCACGCAGAGTGCTGGGATTACAAGTGTGCACCTCACACCAGGCTGATTCTTAGATGTCTAAATGGCAGCGTATTTTCCTATTCAAAAGACTCCATATCCATTTCCTTCTGGAAATGCTTTCTAATGAAAATTCATCTAGTTGTGCATCTTGGATAGATTTTTACTCTCATATCAGTGAACAGGGAAGTAAATACAAAGAATGAAGTTACAGAAAATTATAAAACAAGAAGTTGCAAGCTCTTTGAAAAAACAACTATTACATGGGTAAAAGCATAATAATCAACTATTCCGGAACGGTGGAAATTGATCAGATGCCTCCAGAAAACTAAGGGAGTGTCTGATGAAGGGAGAAACTACAGAAATGTAATAAGGGAGTGACATGCATGAACTAGCTACGTTTCCCATTTATCTCATCTTACCACAGCTGTAGGAACAGTAGCTGGCATTTGTGGAGCAGCTGGCTGTTGCCACAGTGGGTGTTAAGAACCTTGTCCCACAAATTTTAGTGTTATGCATTTTGGTCAGTCATGTAGTTCCATGAGTGGCTAGCAAATACACATTTTATTTTTAATCCCCCTCAGGTTATATCAGCTTCTTTGTGGCAACTAATAGAACATTCAAAGGGACTTTTTTGTCATTTAAATCCATAAGGAAATCTCTGTTGGATCACTGCCTGACTACAGAGCTAATGGGCAAGAATCTTCTGTGGCCATATAGACAACTGTAGTCTTCAACAAGCAAGAATAAGCAATCCCTAAAGAGTGGTAGAACCTGATACCTAGAGTTACCACATAAAAATACTCAAAATGTCCATTCTTCAACAAACAAAATCATAAAGTACATAAAGGAACAGGAAGGTATGGGCCATTCACACAGAAAAAATATTTACATTGTTTTTGCCAGAAACCATCAGAGCAAGCCCAGACATTGGCGTTACTGGTCATAGGCATTAAATTATGTCTTTGAAAGGCTCATTGAATCTAAGGAAACCATGGGCAAAAAACTGAGGAAAATTGGAAAAATAACATATAAAATGAATAGGACCTATGAATAAAGAAAAACTGTAAAAAGGAACCAAGTAGAAAATTCAGACATGAAAAGTGCAATAGGTAAAATGAAAATGCACAAGAAGGTCTCAGTGATACAAGCAGGTTGAAAAAGAGAATGAGAAAACTTGAAGATAAGGCAGTGAAAATCACTCAACCTGTGGAGCAGTGTGTTAGTCAGCTTTTCATCACTGTAGCCAAATAACTGATACACAGTTTAAGTGAGAAAAGGATTACTTTGCTCACAGTTTCAGAGATTTCAGTCCTTTGTCAGCTGGCTCCAATGCAGGAACATAGTGTTGGGGCCTGGTAGAGGAGAGCTATTCATCATATGGCAGATCCAAAGCAGAAAAAGAGGGGAAGAGCCAGAGAGACAGAGGAAGGACTAGGGAGAAGATATACTATTCAAAGGCATATTGCCAGTTACTATGTCCTCCACTGGGGCCCTACCTTTTAATAACCTATTCAACTACGAACTTATGAATGGATTGATTCATTGTTTAGGTTAGCACATTCATGATTCATTCTCCTTCTAGAAGCCCCAAATCTGAACACACAAACTTAAGGGGATATTTTAGGTCTAGAGTATAACAGAAATGAGAAAATTAAGAAAATGAACAGAGCCTCTGGGACTTGTGGAACATCATCATATATACAAATATTGCATCATGGAAGTCTCAGAATAAGAAAGAAGACTAAGGGAAGAAATATTATTTTAAAAAAAACTGAAGAATATTCAAATTTGATGGAAGACATGATTATACACATCAGAAATAAGCCAGGTGCAGTGGGTTGCCTATAATGCCTATAATCCCAGAGACTTGGGAGGCTGAGGGAAGAACATTGCAAGTTGAAGACCCACTTGGAACACTGAGATCCTGTCTCGAGTAAAAAAGTCTGAGGATGTAACTTAATGGAACCATACCCCTTAGATTAATCTCTATTACCCCCCCGCACACAAATAATTCAACAAACTCCAAACAGAATAAACTCAAAAGAGTTTCACACAGGCCACATTATAGTTGTATTCTCCAGAGACAAAGAGAAAATCTAGAAACCAAAAAGAGAAGTAAGTTATGTATAAGAAATCCTCAAGAAAACAATGGTTGATTTATACTGAGAACCTATGAAGGCCAGAAAAAGGTGGGATAGCATATTTAAAATAATGGAAGGAAATAACTACCAACAACTCCATATCTGGAAAAATTATCCTTCAGTAATGATGGAGACATTAAGACAGATACAAATGAACAAAATACAAAGGGAATTTATTACTAGTAGAACTGCCTTGTTAGAAGTGCTAGAGACTTTCAGAATGAAATTAAATCTAAGCCATACAAAAAATGAACTAGTAATGGTAACTATATAGGTAAATATAAAAGGCAGTGTTATTGTTCTTTTGGTTTGTAATGCTTCTTTTAAATTTTGACTTAAAGGACAAATATATAAAATAATCATCTTAAAGTTATGCTAATGGTACACAATGTGAATATATGTCATATATGACCACAATATAAATAGGAAGGAATGGAGATGTGTAGGGACATATATGGAGACTAATCTGGTGGTATTCAGATTGGGTTGTAATAACTGAAGATATCTTTTATAACCCACAATATAACCATAAAAGAAATAGCTTGTAAATATTTACACCCAAACATAAAACAAAATGGAACATGACAAAAGCTGAACCAAATAAAACAGATGAAACAACTGAAATCGAAAGAACATAAAACATGCAGAAAACAAATTGCTAAATGGCATGGTAAACCCTTACCATTAATTATTTTAATTGTAAATAGATTAAACCACTTAATTAAAAGGTAAAAACTATCATAATGAGTTTTTAAAAATGTGATCCACCTCTGTTGTTTATAAGACACTTTAGATTCAAAGTTACAAAGAAAAAAAAAAAAAATGGGGCTGGGGATTTAGCTCAGCGGCAAAGCGCCTGCCTGGCAAGCGCAAGGTC